>NC_058385.1:24960000-25284166 GCF_018350175.1 Felis catus | reverse complement strand
ATGAAATGTATTGTTTTCCCTCACCGTACTTGTCACTATTCAAAAGTCATCCCTAGAGTGAATGTAGTTCATATATAGTTGTTGACAAAAAGGACACGCTTCCTTTTAGGCACCTTTGTTTTCCAGGACTTACCCATTTGATACCCTATTTTGCTTAGCCTGGGATTCTAGGAAGCCCCCTCATCTATCTTATTTCCTTCTTATGAAGAACAATGCAATTTTAACTTGTTTTTCCTTTCCCTGGTCTTTTTGCCTTTTTGCTTGTTGACAAGGTCCATAGCATACTGTGTAATGGTTGGGGGATAGCATAAACTGTTCAACCAATTCTTAATGAGTCCTATGAGAAATATTTGGCCCCAGAAGTTCTTTTACCACTTTAGTAGTTTATGTGGACTTCTTACTTGGCTTTGGCTTCTAACTGCCACTTCCATTGCAATAAGAAAACTCTCATTCAATCTTTTTAGACATGGACATGCTTGCATAATTGAAAGATGCCACAATGCCATGAAAGTGTTCTACAACCAAAAGACGTGGAAGCAACAACATGCTACAAAGTCTTAGGGAAGCCATCAAAATGGAAATAATCCAACTAGGGAAAATTATTTTGAGATAAAAAATGTTTCTAAATTATAAACCGTGATGATGTGTCTGAGGAACCGTCAGGCTGATGATAGATTAAAAATTACTTTGTTGGGGTTCCTAGGTGGCGCAGTCAGTCAAGCATCCAACTTCAGCTCAGGTCATAATCTCACAATTAGTGAGTTCGAGATTCTCTCTCTCTCCTTCTCTCCCTGCCCCTCCCCAATAGAGCTCTATCTCTCTCTCCTTCTCTCTCTCTCTCTTTCTCTCTCAAACAATAAATAAAAAACTTTAAAAAATTACTTTGTTATTCACTTTACTGACAGGTGAAGTTTGTTTCTCTCTTCTTTTGATTCTAGGCAGTTTCTGTGCTGCCTGACCAACGAACACAGTGGTAGTGACATTGTGCCCATTTTTGGGTCCAGCCCTGAGAAATTGGTGACTTCTATTTCTTGATGCCTGTAACACTTGCTGTGTAAGAGATCCTACTGCCCTGAGGCTGCCATGCTGCAGAGACCATATGGAAAAACCACTTGGAGTAGTCTAGAGATTTCATGAAGAGAAAAACTTGCTTCACTAGCCCTCCAACCATTCCGGCTCTCAGCTCTTAAAAACATCTCCTAGGGAAGCCGGCATGGAACAGAGACAAATTGTCCCACCTAACCTGTCCAAATCGCAGATTCATGAGCATACTGATTGTTGATATTTTAAGACATTCCGTTTTTTGATTGTTTGAAAGACAGCAACACATAAGCAGAACAGACAGTATAGAAGGTAAAGTAACATGAAAAAGACAAACTCAGCAAATTCTCTAGGAAGAGAGAATTTAAAAATAATCTAATCATAAGAGAGAAAATTATAACTTTGATGGGATGATATAGAAAATCTGATTTATCAAACGTAGGAATTTAGGAGAGGAAACATACCCTGTTCTTATTTCTACATGATGTGACCACAAATTTGTGTACTTTTCTAGAATTGTCTTCATTTTATAAGTCATATCTGTTTCAGAAGAAGGCAGCACATCTTCTGTTATATACACATGAAGAAAAATACAGAAACATGATAGAGAAACATTATTATATTTCTATATATCTGTTACATTAAATGACAAAAGATAGGGAAAATCTGAACAATAAAGTTGAAGGAAGTGATTGCTACCTTTAAACTTCCCAAATGTATGTGATGCTTTATTCTTTCCAAAAGCTCATACATTATTTTATAAACATTAATACTGCACAAGGCTAGAATATTTTAAGTTTCTAAATATAAGAAAGAAAAAATTATAAACATCATTCTTTAAACACATTATTAAAAATATATACCAAACTTAAAATAATGCTTACAGAACACTTAATGTATATCCCCTTTTTCCAACACTACCACAAGCCACATGCTATGTATTACCTCCAAAACACACTTTCACATCTGAATATTTATTTATTAAAAAAAATTATTGAAGGGGGCACCTGGGTGGCTCAGGCGGTAAGGTGTCCAACTTCAGCTCAGGTCATGATCTCGCAGTTTGTGAGTTCAAGCCCCTCATCAAGCCCCACATGGGGCTCCTCACTGACAATGCAGAGCTTGCTTGGGATTCTTTCTCAGTCCCTCTGTCTCTCTGCTCCTCCCCAACTTGCATGCGCACACGCACATTCTCTCTCTCAAAATAAATAAACTTAAAAAAAATTAAAGTGGTAGAATTTGGGGGGGGGGAATACATATCAAAATTTTGAGGAAAAATGCAAGATTGTACTCATTTATAGATAAATAACTTTAATAGCTTACTTTAAAAATAAAGCATTAAAGTTTATAATAAAAATTTAAATATTTTCATACCTATTTACTTTAAAATATGTTCTGCATATTTTTATTTTTAGTTTGAAATGATTGAAGAATGATATATGAAAGTAAATGAAATAAATATTCAGGTTCAGAGTTTTAAAAGTGAAAAATTAAATAAACCTACAAAAATAGTAAAAATGAAAAAAGTTGAAAATAAATATATTTATATTAACCAAGAAATAAAAATGGTCTCAGACATAATTTGCCAATTTGGTCTTAAAACAATAAAATAGTACAAAAATGCTGCCAGATAACTTTGAAAATAAGAATCAACATAAATATTGTAGCCTGGAAATAAACCTTATATTTCAGAAATATTGTATTTAGTATTAGAGGCTCCCTAACACATGCAACTTCAGAATTCAGAATATTTCTAAAGAGCAGCAGCATGTGTGAGGTTCCTTGAGTCTCCAACTTTATCTACCCTCCAGTCCTACGTAAAATCCAACACCGCTTCTGGTTTCTCCTTGGTAGCAACCCTCTATCCAGATGTAACCCAGAATCTTAGTCTCTGTGTACAGCCTATACTCAGAACTGCCAAATTTCCCAGAGATACTTGCAAATTGTTAGTTGGTTATTGGTTTTATTGTGTTTTGTTGTTGTTGTTGTTCTTTGGGGTTTTTTTGTTTGTTTGTTTGTTTTTGAGAGTTTCTCTATTCTCTGCTCTCTGGAAATGTGTCCCCTTCATTCTTTGTGCTTCCACAGCTCTCTAATAGCCTAATATAAGGTGGTTGTAATATATCGTCTTTTTCTCAGCTTTGTTAGTGGGAGGATTGACTCGCCATGGACTGCATCATTTTGCTTGAGAGTGAAAGTTCTCTCTCTTTTTAAAATTAGTCAATATTCTGTTTCACTACAGCTGCAGTTTTGGTCTTAAAGCAACCTGATAATAGTGAGAGAGAAAGAAGAGTACTCAAATGTTAATGTTTTCTTAGCTCGATTATACTACACATAAAACTTTTCCTGTCTCAAGTTAAGTTATTTTTATTTTACATTTTTTTAATGTTTATTTATTTTTGAGAGAGAGAGAGAGAGAGTGAGCAGGGGAGGGGCAGAGAGAGACGGAGACACAGAATCTGAAGCAGGCTCCTGGCTGAGCTGTCAGCACAGAGCCTAATGTGGGCTCAAACCTGTCAACTACCAGATCACCATCTCAGCTGAAGTCAGACGCTTAACCGACTGAGCCTCCCAGGTGCCCTCAAGTTACAAAGTTCTAATGCCCAGTAGTTTTGGCAAAAGAATTAGTTTCAAGTGGCACTATTTCTATCCTCACGTAAGTCCAGCTTAGATGTTAATACCATTTCTGTTTACTAACTTAAGACTAAGTTATCTTCAGGGGCGCCTGGGTGGCGCAGTCGGTTGGGCGTCCGACTTCAGCCAGGTCACGATCTCGCGGTCCGTGAGTTCGAGCCCCGCGTCGGGCTCTGGGCTGATGGCTCAGAGCCTGGAGCCTGTTTCCGATTCTGTGTCTCCCTCTCTCTCTGCCCCTCCCCCATTCATGCTCTGTCTCTCTCTGTCCCAAAAATAAATAAATGTTGAAAAAAAAATTTAAAAAAAAAAGACTAAGTTATCTTTTGGAAGAATCTTTATTCCATAACTGATAACACCTCCACCTGGTTTGCAGAATGTCTCCACCATAAAACTGCTAAACTTCTATAAGTCCATATTAAGCATGTCTGCGTGCAGCCACAGACCCTTCAGGATTCTTCCATCTCCTTTGTACACAAAGAACAACCAATTGCACAATCACACATTGTGACTTACTCATCTTCCCTTTTACCTTTTAGTTAAGGCAAAGAAAAGGAAGAACATAAAGCATTAGGCATTTCAATCATGTGCACATAAAGGATTCCAGGCAAATCACATAGTATGTGGCAGGAGTTTTGAAAAAATTAGCCTTTGCTCAAAAAATACCTTGTAGGACAACAATCTGCATAGCTAGAAGAGTCAAGATAAACTCTAAGCCCAACATAAAGTCAGAGGATAATGAAAATAAACAAAGGAGAATAGTGATTTAATATTCCTTCCCCAAGCAAGTATGAAACAAAGGTGAATTGTTGCATAGCATAAGGTAGGCAGAAATGAATCATAAGTTCAACTTCCCAAGAATAAGATAAAATGACATTTAAAGTATTTTAAAATGGAACATTGTGCATTGACTTTGAAGATATTATTCCAAAGTTCTAATAATAGAGCATAATCCATTTCATTTAGACTTCAGTTAAATGTGTTTTTGATGTAATAATACATTAACATAATATTCTAATATTTTAAATTATGACTTCAGGTCATGACTAATTAATCTATTGGGTTTTATTACACTCTTTTAAAGCCTAGAAATAGTTGGTAAAAAGAAAAATGACGTTTTAATGACTATTTTAAAGCAGTTTAGTCTTTAAAAAGAAATCTGGCTCTAAAAGTTCAAAATTCAAATTAAAGCATGATTTAATGCTTAACTTCCTCCATTTGTTTGGACTAAGAATTGATAGGGACAGCTAAATAAGGGGGTGCAAAGAGGCTCATTTATATAGTAACACAATCTTTATATTGAGAATTTTTCTATTTTAGGGGAGTCATGAAAAATGAAACAGTTTTTAATTTTTCTGGATCATAGAAGAATTGACATCTCTACCTGGAAATATTTTTGCATCTTCCTATGCCTAATGAATGTTAACAATTCGGAACTCTGCAAATTAAGAATCATGAACAAGAGTTATAAGTTTTTCTGGAATCAGTTCATTGGTGCAAAATGGGAATATATCTGAAGGCAAAAGGTGTATCGACAAACTTCCCAAATGAATGACTACAGTGATAGACCTAGGTACAACGTATTCTCCCTGGAGAACAAAAACTTCTACCACAGACTATGAGAAAGATACCAGATGCCAGGGTCATTTTGCTGACCTCTTAAGAGGAATGAGTCCTATAAAAGTACAAGGAAGGACAAATTATGATTCCAGAATAATGCCATAACCTTTTTTAAAAAAATTTTAATGTTTATTTATTTCTGAGAGAGACAGAGAGACAGAGAGACAGAGCGTGAGTGAGGGAGGAGCAGAGAGAGGGAGACACAGAATCCGAAGAAGGCTCCAGACTCCTAGCTGTCAGCACAGAGCCTGATGTGAGGCACGAACCCATGAACTGTGAGATCATGACCCGAGCTGAAGTTGGACGCTTCATCGACTGAGCCACCCAGGCGCCCCAATAATGCCAAAATCTTAATGGAATTTATTCACTTGCTCATTCTTAAAAAAAATAAGGTCATAATTCATGAAGTTTTTTAGTTTATCTATAGCTTGGATTTTTATACCATCCTAGTTCCTGTTGATTAGTATTAAATTAAGTCAAGATAGATTTTAGGGGCACAGACAGTTAAGTCTTGGACTCATGATTTCAGTTCGGGTCATGATCTCGCAGTTTGTGAGATGGAGCCTCATGTCAGGCTCTGGGCTGACAGCACAGAGCCTGCTTGGGATTTTCTCTCTCCTTTCTGTCCTTCCTCCCCCGTCCCACGCCCCACCCCCAGCCTTTCAAAATAAATACATCAACATTAAAAAAAAAAAGATTTTAAATACCATTTTGAATTAGGTACCCACTAATGTGTCAGCTCTGAGGTTGCCAAACTAGAGCCTGAGAGCAAAATGCAGCCTGCCATTTCCTTTTATATGACTCATGATCCAAGACTAGTTTTTATATCTTTGTAAAAAAATGTTTATTTATTTATTTTGAGAGAGAGAGAGAGAGAGAGAGAGCACAAGCAGGGGAGAGGAAGAGATAACGAGGCAGAGAAAGGATCCCAAGCAGGCCCCACATTGGCAGTGTGGAACCCCAGACAGGGCTTGATTCTATGAATCCTGAGATCATGACCTAACTCTAAATCAAGAGTTCAGGGACTTAACTGACTGAGCCACCCAGGCATTCCAAGAGTGGTTTTTATATCTTTAAACAGTTGAAGAAAATCAAAAGAAGAATTAGATTTTGAGACACATAAAAATTAGATTAATATATGGAGCACCTGGGTGGCTCAGTGGGTTAAGCATCTGACTTCAGCTCAGGTCATGATCTCTCGGTCCATGGGTTCCAGCCCCACGTGGGGCTTTGTGCTGACAGCTCAGAGCCTGGAGCCTGCTTCTGATTCTGTGTCTCCCTTTCTCTCTGCCTCTCCCCCACGCATGGTCTGAGCATGTTTTAATGCTTTAATAAGTGTTTAATGTTTTTAATAAACATTAAAAAATTAGATTAATATCAAATTTCAGAGTCCATCTCAAAAGCTTCATTGACTCACAGAATTAAAACAGAAATTGTGAAGAGCCTGAGAATTTACCTTATTTACTGATAAATGTTAAGATAATAATATTTTGGATGTACTGAGTTAAATAAAATAAATTGTGAAAATTAAATATACCTCTATCTTTTAATAAGACTATTAGAAAGTTGTAAATTATATATATATATCTCATGTTAAATTTCTATTGGACAGAATCGCTTTTATGATCAGTCTTACTAATGATCTACCAGAGAGGTGCAAAAAGAGTTTTAGGTCTCTTTTAATAGGATTAACCAGTGAATACAATAGCATAATTTTCAGATCCTACAAGATATAACATAGATATGACAAATCGATAAGTGATGATATCAGGAATATAAGGACCATCCAATTCAAAGCCCTTACTGCCCTCAATTCTCCCATTTCTTTTCCTTAAGAACTGACAATATTGCAAGATTTAACGGTTTTGGAAAAGATGAGTATAAAGCCTTTAGACAGTTCACACCCAGAAATCACCCAAAATATCCAATTATACTAATATTGCTTTGTAAGTTGCAGAACACCGTCTTCCCAGAAAGTTTCACTCCAAAATTCAAATCTTCATGGAATAGAATTACAATGATAAAATTTAGGTGTGTGTCCTGAATTCCTGTTCACTCAAGTTTCCCTCCACCTATCTAGCCTCATGGGTGTTTGAGAGAATAATGTAGCTTAGCTTGAAGATAAGAATGTGAAGACACAGGTAAGCCAGAGTGTGAATGTGCTGAAGTTTTTCATCAGTGCTTCACTGTCATAAAAATCTATGGTTATTTTTTTAACTTGAAATTTAAAATTCAGTACTGAATCTTTTTGAGAATAGTTCTCAAATTATAAATTAATATGTGAACTTGAAAATAAGTAGATATGATTTATGATTCTCCATAAATAAAAATGTATTCCCTAATCTTTAAACAATCCACATGTAATTTAGTATTAACTTGAACCACATGAAGTTGCCAATTATGAAAATGGTAATTTCACACAGTCAACATGATAGATTAAAAATATATGTATAATGGGTATAACCGTTACTTCTGTTGAATTTCCACCAACAGTATCTCTTCCGCTCTATTGTCATACCCTAGGTTTAAACCAACTCCAGACAGAGGTATCTAGAGAAAAAATAACTATATGATAGGAAGTTGGATCTGAATTATCTGAGAAAATCCTTCAATTATGCAGAAGAGAAGTTCAAATGGTTCGTTAATGATATTCTGAGGAGTAGCTGTCAGATTTTGTTTAGGATTTTCTATTGTAGAACAATTTGCCACACAGCCAGATTACATAGCCTCAGGAATTAGCTATTGAGTCAAGGGGATTTAAAGTCAACTTCTGTACTCATGCAATGAAATCAAATCTTGGGTTATCAGCTGATTATTGATAACCATCTTCAATGCTGCAGCTTTCTAAGTCAATGCCATTACATGGCATTTCAGACTGTGGGAGAGCTTTTTGTTTTAACAGATAGTTATGCATATATCAAACTCATCTTCCAAAAACCAGGAGTAGTTTTCTTTTGGATATTATCTGGAAGCCTGATAAAAAAGGCATATGTATTTGAAAACAACTGTAATTCTTACTTTGGACTATTAATTCATTCAACATCTATTGAACATATTTTAGCAATTGTACTGGATCTAGGAATAAAGAGATTATTTAAATCCTAATCTATGTCCTATAGAAATCAAGTTTAGTTGTGGGGAAAAGCCAATGAACAGTATATAAGTGATAGTTTAAGCCATGGATATGAATACATTTTTTATTTGCCGTTCAAGTTCTTAAGAAATTTTTAAAATACACCTTTTTATTCTACAGTGGAGTTCATAAATGTCTTTTCTGTTTGTCATGTCTAGAAGGAGTTGATTGGAACTAAGAATACAAGGATGTGGGTGAAATTATTGTAGTAGTAATATAAATGATGCATGTAATATAAATGATGATAATTTAAAAATGGGTATGTATTTTAAGAGTTTAAGAGGTACTGTACTTCAAAGTACACTAGTATTTTTGAACTACAAATTTTTACTTGTATGGTTATGACTGTGTTTTGTTTTGATGATTGTATAGCCAGAAGGTAAATCATACCAACTAAGAATCCAAAAACCTAATACTGGGAAACAAATTATATATTTTCTAACCAGTGTAGAATTCTTTTTTTTTTTTCACCTGTGTATGGAGTTTGGTATGGGTAGTAAAATACAAACAGCAATATGATTGGAAGAAATTGTTTTTCAAGTTTGCATGGGTTTGTGTTTGTTTTTTTCTTTGTTTGTTTTGGGGGGCTGCTTTGTTCTTTTTTTTAATGAATTTTGCAGTTCATTGATCAAGTTTATCAACACAGATTTTGAAAACTACTGATGGCAGTGAAAATGCCATTAACACCTTGATCTGAAGACAAGTGAGCAGTGAGCTCGTGCTTGGATAATTTCTTTATTCCATGTATACCAAGGCCTCTTCGGAATGTCAGATTCTGAATGCTCACAATTTTATGACAAACTTACAGATGTTTCTGCCCAAGTTATTTCTCAGCTTCTTCATCTAAAACCGCTAGATTGTCTTTGTTGAAATTGAGCAGTTTTATCACCCTATTCCACTTAATAGTTTTGAGCAAAAAAATGGACAAAGCAATTGTGGGAAAATAATCTTTCACTATAATCATAAATGGAACAAAACCAAACCACTTTAAGGCTGATAGTATTCAAACTTAAGTGCTGTTAGAAACACAACAAACTAACTGACTTTTTTTAGTTGTAGAAATCCTCCTGAAGAATTGAAGTTCAACTACTTCTAATCAGCTTTCTATCATGTTGAAATTTATAATTGCTAATATCTTCTGTATTTGAGAATCAGTACGGAAAAGTTTGCTATGAAAAATTTTGGGAATATAAGACATTAAAATTGTTTTCAAGTCTTCAATCTCATAAGCAAAATCATATATCTCAATGAGCAGGGGTTTCATATATATATATATATATATATATATATATGAATATATATACACACACAAAAGCTTGATATATATATATATATATATATATATATATATATATATATATACATAAAGTAGAAACTTTAAAATTGTTTTAGATTTTGAAATTAGAAAACACATTTAAACGTCTCTATGGTCATTGAATTTAACCAGGCGATTTCAGGTGGTTTAAAAAATATACAACTTCACACCTGCTGGATAATGAGCCTAAACTTCATATTATAAGTCAATCAACTTTCTAAGATTTACAGACATTTCCTTATTGCTTTCAGGAGATAACATCATTCATGTATTGTGTTGTTTATTAGATTATGGGCAACGTAGGAATTTGAGACATTTTACTTTGAAAGTTAAATAAGCCAACTACCTCTGGTTAGTTAGCTTTTTACTCTAGTAGTTCCAGATATAGATGAGATGATATTTTAATCTTTTATTTTTTAGGTGCCACCTTATATGCCACCTTTTCCTTAGGATCTTACCTAGCTCCCTTATTCAGAAGTTAGTGCTACTTTCTTTAATTCCACAAATTCTTCTTAAAATATTACCATGTGGCACTTTGCTAAGAACCAAGGATGTAAACATGAGAAACTCATAGTCCTCTACCCTCCCATAGGAAAGTACTTGTATTTTCTTTTGGCATTCAAGTTATTCTGTATTTCCCATTAGTGTCTAACAAAGGGCTCTTGTTTTATTCATCCCTTTCTCCCCAGCACCCAGGTAAATGCTCAACTCATAGATATATTTGATGAATGGAATTTTTGAAGTATATCCCTTTTCATAAAAATTTAATATCTTTTGCTTATTAAAGAGGATTGCTCTCTATTTTTCATGACTCAAATGGTTTTCTAATATGAGAGATTCGATGTAATCAGTATAAGAAAGAATGGTACAGAGGAAAAATAGGAATTCTGGCTCCTACCTCTAAATTCCACTGTAACATAGACCATGTCTGTCTCTTCACACTATACACCACACAATGGCACAGAAACTGGCTCACAGTGGGCACTAACACTCGCTATTAGAAGCTCAGTCAGTTAATTGAGCAAGTGGGAGAATTATTGGTGGGCATGGTTCTCCACCCTATTACTTGATGTGTGATCTGGACTCTTTTGTTCCAACTCTACATGTCTGTTTCACTTTCTAGAAAACAGATTTAATCTTTGCAACAAGGTCAGGTGTGAAGATTACGTGCAAGAAATTTTTATAAAAATATTTGGTAAGCTATACATTGCTAAACAATTACATTAATATTAACTATGACCTTTGTTTTGTTTTGTTTTGTTTTGCATTGCCTTCTACAAAGAGAGAAACCAAACAAAATAAGTTCTTCTAATTTCTCCTGCACATATTTTAATGATGTCATAGGATATTCGGAGTTTCTTCTCTGCCATTTCTTCTGTAGTATTATTGGTTTTGTTGAATCTCTGCCATTCAAATTATAGTTTTGAATGCTGACAGGTTTTCCAAATAGTTCACAAGGTAAATAACATCCAAAAGAATTTTCAATTTTAAGTCATTGTAGGGGGTTGGTAAATCTGAAAACATTTTTGGTGTATTTTTCTTAACTGGGAGGGAGAATTATCCTCATAGGAGTCTCAATAATTTTTAAAAATGCAGAAGTTTTAGTTTCATTATCATTTCTCAAGTTTTATCCGTACATCGAAATATATCACAACAAGCTGACTATTATATGAGAAGGTAATTATTGATTCACTGATTTGCCCTTCTTTTTAATGCTCTGTAAAATTCCCTGTTCATTAGGGTAAGTATGATCTAAAATTCTCATCATAATTATTTATTGACCTTGAAAAAAATCATGTATGTGCTTGTCCCATGTTTCCCTGTTTCCATAAAGTTATGAAATATAAGTGTTGTAGCATAAACCTGAATATCAATCCTAGACATGTTTTATGTCCTTACCTGCCCCTCATTGCCAAAGAGATACAAGAATGTTCACAGAGATAATTATGTTTAAAGTCATAAAAGATTACTAATATTTAGTACTATTTGTTTTTTACTGTTAGAAGTCTGAGAGGGCCCTCAACATTTACCAAATAAAAATTTAAATTTTATACATATCAAAAATATCACGTATGGAGTGCCTAATAAGTCTTATAACTTAAATTACAAGTAGCAAATATAAATAACAAAAGGTCTTATTTTTGTGTGCAATGTCTATTTGTATTAAAGGAGAGAGTCTTTCTAATGCCCATACAGTACTTTTCTATATAAAGATACTTAAAACTTTCTGAGGCTTTAAGGGAAAGGCAATCTTTTATTAATGATTATCCATGAGTTACTGACAAATTAAAAACAAGTTTTATCTACTTTGTATTCTAGAAAATATGTCTTACTCTTCTAGTGCCAGATTTTTATTGAAGAATATTAGGTTAGTTTATACACAAACAAGAAAATTACAATGAAGATAATAAAAATCTGGCAAGGTTAGTAAAGTAATTGGAATTAACATTCAAAAAGTCTACCTATGGTCTTATCAAACACAAATCCTTTTAATACAAAATTTTTACTGGTTTGAAAAATTCAAGTAATAAACAGCCCTGTGGATTGAGGGCATTTGAAGGCAGAGATGGAATTTTTGCAGTTAATCTTATGTATGATTTGAATTTTTTGAATGCCATAATAGAATCTCAGATTTTAGTGTGGAAATTTAGAGGCTCCTTATTTCCGGCCTCATAAGTCAAATTCAATAAAACCATTTCTTTATTGATGTATACTTATTTCTGACTGGGTCTTAGCAAATGTTCCTCGTGTGATACAATGCTAAAGGTTCAAGTTAAATAAATCATCCACTGAAGATAATTCCTTCCAAAACAGATTAAAGTCCCTCTGAATTGGAGACTCTATCTTTGCCAAGTTTACTCATCTTTTATTTAACAAATATTTGTTGAGTTCCGGGCACTGTTCTAAGCACTGGAAAGCCAACAGTGAACAAAATACACACACACAAAAAAAATCTCTGCCCTTATGGGACTTATGTTTTAGTGGAGGACACAGATAGTAAACAAATAAGTAAGTATGTGTAGCTTATGTTAGATAGTGATAGATATCCAAAAGAAAAATAAAGTAGGGAAAGGTAATAGGTAGTATCAGATATGTTTGTGAAATTTCGGAGTTGTATAGGAAAATACTCACTGAAATTTTATCATTAAGGTAAAGACCTGAAGGAAGTGAAGGAGGAAACCATTTGTTTCTCTGGAAAAAGAGAAGGCCAGCAATACAGAAGAGGCAGTGCAGAGGCCCAAAGCAGATGAGTGTGTAACAAAGGGTAGGAATAGCAAGAAGGCCAGTGTGACTGACATGGAAAAAATGAGAGGCCAGAAGAGTTCGGGGTTGGAAAAGTAAGGAGGTGATGGAAAAGCATGTAAAAGCTTCAGGTCATTGCTAAAAAAAATTTATCTCACTCTAAGATTGGTAGAAACCACTCAAGGATTTTAAGCAGGACTGATATGAACTTAAATTTAACCAGGGTTTTTTACATGACATGGTGCAACCAAAATGAAAGAAAGAAAGGAAGACAAGAAGGAGTACTAGATAAATGGCTACTGAAATAATGCATAGAGGAGAGGAGAGGATAATGGCTCAGCCTGGGGTGAGAGCAAAACCAAAACGATTTGTTGAATGATTGAAATGGAAAGTTTGAGAAAAAAAGGAATGCTGTGAATGAGATGCAATGGAAGAATAAAAATACAAGGAAATGGATCAAGCAAATGGAAACATGGAAGTGCCCTTCACTGAGATGGAAAAGAATGTGGATTAATCTCTCTCATTTCTTGGCAAACATATTTTAAGTTTCCCTTTAAATACTGTTGTATGTCTCACAATGTTTGATGAATACTCTTAAAGATCATTCTGTTCTAGGTCATATTTTTTTCTTATGACTTCTTTTTTAACAAAATCATTACCTAATACTATATTATCTAATTTCTAGTGATAGGAGTTTTTCCAATTTCCTTTAGTTTTTAGTTTTCAGTTTTACTGAGATATATGGTGTTGAGTTTTAAAAATGTTTTAAGGATTATTTTTGCCCTGGCGTACGATAAAAGTTTGTGAAGACCTGAAAAGAGTGTGTGTTTGGGTGTAGAGTGTATAATCATTTATTCAGTCATTTCTTAATTTGTACTTTTTCAGCCTTATCTATCAATTTTTGAAAGAGGTATATTCAACTCTTTAGCTAGGACTGCTAATTTACCTGTTAATCCTTGCAGTTCAGTCAGTCACATTCAGTATACCCAGAGACATTAACAGACTATTTCATTTATCTACGTTGTTCACTATTTTGAGTCTCTAGAAGGCAGAGACTGTGTTAGTCACTGAGACATTTGAAATAAGTAATACAAAGCCTGGATATAGAAAACACTTACATCATCTTTGCTGAAGATTAGAACAATTGTCTATTAATGCAGAATTAATTTTAGAATATTTTTCCATGAGAATTATATACTTGAACTGATACTTCTGCATATTTTCCATAGTATCTTGTAATTGTCTAAAATATGCCTGTGCAGGCTGTGTGTGGGAACTAAGTAGATATCCATAACTTAATATCCTTAATTTAAATACATATATATATATATATACATATAAAATACATATATATATTTATTTATTGTGGGAATAGGTAGCCATATTGGAGTAATTCAAATATATATGCTCTACTTTATGTTCTTAAAGATTTTATTGGCACAAATACTAAGCAATGCTCCTAATTTATTTTTAACATAATTTAACTAAGCAGTTATAGGAAAATTTAATCTGTAGATATATTTTCATGATCTAAAAAGCTAAGTTTGATGATCTTAGGTAATCATTATCTTAATGCCTGATTAGGTTAGACCTATAAAACAAGAAGGTAAATGTTTTCATAAAATTCTAGAATCCACATATTAATTTTGTTTGTTTCAACTTTCTTATTTAAATTATAGTTAGTTAACATAAAGTATAATATTGATTTCAGGAGAATTTAGTGATTCATCACTTACATATAACATCCAGTGCTCATCCCAACAAGTGCCCACTCACTTAGCCCATCCCCCCATCCACCTCCCCTCCAGCAACCCTCAGTTTGTTCTCTACATTCAAGTCTCTTATGATTTTCCTCCCTCTCTTTTTTTTCCCCCTTTCCCCTATGTTCATCTATTTGGTTTCTTAAATTCCACATATGAGTGAAATCGTAAGGATTTGTCTCTAACTGATTTATTTCGCTTAGCATAGTACACTCTAGCTCCAACCACGTTGTTGCAAACTGAAAGATTTTATTCCTTTGATGGCTGAGTAATATACATATACATATATATATAATATATATACACACATATTATATACCAATATATTATATATATACACATATTATATACCAATATATCACACACACACACACACACACACACACACACACACCACATCTTCTTTATAAAAATAGACATTTGGGGTCTATATTAATTTGACTCTTTACTACTTGTAATCTTATTACCAATTAAGTTTCTTTTTAATTCTTGGTGTTGATTACCTTCCATCCCTATAATATTCAAAGATAAATTCAATTACATCCCTTCACAGATACATTTTTCTTTATAATCCAAAACAAAACATGGACTTGATCCTCATTTATTGAGTATCTACCATGTACCTTTGTGCATCCCACAACTAGGGTGTACAGAAAGAAATTAAATATGCCAATAACATATATATCAACACCAATAACATATAAAAATGTCAATAAATTATAAAAAGGCAGTTGCTATAGTAATTGCTATGAAGAAAATATACTTGGGAATAATAACATTAGAGAGTGATGAGGCTGTGGCTACCTTAGAGGGGCCCCTATGAGAGGATAACATCTGACTTGAGACCATAGTGATGAGAAACAGGAGGTCATACAAATAGTTGGTGGATATTCTCATACTCTCTTTCACTGAAAATATTAAAATCTGACCCATTGAATTGCTATTTCAAAAAGTCAATATCACAAAGTTTATATATAGATTTATACTGAGTACAGTATTTTTAAAAAATGGAGATTTATTACCACAAAGGTCCTAGAGATATCCATAATGTAATATATATATACATTATATATATTTATATTTATATATTTATATACATAATATATATTTATATATATTTCATTGTGGGAATAGGTGACCATATTGGAGAATAAGGCAAGAATTCAAATGCATATGCTCTACTTTATGTTCTTAAAGATTTAGTCATTTTATTGGCACAAGTCCTAAACAATGCTCCTAATTTATTTAAAATATTGCATTATTTTGCATCATTATATTATATTATTATATATTATATATTATATTATATTATATTATATTATATTATATAATAACATATATATTATATATTATATTATGCATCATAATATTGCATCATTAATATTTATCTGCCTTACTGATATTTATGAAATAACTTATTTAATCATAGCTGAGGAGAAAAAAAGAAAATGTTAACAGATTTATTTTAAAAGTCAAAAATTTGCATTGGTGGTATACTGGTGAGCATAGCTGCCTTCCAAAGTCTAAAACTTAAATTCTTCAAAAAAGTGCACCAATTTTTTTTCATACAACCTTATACTTAGTGTATGTCCTAAGAAAAACTCATGAATATGTTATTTGGGCTGGACTGTTTTGTCACCTTATTTCAAGTCCCCCCCCCCTTTTTTCCCCTTTAAAACCTATTCTCAATACGAAGTATTAATTTCAGTATGACAATGGTGAATTATTTTTGCCTACTTATGGGAAAAATAAACAGTCTAGGCAAAACTTAAAAAAAAAAACACTTCATTGCTATAGCCATTTGCATCTGCAACTGAACTCTTTAGAGAACTTGCAATAAATTAGATTTCGCTTATGATGCTTTTTTGAGCTTCAGAAGGTTATCTACTGTGTGTTTCTCTTCAAAAATTCATTTCACTCAAACTTGTACTTCATCTTATTTTAACAAAGTCTCTTGCCTTCATCCTTTAAGGACATATAACAATAATCTGTTCAAATGACATTACCAGTATTAGAGGAAAGAAAAGCATAGCGACAGTCTATCAAAAAATACCTGTCTTCACTCCTTCTTATGGAAAGTACCAAAACATTTTAAGAATAGTACTGCCCTAATAGATAACAGAAAATGGAATGGGACTTTTGGAATCAGAAGTGGAAGAATATAAAAGATAACAAAACACAGTCTTCCTTTACTTCATTGCAACCTTCTTTTCTAAAATATCTGTTGTGGTGCCCATGTCTTGGAATAGTTATGCCTAGAAGTGATACTCAATGGTCCAATGGAAAAATTATTGTATAATTTCCCCTTTTCAGAGAGTCGTAATATACACCTGTATTATGAAGACTCTAGAAGTTGTGCAATCAAGAAATGTATTTTTCGTTGTTTAGTAGGGATTTCAAAGTATATTTAAGACTAGAATATTTCTCTCTCTAACCCACCCACTCAACTGTGTACCCAATGACAACTCTTCAAGACAGCAGGCAGAAAACTCCCTGTTGGTTTTTTCCTGAATGTGGCCCTTGTTTCTCATACTTTTCATTGTTGGGTGTTGCACCACTGGTAGTTTTTTACCCTGCCCAGACTTGGATGCACACTCCTTAAAAGAAAAATGAATATTCCTAATGAGTCAGTCTTGAAAACATGAAAAAGAGGTTCCATTCAAAGCAGAAAAGTTTTCAAGTTAGAAATCTTTGCAGACTGTAAGATATAATTTCACTACCATTGTCAGAACATTCTAAATCTGAAATTAGAAAAAATAATGCTTCTTTTCAAAATAAAAATATATAAAAATTACAAACATTTGGAAGTCAGAATTGAAGTAACAACTTCAGAAGTTTTCATTTTAATTAGCTTACCCTATTTATATCTAATATTGGCTTTCTGCTTAAATATTGGCATTTTAAAATCATATTTTATGGTCTTGGTTTTGTTATATTTGCAAATCAGTCAAGACTTATCAAGGTCTGATGAAAAAGCTCCTTCAGAGAACTGACAGAATAACCATTTCTTGAATGTCAGCTGCAGAAAATTTACATTGGCCAGGAAATTAAGAGATGTTCATTCCAGTCTTCTTGGTCAGTAATTATTTAAGGGACCTAAAACAAATCAGTTAGACTTTTCTTGTATTTAATGTCCTCATTTGTAAAATGCAGATGCCCAATGACCAGAGTTGTTGTTTTTATCTATAATATCATATGATTCCAAACATAAGAAAATAATATTATGAAGCATATTTCTAAGTAATAAATGGAATTTCCACCAGATGAATGTGAACTGTCCATGTGCAGGATTCCAACGTGGCTTAAGTTTATAATAACAAAAAAGAGCACGTGTTAAATATGCATTATAGCTCATGCAAAACTTTTTTAAATATTATATTAACTCCTAGAATAGCCCTATATTTATGATACTATCACCCCCATTTTCTGCATAAGGGAACAACAGTGCAGACAAGTTAAATGTCTTGTCTATTAGTCACAGAGAGAGAAAAAGCTGAGCTGAAACTCAAACTTAAGTATCTCACTCTAAAGCCAATGGCTTTTCTACACTGCCAAGGAGTTTTCTATTAGTACATACAATTACTCAGTTGTATCAAACAACACAACAATGATTGTTTCTTGCTTTCCTTTCTAACTATTTTTAAATGAAAGCAGTTGCATTTAGCAGGAAATGTGTTAATCACTCTCTTTCTTTTCCAAAGAGCAAAGGGTACCTTAAAAGCATTCCTGAGGTTTCTTTCTCAAAGTGGAGGCTTCTTTTGTTCTCCACAATTGATAGTCTTCATCTACCAATTCCTCTGTTATAAATGTGTTAAACAGACTCTGAGAGCGGTAAAGTGTTACATTATTGTCTTTGGATTGCTGTCATTAGTACTTACCTAATTAGAATAGCATTGCAAAATAAACCATTTTTCCTTCAGTATGCATTTTATACAGTAGGAAGTCCACTCAACACTGTGTGTTGTTTGATCATAATCCACTAAAGTAAGATGTAGTTGAGGCATCTCTGAATTTTACCAGCTATTAAGGGTTCAGTGGTTCACAATCAGTGCACATCTGCTATGGGTATCAACCCAGTATACTCATCTCCTCTCACGAGTTCTCTTTGGGTACCAAAGAGAGCTTTTAAACAGCCACTAATGAGTACTGATGCATCCCCTGAGATTGTATTTGTGCATACATACAGGGCAAAGTGACCATTATATAAATACTTCAGTTACTAGAATCACTCCAGTATTATTTAATCCACATTTCAATACATTAATTACATGGCACCCCCATGAAGTATGCAAGTGCTTTTATTTCCATAGGCAAGCCAAAGTAATTAACCTAATTCTAAGTAAATTAAATAAAATGAGGTTATAGGGGGAAGTCAACAATACATTTGCCCGGATTGGAGTTAAAGATTTTTGAGACCCATTTTTAAACTCAAAATGTGATTTCATAGACTATGCAGAGCTCTATAAATATTATTTATTGGGAATAAAATCAGGAGGCATAATCTGTTTATAGAATCAAGAACTGAGTTTTTGTAAAGATTATTGTTTACCAGCATCAATATACTGAAGGAATGAACAATATTTTAGAGAATCTATTTTGAAATTTATCCAAACATGTTTGTGCCCATACAGGTGCAGGATTAAATGAGGAGCCTTACTTTTTTTTTTTGTTTATAAATTCATCTGTATTTGTCACATTTTGTTTTTTTAATTAAAAAAATTAATGTTATTTATTTTTGAAAGAGAGAGAAAGAGAGAGAAGGAAACATAGACTCTGAAGCAGGCTCCAAGCTGTCAGCACAGAGCTTGATGTGGGGCTCCAACCCACAAACCGGTGAGATCACGACCTGAGCTGAAGTCAGATGCTTAACTGACTGAGCCCCCCAGCCACCCCCCAAAGGAAGACTATTTTAAAATAAATTTTTATGAGAAATTTTCTGAATTGTTTCCTCATGCAAAAATTTCTTGTTCAATCACCAACAACCTGTTAAAAGAGCAAATTTAAAAGCCACCTGGCTATTGATGGTGAGCATTTTAGAGTATAGTACCTGTATAAGAGATACAAATGTATTGTGTTTACGGTAAGCCTAATATGAAAGGAAAGAATTCCTGTAGGGTCTGCAATTTAAACATTTTCCTATCATTATTTAGTACCTATAATTTCACCCAAATTATCAGGTTCAGCTGAGTTTGTTCAAAAAAACCCAACCAACTAAACAAACAACTGGAATGAAGAGAAGAAGCTGCAGGTGCAGACACATGAAATACAAAAAACAAACAAGTAAAATGCAAATACACAGCCATGTCTTTATTTAGTTTGGAGAAAAGGGTCCAATTAATTTCCAATTAACTAAATCTGAAATTGGAAACCTGCAGCAAACAAGTATGATTGAATTCCAAATATGCAAACTTGACTGTAAGGAAGATTCAGGAGAACACATTTTGGTTCTTTCAAAATACAGGTACTCCCAAATCTCCAAAGGGAATATATCCTGCTACAAATACACATTGGGAATAATGATTTAAAAATATTACAAACCATGAAAAAATGTCTTTCTAAAATTTCTAGTTATCTTTTCTGTTCTAAGCAATGTCTCTACTGCTTCTACCAGTACTTAAGGCAGTTAAAGGTTATTGTCAAAAAATGTGAACTCAATTTGTACCCTTTGAGACTCATATGCTTTGTTCAAAAGAACTAGTGATTTCTCTTTGGTACCAGACAACTCTGAGCAGCTCTGCTAAAGATTCTGAACCCATGCTGAGAACAAATGCTTCAAATCTCAAAGTCAACACAAGTGGAAGATGCAGAAGTAGTAAAACAAACAAGCTCAAATTTTTCAAACTCTCATCCAAATAAGAGCGAGGGCAGTGACTTCTCAATCAGATATCAGTCTTGGCACAGGAGTCATTGGTTCTTTAGACTAAGCAGATAGAAGAAAACAGGGTAAAAAAAAATTCATACTCATTAGGCTGTCAGGATGTGTGTGGCGAAAAGATAGTTGTTTGAAAAGAAATAATAGATTGTGAAGATGAACATCTTTCTAAGCACCACTCAAATTGTCTCTGGTTGTAGCACATTATTTTGCTTGTTTTAGGCCACAGGGATGTGCTGTAAAAGCGGACTCTATTTCTCCAAGGAATGGAATTGCTTTTTAATTATTTCTGGCTCAACAGAAGCACAAATCAAAGAAGCAATGTGTTTAATTTGATGAAATAGCTAACAAAAAGGGGGGCGGTGATTAAAAAATAATAGCCTCTTAGACATATAGGCAAAAATATAAGGATATTCCAGGATTAAAACAGTATAGACATTTTCCTTCCCTATACCTCTCTGATCTTTCCTCCACATGTTTTATATTTGATCAAAATGGGTAAACAATAGATGTTTAAAAATACAAAAAAAAAGGACTCCCAAATATATAAAAATACAAACTTATTCCAAGATTAAAATAAAAGAGGGGAAAGATAAAGTCCCTCCCCCTCCATCATATAAACTTGTTTCCCAGGTGACTTACACTAATCAAAATATCTAAAGAGCAATGATTTTAAAACAAACAACAAAAATAATGGTCTCTCAAACATGTAGTAGATAAATAATACAAAGACATTACAGGATTAAAATAAAATAGACTAAAGATAAATCCTTTTCTCCCTCTCACCCTTCCCCCCATCACACTGAATATTTTTCTCCATGTGCTTTCTGTGTTCATATCCATGACACTTTGAATTAATTCTTTCCCCTGAGGGATGGATTACTTTATCTAGTCCGGGCATTTCTGTAGTTGACAATGAACCCATGAATTAATCTGAATATAGAAACTAATTACAATAAAACCTGCTCAGTGTCCTCGCTTAAAACATTTCCTTACCCTTAAATGTTAATCTTTAAAAGACCGAGGCAATTGGCACAAAGGCAATGTTTCCCATCTAAGGAACTTTTTATTCTTCCTACACTGATATAAGTGATTGTCAGTGAGAGAGTCAGTGAGGTAGCATTATGCTTTAGGTTATCAGAGAACTGCTTGGGTAATCGCACCCACATGGTCTAAAAGGTCAAAACAACTAAAAGTTTTAAGGAGAATTTAATGAAAACTGTGGAGGAAAAAAATGGTTGACATAATAGAAGCAAAAGTCATTAAATAGAAAGGAGACAATTGAAGTCATCTATCCCCCTGGGTGCTTTTCACATTTCCCTCTGCCCCACTCCATAATCTGACAGATGAAGAAATAGAGAAGTGTGTATATATGGTTGATGATCCATTCAGGATTATATATAAATATTTTGAGACAAATATGTATATACCTTCTTAGAATATCAGGAAAATACATGGAATCTTTAGAATGTCTTTGACTTCTCAAGATTCTAAACATTGTTTCCAAACTCTTATTGAGTAGGAAAAATAAATATTCCCTATGCATATCATGGCCCTTGCATGTTTTTATATTCAAGATCCTAGGACTACGTAACGAACATAGTTAAGCCATCAGCAGTAAAAAGTAATTTGCTATTTCCTGTAGAACCCTAGAATGTAAAAGTTTACAGGAAATTTAGAGTAGCCTAACTCAATCCTCTCATTATGTAGATGAAAAACAATGAAAATCAAATGGATGAAATTTCTTGCCCAAAGGTCCCTGGACTAGGACCTAAACTCTTTGTTTCTAAATCCGTTTCTTTTCCCACCATGCCTTAATTATCTCAAACAGTCTGATGTACACACAGACAATGCAAATAATTACATTCAGGTGGGAGTGGATTTATCTTTACTCCATGGAAAGTTTGGTCTGGAGATGGGTTAACATGGAAGCCCTACCTCACCTCTAAGCAGAGCAAGGGGGAAAAAATAATCAGGGAGGAAATACCTAGAGACTTATTGTGTCTTTCTTATGCTATCCGTAAATTGCGCTCCTAAACCTGAAGGCAAAATAGAAATCATTATTTTAATTACCTTAAGCAGTAGCTGTAGACTGTGTGCACTAAAGATGTTACATCATATTATCTTTGTTAATGGTAGATAAAAACAGCTCAGGGGCTCAGTCGGTCGAGCATCCGACTTCAGCTCAGGTCATGATCTTGCAGTTTGTGGGTTCAAGCCCCACATCGGGTTCTGTGCTGACAGCTCAGAGCCTGTAACCTGTTTTAGATTCTGTGTCTCCCTTTCTCTCTGCCCCTCCCTTGCTCACACTCTGCCTCTCTCTGTCTCAAAAATAAACATTAAATTTTTTTTTAAAAACAGTTCAGATTTTTTTCCAATTCACAAATACTGTCTGGAAATTTAATAACCAACACAGTATTCCGCACGCTGCCTTCTGTTACCACCAGTCAAAGGCAGCCCTTGTCTCAAAGTCCTCTTTGCTGATGATTTCCTTTAAGGTATAAAGGTATTTTGCTTCTGTATGACATTTGACATTGTCAAATAATCAGATTCCTGATATTTTGCTTCAATAATTCGTTCCTCTGTTCATATTTTAGAAATGCCCTTAAAGTGACAGATCCCCAGGATGCAATACAGGGATAAGTCCTGTTCCTGTCTTCCAGGAGGATCCCCTTGGTGGAACACATGTCCAGACTATCCTTGCTCTTACTATAGTTTTGACAGCTTGGGTTTCTTTCATTCATTCATCTGCATCTTCCATTGGAATCAGAGATCTGCCCTCAGAATAATTCTCTTCCCATGTGATGATTTTTTCTTGGCAGTTTTGGTATTTCCATGGTTTCAACAGGACCTATGTTGGTTATTACTAAGCACCCTGTTATCGTTCCTGATTTTAGGGTCCTAAATCTATGGCTTTAACCCTTATTTCCATTTGGTCCTTACTTTTGTTTTTATTTAAAAAAATTGTTAACATTTTCATTTATTTTTGAGATACAGAGAAAGAGCATGAGCAGAGGAGGGGCAGGGAGAGAGGGAGACATAAAATCTGAAGCAGGCTCCAGGCTCTGAGCTATCAGCACAGAGCCTGACGTGGGGTTCAAACCTACCAACTATGAGATTGTGACCTGAGCTGAAGTCAGACGCTCAACCAACTGAGCCACCCAGTCTCTCTAGTCCTTATTTTCAAGTGTCCTTTCAGATTTTGCACATCTGTACTTTTGTGATTTCTCAATCCTTCAAATTCACATCCCAAACTTTGGTATGTTTCCTCTGAGACTTGTTCATCCTCCTGAATTTCTTTCTCCATTGGTTATCTAAACCAGATAATTCAGTCATTCGTGGATACATCCCCATTTTTAGACCTTTACATACAGTTGGTCCTTTAGTCCTGCCAATGGACATATCTCTGGAATCCAACCATCCTCACCTGCATCTTACCTATCATATTAGTCATGGCCCTCATCCTGTCTTAAGAAAAAGCTCTGGGTGGCTCAGTCAGTTAAGTGTCCAACTTTAGTTCAGGTCATGATCTCATAGTTCACGAGTTCAAGCCCTGCATCAGGCTCTGTGTTGACAGCTCAAAACCAAGAGCCTGCTTCAGATTCTGTGTCTCCCTCTCTATCTGCCTCTCCCCTGCTCTGTCTCTCTCTCTCAAAAATAAATAAACTTTAAAGAAAAAGCTCTAGTAAGTTGCTCACAACTTTTTAAAGGATAACAATACATATAAGATAACCTCTAAATATATAATTCTTAGGGGAAAATATCACTCTCAGAAGGAATGTATGCAGAGGCAGCTTCTTTGCCAGAGAAATGGTGGAAATAATCACACAAAATATATAGACTACTCCCTGACACATTCTTAAATAATTCAAGAGTCATAATTAATTTCGACAATACTAGAAGCAACTTTCAACATTACTGGAAGAAGTATTGATGAGCCAATATTGCAAAATCTGGTCTGCTCCGGTTAATTCTCTATTAGGTGAATATTTATGGGATTCAATTTTAATTATGAATATCACATATGCAGTACATGGATTTTAGTATGTTTTGATTTTCATCTGCATTTCTAATACAATATATATGTAAACATGGTATTGATCACATGAACTCAAATGTTTTTTAACTACCCACCAAAGAATGCACTATCAAAAATTAAAGCTAGTGGCGCCTGGGTGGCTCAGTCGGTTAAGTGACCAACTTCAGCTCAGGTCATGATCTCATGGTTTGTGAGTTAGAGTGCCGTTCGGGCTCTGTGCTGACAGCTCAGAGCCTGGAGCCTGCTTCTGATTCTGTGTCTCCCTCTCTCTCTCTGCCCCTCCCCCACTCATGCTCTGTCTCAGAAATAAATAAACATTAAAAAAAATTAAAAAAAAATAAAGCTATATTCTTGAGTTTTAATTTGTCTAGTCTTTGAATACTAAATTTTACTTAAACATTATTTTTGATGAAAAATAACTCTCATTTTTCAACTCACTTCAAAAGGGCAAAGATAAAAGCCGCAACAGCACTGTAGATCATTTTTATCAGAAATTTTAGTCCTAGATATGTTTGAAAAAGTTTAAAAACTCTAATAAAGAAATACTGACATCCAAACTTCTAAACATTTCACTAAATATCAAACCCTTAAGGTTTCTCACTCTCACCTCAGAGCTCCCATAATGGCCCTCATAATTCATGTCAGCAGGGGCTGGTTGAGAGGCTTGTCATGGCTCTGCAATGTCATTCTTCAATTTACTCATGTGTTCCTGGTGTAGTAAGGAATAAAAAGTCTTGCAGATAGCCACATTAGGTCCAGAAAGCAGTATCAAGAAAAAAGTTTTTAACAGAAAAATGTTTCTGGTTATATACCTGAAGCCACAGTTATATATTAGGTACAGTTATCCCCTGTCAAAATTTAAATAAATGTGATCCTTCCCCTAGTATATGCCAGCTAAACATGAAATTTAAAGTATAAGTATCGTGGATTGCCTGGGTGGTTCAGGCAGTTGAGCATCCAACTTTTGATTTCAGCTCAGGTCATGATCCCAGGGTCATAGGATCAAGCCCAGCATTGGGCTCTGTGCTTAGTATGGAGTCTACTTGAGATTCTCTCTCTCTCTGTCTCTCTGGCTCTATCTCTCTCTCTCTGTCTCTCAAAATTAAAAAAATAAGTATAAAAAAAGTATAATTATCTTAGATATTTAAAGATAGGGATTCATTAATATGTGCATTTTGGAACATACTGCTTGATATTTAAACACCTTCATCAAATGTGTCATTTCAAATTTCTGTTTTTTCTCAAAGCTTCACCTCCATCCCCTATTTAGATAGGACAGCATGTTATTGTCATTTTTTTTTACCTCATGTAATATAGCTTTGGTTGAACACAGGTATATTTCATTAGTATACCTTATATCTAGTTTTGACCTTTCATTGTGACTTTCAGCTTAGAAAAGAACTTAAGGCAACCATAGAAGTGAGAACTTGAGGAGGATTATTTTTCAGATCTCCCTTTGCTATTTGGAGGTCAATTGGTCGGCATCAGGAAAGACAAGGTTACTATATCTAATCATAGTTCTAGCAATTCATGCTGTTAGGGCAGTGGTATTAAGAGGAAATGTAGAGAAACATTTTTTTTTAATGAAAGTAGAATACTGTGAAGGTTTGAAGGCTCAGTAACTAAAGCACCTACCATCATAGACTGTAGGAATGGCTTAACAAGCTAACATTGACTCTAGGTGCCTGAAGTTTCAGATGCCCCAGATTGACAGTTGGCCCAGAAATGGTAACCCTGTTAACCCAAGATGATTCTGAATTTAGAAGTACACTGAAGAGGAACAGTGCTTCTCTTTTTTGTATGAAGAAGTAAGAAACAGGCTTTTCTGTGCTTGAACAACCTTGCCCATTAGGGAGCAGTAAATAAAATCCACATGTATGAAATGGATTTATCCAGTGTTCTGTTTGTTTTTTATGTGGGTTTTTTTTCCGCTAACTATTGTCACATATAGGTCATCGGGATACAATTTCGCACACACACAAAATTTAATGCATCTTGCAGAGTCCATCAACTAAGCAAGATATCAATCAGAAAATGCTGTTTTAAAAATTTCAAGATAAACATGTTTCAGTTATTTTTTTTTGTTATTGTTTTTATGGTCTTCTTTATATAAACAAAAAAAAAAAAAGCTACTCCATCATTTTGCCCATGTAAGATGATCAGGAAACTAAAATTGGATAACTTACAGAAAGGATGAATTTGCTTTATTGAAATAACATATCAAAGCAGAGATATCGGTATTAATTGCTATGACTATTTTAAAGAGACAAATCTTTAAGACGTTTTGCTGTTAGGGGCACCTGGGTAGCTCAGGAGGTTAAGCATCGGACTCTTGATTTCAGCTCAAATCATGATCTCACAGTCATGAGATCGGGCTCCGTGATGGGCCTGGAATCTGCTTAAGATTCTCTGTCTCTCCCCTCTGTCCCTCCCCAACTTGGGTTCTCTCTCTCTTTCCCAAAAAAAAAAAAAAAAAGACTTTTTGCTGTTAATATATTAGGAATAAAATTTCCAAATGTACACAGAATTTTTGGAAAATACCCCCCAAAAACCTCCCAAATAAGTTTCTAAATCAATCATGTTTTACTTTCATTCTTTTCTCTCTTCCATTTTGTCAAATGCAGAATCCATAAAAATTAATTAATTAAATAATTAATTAAATAAATAATTAAATAATTAATTAATTATGTTAATTAATTAATTAATTAATTAATTAGTTAATTTAATAAGCTTTAGATACAGAAAGCTGTGAATTATTTCCTGAGCATAAAATCTAGGAGTTAGAAATTCTGAGCCAAAACATAATGAAAATGAAGAGTCTTCTATTCTGTGTCACAAATGTTTTGCGTTTGGATGCCAGCAGCTCAAGTTTCCCTTTTATTCTTGCCTTTACAATGAACACAGTTTCTCATTTTGTTTCATTTGGTATATTTTAACCAATTTACTAACTGACCAATGGTTTCTCTTTGGATAAATCAGGGGGCTCTGATACCATACAAATCCTGTCTGTGACTGTTTTTGCAAATAAAGTTTTATTGCCACACAGACCTATCCATCTGTGTCTTGTCTATGGCAAAGACAAGCACTGCCTCCATGTTGGCAGATTTGAGTAGTTGGAACAGAGACATTATGGTCCACAAAGCCTAACATATTTATTATCAGAATATTAACAGCAAAATGACTGGTAATGCCTTGTGTAAATGGATGTTTGTTTTATTTCCTAAAAGTACAATGATTTCACCTACTTTCATTTTTTTCCTTTGCTCATTTTTAAAAATATATTATCTCCAACAGGCTTTCGGCCATTGTTCTCCAATTTTCTTTTTTTTAATTTATTAATTTATGATACTTATTTTCTTTTTTTTTAAGTTTACTTATTTATTTTGAGATATAGAGAGAATGAGCAAGGGAGGGGCAGAGAGAGATGGGGACAGCGGACCCAAGCAGACCCTGTGCTGACAGCAGAGAGCCTGATGTGGGGCTCAAACTCACGAACTGAGATCATGACCTGAACCAAAATCAAGAGTTGGACACTTAACCAACTGAGCCAACCAGGAGCCCCTATGACACTTATTTTCATATCAGTGCATATATGTGTATTTTTAATTTCTGTGTTACATTCAATTATATGCATGTATCTCAACTTCATGTTAGATTTATAAACTGAAGTCAATTATGTTTAGAAAAGTTGTTACAATGTAGCTATGTGTAACAGACCATAATTATAAGGATTCCCCCATTATGCCCTTTGTAATATTGATAGAAAATATACCCGAAAGATTATTTGTGTGACCCATTTCTTTTGCTCTTATGCACATATCAGTAACTAAAATTAATTTTTCCCATTCAGGAACTTGTGTGCACATGTAGTCTCCAAAGATGCATTACTTGCCTTCATCAGACAATACCAAAACCTAAAGCTTGAAATCGTCATTGAAAACACTGAAAACATTAATTCCTTAAAATTAGTCTTTTAAATTTTTCCATAAGACTAAAACTAAAACTTTATACTGAACTCACATATGCAAGCAGCACATGCAACTGAGAATTTGAGCTAAAAGCTCCAGTGTTATCCCTTGTTCTGTCTGAAAAAAAGGCTTTGAAACTATAAGACATTGGAATGGATGCTAGATACCCCTGGGTATTCCCTCCTTGACCAACACAGGCATTTTTTTTTTACTAATTCAAATTATAAATAAAAACTTTTTCACTTTATATTCAATTTGTATCAATCGACTACTTGGTACAAGTGAAATGCAAATGGTCCCTGCTCTGAAGGAGCTTAAAGTCTTTTCTAGTGGGATAGGCAAATATCAATGAAATAACTTCATAAATAATATAAATCCATGGGGCCCTGGGTGGCTCAGTTGGTTAAGCTTCGACTCGGATCACGATCTCACAGTTCATGAATTCAAGACTCACGTTGGGTTGTCCGTCAGCACCGAGCCCACTTGAGATCCTCTGTCCCCCTCTCTCTCTGCCCCTCCCCTGATCACTTTTTCTCTCTCTTTCTCTCTCAAAAACAAACATTTTAAAAAATAATATAAATCCACAAGATAATTCTGTTAGTCCTTCCAACATCTTTCTGCGTTGTTGTTTCCCAGCTCCCACCACAGTAAGTGGTAGAATTATAACAGAATTCTGACCAACTCAATCTAAGGGGGAGTCTGCTAGGAATTTCTAGGAAAAAGCTTTGCTTTTCTAATACAAAGAAGCAGAATCCACTGGCATGTGGAAGAAATCCCACTTCTGCTTTTGCCTAGAATATAAATGTGAAATGTGGATGGGTGTACAACATGTATTATGAGACTTTGTAGTGACAGGTGTGAAAACAAAGTCTACGCCCTCCAGATGTTGTAATGTGAGAGGTCAGAAAGGCCTTGCTCCAGACTCATTAGTCTATGAGACAAATAAACTCCTATTGTTGTTGCTTCTTCATTTGGTTTGGATTTGTAGGTGTGCGTATTCCTTATTGATATGAAATTCAGTTGTGATGAGTGATGCAGAACTGAGATACATAGTATCTGAAAAAACATAAAATGGGGTGATTTGTTACATACATAGGCATCCTGGAAGTGACCATTGCCATGGGATATGAAAAATGAGTAGGAAGTACCTTGGTGAAGAGATGAGCTATGAAAAAAATAGGGAAAGGAACCTAAGAAAAGGAACCCAGAGGAGCCTAAGGAGGTGAGTGTACAGAGAATGGAATGGAAAAGGGTGGTTCGATCTGAAGATGGAGATTACAGCCTATAAATGCTATTACAGAGTTCTGTCTTTATTATGGCATCTTCTTTTAGACCAAACAGAGGTATGAAATGATCAGGGTTTGGGTTTTTTTAATCTTTAAGTTTATTCCCTTTGTATTTTAGTTAACGGGTTGGAAGTGTCCAAAGAAAACACATGTAGACAAATTAGCAACCTATTGCAGTAGTTCCACGCAAGAGATGATGGTGGCCAAAACAAAGGAGACCATGATAGACAGAGTAAGCTGGTATTTGGCAGTGGAAAAGATCTATCAGATTTATAAGAGAGGGATCAATAGGAAAGGTGTCAATGGCCTTTCTAAGTGCAAGAATGACAGCGCTGGTCCCTGTGGTAGATAACAATGACCAAGGACAAGAAATGGGTGGTGAAGATCAAGGGTTTGGTTTTATGCCTATTGAGTTTGACATAGCTTTGATATTTCTAAAAGACATATAAGGTTGGAAGTCATGTATACGGCTCTAAAAATAGAAAAGGAAGAGATATAAATTTGAAACTTTTCTGACTATAAATGTTGATTGAAACTAAGAAACTAAAAATCAGATCATGGAGTCAGGAAAAGAAAGGGTTTAGGATGAACCTTTAATGACCCCCTGCAGGTAACAGATGAAGAGACAAAGTTGTGCCTCTCGAAGCTGACAACAAAGTGTAGGATGAGACATAGAAGAATAGCCATAAAAATCCTGTGAAAAAGGGGTCAAGAAAATAGAGGGTTTTAAGAATTGAAGGAGTGCTCAACATTATCAAATGCAAATAAGATGAGGGCTTAGTTGGTGTTTAATACTGTAAATACGGCAAAATGTTTGGAATTGGTGAATTCAGTTGGTGAGCATAGTCTTCATTCAATTGTTCTTGCAACTTTTACATAGATTTGAGGTTTTTTTTCAAAATAAAAACATCGGAAACAATAACTCAAACTAAAAGTTAAATATTGTGCTCGCTTCGGCAGCACATATAAAAGTTAAATATTAAAAAAATACAATTGAGGATTGACTGAACAAATCAGTGCTATGTCTTGTTAAAGCTCACCAACCAAAAGCCACCAGAACACCTGTAGTTCAAAAGGTAATTTATTTAGATCATATGTAGCAAGGGAGAAAGCACTCCAAAGGAAGGTGAAACATCTCAGCAAAAAGATTTGGATGAGATTTTGTGAAGGGTTTGGGAATGTGCTGGTTAATTCTAAGGCACATTTAAGGAAGCCAAGACCAATTATGAATTGGATATTGTCAAAAAGCAAGGACAATTTGGTGATTGCTTGTTTTAATTTTTATCTAGGACATGTATGGATGAAAGCAAGCTTTCATAGGTAAAAGATAAGCAGTCACTTACATTAGGTAGAAGAGGGGGATGCTAAGCTATCGTGTGTGTGTGTGTGTGTGTGTGTGTGTGTGTGTGTGTGGTTACAGTATGATATTTTCTATGTTTTTTTTTTCCAAACATGAGCATAGAATGGTCTTCTTTGCTTGTTTATGTTCAATTGGCAACATGACAAATTTGTACATTTAAGCTTAGGAAAGACACTATTTTTCTGCTTCAGTGGGAGACACATGACCAACTAGAACTAGATCACAAGAAAATGATTTCCTCAAGAGCTTTGGTAGATAATGCCCAACAGTATTCCAAAGTCACAGATACTTAGTCCTAAAGCAGACAGCTTCCATTTTTCTACATCTAGTCAATACTTAGCATTGATAGTCTTTCAATTTTAGCTATTCTGCTATATTAGCATTGGTTTCTCATTGTGATTTTAATTTGTATATTTCTCAAGTACCACTGAGGTTGAACTGTGTGTGTATTGTCCACGTGGACACTCTCTTTTGCAAAATACTCATTCAACACTTCAACACTCTTGTCCACTTTTTCCAATGAGCTTTCTGTCTCTTTATTATTGATTTCTCCTTCTTTGTGTATTAGAGATACATAAGCTTTTGCCATTATACATTTTGAGGGTTTTTTTTTTCTGTCACCGTGGAATGATTTTTCAATTCTTAATGGTGCCTTTTGATGAAGAGAAGCTTTAACGTCCATTCAATTTAAAATCTTTTATTTTATGGCTTCTAAATTTTGTCCCACTTAAAAGATATTTTTTCACCCAAAGGCTATGAACATAATCTTTTATATTGTGTTCTAGAAGCTTTATTATTTTGCCTTTACATATAGAGCTACAAACCAAGGAAGCTGAGTTTTGTATATGGCATGAGGTAAGAGCCTCTTTGCAGACGGATGTATATTCAGTTGCCTCAGCACTGTTTATCAGAAAGAGACTTCCGGGGCGCCTGGGTGGCTCAGTTGGTTAAGCTTCCGACTTCGGCTCAGGTCATGATCTCACGATCTGTGAGTTTGAGCCCTGCTTTGGGCTCTGTGCTGACAGCTCAGAGCCTGGAGCCCGTTTCAGATTCTGTGTCTTCCTCTCTCTCTGCCCCTCCACTGTTCATGCTCTGTCTCTCTCTGTCTCAAAAATAAATAAACGTTAAAAAAAAAAGAAAGAGATTTCCTTCCTATCAACACTGCAGGTTCAGCATTGTATTAAATAAGGAGTTCATATATTTTTGCCTTTGTTTCTGGAGTTCCACACATATTCCACTGGTTTAGTATTTTTTCTTGTGTCAGTTCCACATAAGTGTATCCTTTTCATGAGTGTTGATATCTGGTCGAAGAAATCTTTGAGTATTATACTTCTCATTTCAAGTTATGCTTATTCCTTTGCCTTTTCATATAAATTGTAGAATCAGCTTGTTAATTCACACACGCATACACACACACATACACAAATAGCTTTTGATGAAGGATTGCATTGACTATGCAGATAAGTTTGAATAAGTTGATATTTTTACACTGCTGGTTGTTTAATTAATGAACATAGCATATCCTTCTAATCTTGTCTTTAATATTTACTTTATCCTAGTTTGGTATGATTTTACTGTCCTCTTACTAACTCCATTTAAGAAGCATAGATCACTGATTTTTAACCTTTATTCTTTTCTTATTATATACATTTAAAGTTATATATCTCAGAGTTGCCTGGCTGGCTCAGTCAGAAAAGCATATACCTCTTGATCTTGGGGTCCTGGGTTTGAGCCCCATGTTGGGCATAGTAGAGATTACAAAACAAATGAAACTTAAAATAAACAAACAAACAAACAAACAAATAAACAAATAAATAAATAAAGTAATATATCTCACAGCATAGTTTTACCTGCATCCTAGCTGTTTTAATTTCATTATCATGTAATCAAGTATTTTCTTCTTTCCTTTGTAATTTCTTCTTTAATGATGCATTATTTAGACCTATATTGTGTATTTCCCAAGCTTTCAAAAATTTTATGGTTTCTTAATTGTTCAAAATGCCCTGCAAAATGATTGGTGTGGCATTTTAAAATTCAGACAAATGTTTAATCATGCTTTTTAAAATTTTTGTGAATGTGATGTTTATTTGATTGTTTGTTATAACACTTATGGAGAGTACACTATGTTAGTTATGGCTGTTTCATTTTCAACAAAGCCATTTAAATAGGTGCTATTAGTAGTTGCCTATTATAGATGAGGAACTGAGACCCAAACAGGTTAAATGAGTTTCCCAAAATCACACTGCTAGCAGGTGACTGAACTGGCATTTAAACTGAGTCCACAACGTGTACTCTTTACCACCAACAGACACTGGTAACCTATGCTTCTCTTATACTTTTTAGATAGCTGTTTATTTTTTATAACTCATAGTGATAATAGATTCTCTTACATGTAATTGCTTTCAGATATCATCCTTGTCTAATTTTGGTATTTGGGGAAGTTTTAGTGGTCTTAATTGATATATATTCTATCATATGTTCTTAGTAGTTTAATTTCCAGACTTAAATAAACTTTAAATTCTATAATAATTGGGTTGATTCTTTAAGAAGAATAAATAATGATAGTTAGAATTTGTTCTATTTTTATTTTTATTTATATCTTAAAGAATTTTATTTTATTATTTTCTTTTTTGAGTGAGAGAGAGTGCAGGGGGGGAGAAGAGGGAGAGGGAAAGAGAGAGAGTCTTAAGCATGGCACGTGCTGGGCATGGAGCCCAATGTAGAGATTGATCTCATGGCAGTGAGACCGTGACCTGAGCCAAAATCAAGAATCAGACACTTAACTGACTGAGCCACCCAGGCACTCCAAGAATTTGTTCTATTTTTAAAAAAATATATGCTAATCTATTTTTGAAAAGCACTTCAGGCAACACATAAGAGCACATACTACTCTAAACCGGATTGAGCGATGTGTTGGCTTTTGTGAAAAGTCAGGAAGTAAGGAAGTTTGGGATGATTCCTCTGGCATTCTCTTACCTCTTCCTCCCGAGGTCTTTTTCATCCTCAAGCTGATAGCGTTCGTGGCCATCAGGAAAGGAGAAGCTGCTGCTTCTTTGGTTAAATCAGTGAAGAGATGGGGGATTTATTTTCTCTCACGAATGGAACACAGGTTCTGAGGTGGACTCTGATCGGAGAAATTTAGCTCGTGTGTCTACCCTTCAAAGAGATTATTCCCCTTAATCTTAAAGGTGACCCCAGACATGTACAATGGAAGTGTGATCTGGATGCCTGTTTAGATCACCATGAATAAAAGGGTTGCATAGAATAATTCACACAGACAACTTAGTCTATATAATGTGGGGGCCCCCAAATGTGGTGATGATGGGTTGGAAGCTGGTCGTGTGGGCAGGGAAAGGACTCACCCAAGGCAGAACAAGGGAGATGGAAGTTTATCGAATACACCGCAAGGGAGGGGTGGGCAGGATGGCACAGGAGAGGCTGTCTCCCATGAGGCAGTGGGAGGAGGCTGTTTTTAAAAAGGGAAGGTGAGGAGGTATGGAATTTTTCATTTTTTGGCAACTGTGCCTGGTTGTAAGTAGCCTATTGGTTTCAGTTAGGGCCTCTGGATATTTTGAGGTGTTTTGCCTGATGGGCCTGTCTGGATTCAGCCAGGTGGTTGCTGTGGGTCCTTTCTACATCCGATTGCTCAAGCCCGTTGCCTAAAAGCAGCCTCCACGTTGATGATCTCGAAAATCTTTAAATGATGATCTTTTAAATGAAGATCGATGATCTTTAAAAATATGTAAGGTCTTAAAATATAAAGTAAGATGATAATCAGTTTAGTTTGTCTTTTCAGTTCCTCTCTTTAAATCTAAATATTTGACACAAAACTAATACTGTTTGCTGTTTTCCTGTCTCAGAATTTCTCTAGAGGCTTAAATTTGCTCCAAGAAGTACTAGCACTTGGTTTAGACTTGTCTTGTATGGTGGTCAGCATGCTCCTTACATGTAAGGCTTCCCGTTCATCTACTCAAAAGTGCATTTTTCTCTGTGAGTACAAAGACTATACCTGTTAAATATGCTCCACGGCCCAGCAAAAATTGGCCACATCCTGGAAGCTTAATAAATACTTGTTGCTTGAAGTTGTTGCATCTAGCAAAAGGAAATTTATTGGCTTACAGAGTGGGAAAAAGGTGAGTATTCTTCTTTTTACACAAACAAGTTACAGCAAAATATATAACAGTGATGTAGAAGAGTTAAGGCAGTTTCTAAGTTTTCTATTTCAAAACACGTTCTAGACAGCAGGGAATGAAAAACAACTTAGGAGAAATTAACTTTGTTTTCCAGAGCATCTAGTGGCAACTATAGATAAAGTATATGAAAAAGGGACAATCAAATAATTCCCAGGAGATTTCACAACATGTATTTTTGCTTTTGATATATAGCAATTCACATTTTTTTGGAAAATTACTAAACCTCCTGGCTCACCTTTAGTGACAATGTCCTATATTTCCAAAAAATATTTCAAAATGTTCTTAAAGTCAGCAATTGGGATATGTGAGAATAAAGAATATGAACTGATTTATACTTTGTGCTATCTTAAATCATTTGAGGATGACACAATGCTTAAGCATTATGTATGTATGAGTGTGTCAGTGTATGTGTGTACATATATAGGTATGTACATATTACTATGTGCTAGATATGATATCTTATAGTCTCTAATTTTATTTTCATTTTTGGAAACATGTCTGAAACCATGAATCTAGTAAGTAACAAAGTTCAAATTTAAAGGTAGAACTAGTCCCATTGCATGGTCAGTATGTATCACTCTACTCGCTCCCCACCTGAGGGATCCATGAGTCCCTAGTAATTTATTGGTCAGATGAGGAACCTGAGGACTGCGGGTCATGTCAGACATAATCTTAAGTTTCTTTAACACGTAACTCACATACCTTTTTTTTTTTTTAGTACAAACCTTTTTACAACCTATTTTGACTTGCTAAATATTTTAGAATGCCTGTAATAAAATAGTTGATGATTCCATGATGGCATACTAGTATAATGATTAGATAAACTTTGAAGATTATTTTCTGTAAAATCAAAGTACAAGTTATTTTGCAGAAAAAGTGCTGAGTAAAAGCGAATGGAAGCCATCAAAGATCTGGCATATTTTTTTTACATTCTATCATGTTGTTGCGGGACAGACACTTACCACTTTAAGGACTATAATAAAATGCATGTGCTTTGGCTAAGTATTCCATGCTATTAAATGTTGATTCCAGCATAAGCTTTTTTCCCCTGAAGAAACATCCACGCGCTCTGGTATTTTCAATAGAATTACTGACTATAGTTTGTTTTCACACCAAATATGTGACTCTTTTCAAGTTAATGGATAAATTTGCTCATCTCTTTCTTTATTATAAGGCAAAGATAAATAAGTCTTTTTCACTCAATCTGCTGAGATAACTTGTACCCATGCCGAAAGGTGATCTGTTCTAATCAACTTCACGAAGTCTGATGGAATTACACTGAACATATCTCAGACCTGACACAACTACAGAATGATACAGTTCAGGACAAACATTGGTGACCTGAATAATACATGACAGACAGATGACCGGGTGAGAAAAGTAATTTTTCACCTACACCATTTGAGTTTCTTTATTAAAGGCTGAGACATGTTTGATGGAAAGAAGGCTGCTTTGCCAGCTAAAAGCTGGTGTGTTTTATTAATAGCTCAGTCAGTATTCCCCTGCTGTTTTACTATCTGAAACATGTTATTTTGGCAGTAAAATACAATAGACATCTACTCTGCATGAAAACTCAACATTTCATGAGAATGCAAAGTTGTTGGAAATCAGATATTATTATTTAGTATTCTTCCATGGCCAGGAATATTAAGCTCTCTGAACAGAAATATCAAATTTTAAATTAACAGATTATTTGTGAGTTGATGGGTCATTGTTGTTTAGGTTTCTATTGTGTACTCCAATTTATACAAAGAAAATACATGAGTAAAAGTAAAAGTATTATCATTGATAACAATCATATGTATTTCTAATGGATTATTTTAGACAAAAGGAAATTTAATTACTTGGGGAGCATTCTTTGACAAATACTCTGGCGTAAATCTCACAATCATAAAATTCAGTGAAATAGTTGAATCTTATTACTGTCAACTTTAAAAATTAATTGATAGGGGCGCCTGGGTGGCGCAGTCGGTTAAGCGTCCGACTTCAGCCAGGTCACGATCTCGCGGTCCTTGAGTTCGAGCCCCGCGTCGGGTTCTGGGCTGATGGCTCAGAGCCTGGAGCCTGTTTCCGATTCTGTGTCTCCCTCTCTCTCTGCCCCTCCCCCGTTCATGCTCTGTCTCTCTCTGTCCCAAAAATAAATAAACGTTGAAAAAAAAAATTAAAAAAAAAAAATAAAAATTAATTGATAATGTTTATCAAGCAGCAAATGAGTGTATACAGGAAGAGCAGCAAAATGACAATTCCAAACACGCAAACTATGGCAAAACAACACGCAAGTCCAGAAAACAAAGGAAGACATCCTTTTAAAGAAGAAAGGGGGAAGCTGGGAGGAGTGGTTTTGAACAAGAGCTCATTGGAGAACAGCAATGAGTTCAAAGTAGCGGCAGCCTGTCATTGGCTATAGGCAAGGGCAGCTTACTGTTGTGGGCTTACTGTGATGGTCTTCCTTCACCCTGCTGACCTATGCAAGCTGCCACTGAGTGGTCGTGTAGGAGAGCTCCCCTCTCCTGGCTTCCTAATTCCAATTGGAATGAATTTCCCTCTAACCATTTTCACATCACTAAAAAATGCAGTTGTAGAACTCTAAGAAAGTAAACCACACTGCTTAATTCTAAAAACTAGTCTTTTAAAATTTTGATTTATTTTTTTATTTTCTTAACATTTTAACTTTTTAAAGTTTTTTTTTTTTTAATTTATTTTGAGAGAGAGAGAGAGGTGGGGGGTGGGCAGTGGCAAAGAGAGAGGAAGAGAGAATCCCAAGTAGGCTCCACACTGTTAGCACGGAGCCCAGCATGGGGCTCGATCTCAAGAACCATGAGATTGTGACCTGAACCGAAATCAAGAGTTGGATGCTTAACTGACTGAGCCACGCAGGTGCCTTATTCTTAATTTTTTTAAATGATATCTACACCCAGTGTGGTGCTCAAACTTGCACCACCGAGATCAAGAGTCACATGCTGTACTGACTGTGGGTGGCTTGGTCGGTTAAGCAACCAACTTCGGCTCAGGTCATGATCTCACGGTCCGTGAGTTCGAGCCCCGTGTCGGGCTCTGTGCTGACAGCTCAGAGCCTGGAGCCTGTTTCAAATTCTGTGTCTCCCTCTCTCTCTGCCCCTCCCCTGTTCATGCTCTGTCTCTCTCTGTCTCAAAAATAAATAAACGTTAAAAAAAAAATTAAAAAAAAAAAAAAAAAGAAAGAAAAGTGTTTCAATAATCCAGATGAGTGACAATAGCGACCTGGAACTGAGTGAGGGAAAAAGAGGTTGTATAAAGTGGTCAAATTCTGGGTATATTTTAAAGGTCATAAGATTTGTTGGTGGTTCAAATGTGGAGAATGTGAGATAGAAGGAGTCAAAGATGAGTTCTAGGCTTTGGCCCCAAACATCCAGACAAAGGGAGGAGGAGTCACTAAGTTGGGGAAGACAGAGAGGAGCAGGTTTAGGTAAGGTGGAAAATCAGGAATTTGTTGGGTTGTTTTCCTACGACAGCTGTGACAAAGTTGCACACCTTAGGTTGCTTGAAAAAAAAAAAAATAAGAAAAGAAATTTGTTCTCCAAAGCTGTGGAGGCTAGAAGTCTGAAATCAAGGTGTCAACTGGGCCACTCCAATGATTCTATGGGATCCTTCTTTGCTTCTTCCAGCTTCTGGTTTTGGGCATTCCTTGGTTTATGGTAGCATAACTACAGTCTCTGCCTCCCGGTCACATGGCAATCTCCCTGTATCCCTCTAACTTCACATGGTAGTCTTCTTAATAAGGAAACCAGTCATGTTGAATTACGAGCCCATCCTACTCCAGTATGACTTCATCCTAACCTAACTAATTACATCTGCAACAACCCTTGTTCCAAATGAAGTAACTTTCTGAGTCATGATGACTTGACTATATACATATATATAAATGGTATCCAAAGCCATGAGCTGGAATAAGTCTATATAGGGAATAGACTGTTGTGGGCTTACAACCAGCCCAGGGGGGCCACCCAGGCGCCCCTTGAAACACTTTTCTAATTGGTCTACCACTATCTTTCACCCTCTGCTGTGGATTCTAAATGCATCAGCCTGAATGGGTGTTACAGAAAAAGGTAGAGTGTGTCTCTAATCAATCAAGATCCTCTAGTGGCTTTCCAAATTAGATGGAATTAAAGCTAAAGTCCTTAATATGGTCAAGCTGAACCTTTATAGGGAATCCAAAGATAGAGCCCTAGAATATCCCACTATAAAATAGAGAAAGTATGAGGAGCAAGCAGAAAAGAATCAAAAGGAAACATCAGTGGTTTTTAGAGTCATCAAATGAGAGACAACTAGACAATATATGCCTACAGATGTAATATGCAATAATTTTTCTCTGGCTGTTTCTTCTCATTGACAGTCATTGCATAGATGCATTAATCCATTAGGGTTGCAAAACAATAGTCTAATTATTCTTTCACCATGTGTTATCTGGAACAACATATAAAAAAGTACAACTTCCCTTTGTCACATGTTTGGTTCCTCTGAGTATAGTTCTTATAGGAATGGGGAAAAGTATTTGCTTTGCTTCCTCTATTTATGACTTTCAAATTAAGAGGTTGTTTCTCTAACAATAGTGCCCACTGATTATACTCTTTAAAAATTTATTTTAGTGTTATTATGGACTGATATATTTAAGCCTATTAGACTGTCTTCAATCCATTACAGTTATTATGTTTATTAAAGCTCTAGTTGCCCCAGATTTGACTAGTGGAAACCTATCCCAGTTAGCTTCTGAGTCCTTTTGATATGATTCTTTCAGTCTTTAATAGATCCTTTGATCTCGGCCTTAACATCTTGGACAATTCCTATGTCAACCTAGAAGTCAGCCATTTCTCCAAAAAGAAATTTCTCTTAGTGGGAAATAGTAATTAGAGACCACAATTTGGGCATGAAATCATGTTTTTAGTGATACTTACTTGGTTATGTTCTCTAGGATTTTCCAAAGGATAGAGTTGGGAAATATGTATTTTTTAAGATAAGTGTATCATAAATTCATACTATCACTATCAATCAAAATTCAAAACCACTGGGTTTGACATAACTATATCAATGTTAGTTATATACCTTCTGGGGCGCCTGGGTGGTTCAGTCGGTTAGTGTCAGACAGTTAATGTCAGTCTATATAATGTGGTATTATTTTCTGCACACATATTTGCTGGATTGCCCTGCCATAGACTTACATTTCACTCATAAATTAATAATCATGGGGACGCCCGGGTTGCTCAGTCAGTTAAGTGTACGATGCTGGCTCAGGTCATAATCTCACAGTTCATGGGTTCGAACCCCGCATGAGGCTCTGTGCTGACTGCTCAGAGCCTGGAGCCTGCTTCACATTCTCTGTCTTCCTCTTTCTCTGCCCCTCCCCACTCATGCTCGCGCTCTCTCTCTCTCTCTCTCTCTCTTCTCTCTCTCTCTCTCAAAAATAAGTTAACATTAAAAAATTAAAAATAAAATTTAAAAAACAAATTAATAATCATACACAAATCACATGATCCTCTTGACATTTCGTTATTTTATTTAAAAAAAAAACTTGGAATATATTTCTCCTACCCTGATTTTAAATACTCCATTTTTATTCAAAAATTTGATTTTTTATATTGAGTCCATCAAACTGAACTTATTTAAAGGCAATTGTCTGAAGAGATTTCAATTTTCCTCAAATTACTAATAAACCACCATGCAATGTTCATTTAGTAATGCTCCATTTTTCATGGATTTCTGATGTGATCTTGATGTAAATTTTTAAATTGGCTGTCATTTCTCAGTCCATTCCTGATTCCACGTTAATATTCTAAGGTTTCTTTTAGATCCATGTCTGTGTGGTTATATCCATGGATAGTCACACAAGGCACTGTCATGAATTGAACAAATTATGTAAAGAAAATTTATATAAAGTCAGTTTATAACCAACTTAGTGTTAGCATCGTCCATTGAAGTTTTCTTCATTGAAAAATATCTACTTATTTTTGTAAATATTTCCTACATATTTCAGAGGGCAGGTTAGGGGCGCCTGGGTGACTCACTTGGTTGAGCATCCAACTATTGATTTCGGCTCAGGTCATGATCCCAGGGTCGTGGGACTGAGTCCTACAATTGTGCTCTGCTCTGAGCATGGAGCATCCTTAAGACTTTCCTTCTGTCCCTCTCTCTCTCTCTCTCTCACTCTTGCTCTCCCTCTGCCCCTGTCCCCCACTTGCACTCTTTCTCTAAAATAAATAAAAAAATATAAATATAAATAAATATAAATAAATAAATAAATAAGACAGCCTAGTCTATAGCTGCCATATCTAGAATTTTAATTTCATTGTTTATAATCTTCTTTATTTTTAACTTCTCTTCTAGCATAATTATATATTAAAATGTTATAATACTTCAAGTTTCCTATAAATTTTTTCTTGCCCTTAGTATTTAGTTTTTATTGTTGTTTTTTTTTTTTTTAACATTTATTTATTTTTAGACAGAGAGAGACAGAGCATGAACGGGGATGGGGCAGAGAAAGAGAGAGACACAGAATTGGAGGCAGGCTCCAGGCTCTGAGCCATGGGCCCGGAGCCCGACGCGGGGCTCGAACTCACGGACCCTGAGATCATGACCTGAGCTGAAGTCTGACGCTTAACGACTGAGCCAGCCAGGCGCCCCATGTTATTTTTGACACGTAAGTGTTTAGCACTTGAAACAAAGAACCCTAGTGCTCACTGATTCTACTAATATCAGTTTTCTCCTTTTGTTCCTACAACAGTGCTTAATATAGTTCCCACTCTCTCCTGTTTTAGTGTGGTTGTAAAATGAGGCTCTGGCCAATGGAATGTGTACAGAAATGATCTTTGCCAATTTAGGACTGCTCTCCCTCTCATAATTCCTTACAGTGTCCCTTCACTTGTGCATTGTCCATATTCTGAAATTTCCATGGGGAATGGTGAGGCTCTAGAAAATAAGAGAGCAACTAAATTGTAACAGACTATTTTCCAGAATAAGGAACTCCCAGTACATGCATTGAAGTGCCACATTAAAGAGATTTATTGTGTTAAACCACTGAAATGGTTTGTTATAGCAGGTGACTTATCATGAATAATATAGGACACCCCTTTTCTCACTGTGATTGAATATTTTAGTAAGATAAAAATATTCCCTTTATGCCTTATACTTTAAATTCTCTATTATTTCTATATTATCTAACAATTGATTTGTTTCAACCATCTTTTTACAAAAAAGTACTTGAGACAATTAATATTGCTATTTTTGCCCTTTTAATGGAAGTTTGACTCATGCAATTTTTTTCATGCTTTCATTTTTAATTTCTTTATGTCTCTGATATGTTTCCTTTAAAAGTTATTTATTTCTATTTGGATATTTATAAAAGTTATATTGTTTTCTTTATTTTTGGAATCCTAGAAATTTTTTTCAAGAAATATAAGAGTGGATTTCCTTTCAATAATTTTTCCCAAATCACAAGTCTGAGTAAATGGTCTTAATACTTAAAACAAACTAAAATACTTTTTATTATACGTTCTATTATATTTGTTCTATTTCCTCCTTTGAAAAGAGTCATTATTTATAGGTTAGGTTTCCATGATCATCCTCTATCAATAGAGGATTTTTTCCATTAATTATCTTTTTTAAAATTTCCTGTGTTCTCTGCATACTTATTATTTGACTTTTCCACAAGTAATTCACTGTATTGTATTATTAAGCCTACTATACATTGTTTTTGTTACTTATTTAATTGTACTCTCTTTTTACATTCTATTTTATTCATTTAAATAGCCCTCTCTTGCTTACCACATCCATTTTACTATTTGATTTATTTAAAAATTAAAGTAGATATCTTCTGCAAAATGTTAAATTTCAGGAATAAATTTGTATCAAGGGAGACTCTCCACTGAGTTTCGATGTCATTCTTTCCCTTTCCCTTTATCCAAGCAACAAAGGGCAGCTCTTAAATTGTGGTGTTGGAGAAACAACAGGAACTGAGGACTGATCTCAGATTATTCACAGGTCTGTCACTCTCTCTCTGCTTAAAAGTATGTCAGGATATGTCTCTGTTAAAATGGAAAACCAGAGCACAGGTTGGGAAGTTCATAGGAGAAAAGCTGACTTGAACAATGCTTATCAAATTTACAATGTGCAGTAGTTATTTCAGAGTCCTTCCTTCGTGATGTGGGATTCTATTTCAATCGTCTAGGCAATTGAAAGAATATTTTGTTCCTCTAAGGTTACAGTAGCCAGAGCAAGAAAACAAAAGTGATCATGGACACCAGGTTAATTTTCACTGCTGGCAAGTTTCTCAATAGTTCATTATAAAAGGACAAAAGGAAAGTGCATATACAGCCTTCATAATTTGGTACTGAATTAAAACGTCTCTGTTCTCTAAATAAAAATCACTTCCCTCGTTGGCTCAGCTCCACTGTTAGTTTTTTGTAATTGGAAACCCATCTCAGACTTAGCTGGAATTCATTCGCGTGTATCTGATGGACGGGTGGTCAGATTCATTTTTCAAGGGTGATTTACATGAGAAATTTGGGATGAATGAAGGGGGAATAGGTGGGCATGGGTAACCCGAGGGGAAAAATGGCATTGTGAGATCAAACCACAACGGCAACATAGGTTCTCCAGGTCTGTGCCGGGGGAACTAATGTCTGAGCCTTATCAAGAGAGAGGTTTCAGCCAGAATTTAGAAAGGAACCTTAAGAAATCATGGAAAATAAGCAGTCATGCTTCTAAGCTTCAATGAGGAGTGTAACTCAGAGTAGGAAGGGAGCAACCTTTCCTTTCCTTCTGTGCGATATACATCATAGTTTTCTCAGGAGAGTGATCTTCCACTATCCCCTTCCTGGCCTTTGTATTATTGTTAATATACATTTTAGTCCTAATATGTTGAAAATCTCAAACTTCATAACTGTTATTTTGGTTTAAAATAGCTGATTAGGGGCACCTGGCTGGCTCAGTCAGTTGAGCATCCGACTCTTGATTTCGGCTCAGGTCATGATCTCATGGTTCGTGGTTTCAAAGCCTGCATTGAATTCTGTGCTGACAGTGCAGAGCCTGCTTGGGATTCTTTGTCTCTCTGTTTCTCTGTCTCTGTCTCTCTCTCAAAAACAAATAAGGAAAGATTTGAAAAAATAAATAAATAAAATGGTTGATTAACCTACAAAAATATTTTAAAAGAAAAAAAATAAATGTTATATTTATGCACATATTTACCATTCTGGGGTTCTTAATTCCTGTGTTTAGATCTATAGTATATGTTTTGTATCTTCTATGTCTTGAAATAACCTACTCAAATCCTTCTCTACTTTCTTGAGCATATGGAATATAGTTATAATTATTTTATCCTTTTCTCTAATTATGTAATCTTTATCATTTTTCACAGTGTAGTTATGGATTAAGATTTTTCTTTATTGTGGATTGTATTTCTTGTTTCTCTAATAATCTTTGGTTAAATGTCAGGCATTTTTTAAAAAGTTTATTTATTTATTTTGGGATTGGGGGAAAGCACAAGTATGGGAGGGGCAGAGAGAGAGAGAGAGAGAGAGAGAGAGAGAGAGAGAGAGAATACCAAGCAGGCTCCGCACTGCCAGTGCAGAGCCCAACGTGGGGCTCAACCCATGAACCGTGAGATCATGACCTGAGCCAAAATCAAAAGTTGGACATATCTGACTGAGCCACCCAAGCGTCCCTGGTTAAATGTCAGGCATTTTTAATGTCATATTGCTGAATGCTGGATTTGTTTTTTGTTTTGTTTTGTTTTGTTTTGTTTTTTGTATTTCTATAAATATTCTTGGGCATTGCACTAGGATGCAGTTAAATTACTTAGAAATAACTTGATCCGTTTGGGCTTTGCTTTTTAAAAATTTTTTTTTAATGTTTATTTATTTTTGAGACAGAGACAGAGCATGAACAGGAGAGGGGCAGAGAGAGAGGGAGACACAGAATCGGAAGCAGGCTCCAGGCTCTGAGCCGCCTGCATAGACCCCACACAGGGCTTGAACCCACGAAAGGCGAGATCATGACCAGAGCCGAAGTCAGATGCCCAACTGACTGAGCCACCCAGGCGCCCCTGGGCTTTGCTTTTTAAGCTTCAGTGTGCAAGACCAGATCGTCTGTGGTTCAAGACTAATTGTGCTCCACTAGTGAGAAAATATCTTTTTAAGTACTCTATCTGATGTCCCATCAATCACAAGGTTTTCCACTCTGGCTGGTGATAATACAAATCTCCTGACTCTCATGAATTATGGGGATTGTTTCCTTGTTGCTTTTGTTTGTTTGTTTGTTTGTTTGTTTCCCAGCCTTGGATAGTTTTCTCACATGTATGCACCAATCCAATCAGTAATTACATGAAGGTTTGAGGTGGATCCCCTTGCAGATCTCTGGAGTTCTTTTTCTGTGCAATTCTTTCCTCTCTGGTAATCTGTGACTTCTCTGTACTCCCAATTCTATCTCCATAATTTAAGGAGATGGCTGAATTCTATCTTGGTGATCCGTACTGCACTGTGTTCTGGAATTTCTCTCCAGGCAGTAAACGGGGAAACTTTTAGGGCTTGTTTTAATTGCCAGTCCTGTCTCAGTGGTCACTGTACTATGTTGTCCTATATTCAGTGTCTGCAAACCATTGTATTTATGTATATTGTCTGTTTTTTGTTTTTTGTTTTTTGTTTTCAGGCAGGACAGTTTTTCTGGTCCCTACGACCATACGTTACCCAGAAGCAGAATTCCCTCAATACATTTTTAATACCATATTTTCCTACTAATGTATTTATACCATATTCTAATACATACATTGCTTAATTTCTGGACTCTTTCATCTATGAATGGCAGTACCAGTGTAACATAAATTTTGTGAATACAACTTCATAACATATGTCTCTATTTGTTTGGCCTTGTTTTCTGTCATTTGCAATCATGTGATCATTTCTTTCTTTTTTATAGTTTTCTTATTCTTATAGCTTTATTTTTCCACATAAACTTCAGTCTTTACAGACACTATTAGCAAAATTAGTTTGTTTTTCATTAGCATTACTTTGAAGATACAGATGGATTTTGAGATACTTGACACCTTTTAGTACTTTTCTTCCTTTCTGTATTCCTCCACTGTATTAAGTAGCACTTCAAAACAGTATTAAAAAATGTAGATAGTAAACTATTTTGTGTGGTTTCTTGGAAATTCTGCTATTTCACCGTTATACATGATGGCAAATTTTGTTTTCTGATATATACTTCGTTATTATCATGTTAAGAAGAGATCCACCCATTCCTATATATTTATGAGGAAAAGAGATCTTATTAGAGACATAAATATTTGTCAAAAGTTACATCTACTTAAAAAAAGCACTATATATAAAAACATATATATGTATATATATATATTTATTCATGTTTATTTTTTTTTTAATTTTTTTTTTCAACGTTTATTTATTTTTCGGACAGAGAGAGACAGAGCATGAACGGGGGAGGGGCAGAGAGAGAGGGAGACACAGAATCGGAAACAGGCTCCAGGCTCTGAGCCATCAGCTCAGAGCCCGACGCGGGGCTCGAACTCACTGACCACGAGATCATGACCTGGCTGAAGTCGGACGCTTAACCGACTGCGCCACCCAGGCGCCCCTATACATGTTTATTTTTGAGAGAAAGAGAGGGAGACAGAGCATGAACAGGGAGGGGCAGAGAAAGAGGGTGACACAGAATAAGAAATAGGCTCCAGTCTCTGAGCTGTCAGCACTGAGTCTGGCATGGGGCTCAAACTTGTGAACCACGAGATCACGACCTGAGCCGAAGTAGGATGCTTAACCGACTGAGCTACCCAGGCACCCCCAAAACAAATATGTTTTAAATTATTTTTGGCTATAAATTTTTTTCACAATGAACTTTGTACTGAGGCTATATACAAAACAGGTAAAATGTATTTGCTTTAAGAAAGAAAAATAAATACATGGTTAACAAACTTTTAAGTACCAATTGCTCACCCAATTGATGGTGTCTGGGACACATCAATATGCTCTAGGTGTTCTCCATGGACATTGAAACCCAACATTTGAAACCCAAACCTGACTATGCATAAGCATCTCTGGAGAACTTCATAATGTCGAGTCCAAGGCTGACCTCTCCGAGGTTCTGATTTTGCAACCCTAGGGAAGAAATTCTCCAGGGCATTCTATGATTAAGCTTGTTTTGAGTCATTGCTTTGCACCATATGAAGTCTATACTGCATTGTATGCTCGGCTTTATAGTATTATGCTATTCTGTAAACATTAAGAATATTGCATAAATATAAGCATGTCAGCAGAAAGCATATGCTAATAAGCACATGTTCTGAATGCAAACTATGTTAAAAAATGCAATAAGATAACCCATGTATAAGTGGCCACTTCCTTTTCTTAGTATACCAAGACAAAATTGGGGTATAATTTGGTCAGTGCTAATTTTTGGTGAGTCTTTCTGCAGAAGCTTTGGAAAATTACTTTAAAAGAATTTAGATTGTTTTGCAAATCCTGACTCAAGATGTGTTCTAGAGAACTATGATCCATTTTGGTCGGGCACATATATCTTTTGTTAAGGAGAGAACTTACGATAATGACACTATTATTCAAATGCATTGTAATGCTAAAAGTATTCATGTTGCCCAACTTTCTGCTTAGTGTGTATATTAATGATCAATTTATTTTGCCACAGGGAACAAAGGAACATTTTTTACTTTACTATGGGTTGTAACAGGCCCTCTAACTAAGTCGCATAAAATGTTGCTATAAACCAATGTAATTAGGAGTCATCAGTGGAACTTTTTTTCTAAGTATCTTTATTAGATAGAAAAGAATTGAAAGGAACAAATCTACTGAAAGCTTTATTTAAAATAATGAAACTACAGTTTAAAATACATGGAAAGGGTCAAATAGATTACTCACAGTCACTCAACAGGAAAGAGAAGTCAAAACAAAATCTGGTATATTTTTTGGAGTTTCCAGACAACAAACAAAACTAATAGATGTTAAAAACAGCAAAGCTTTTATCATAAAACTCCCTGAATTTTTCATAGTAATAACCCATAAGCTACCTATTTAGTGAAACTATTTATTAAGAGACTTGAGCAAATTGATCAAGCCTCCAAAAAGAAAACAGTTTGGGCAATAATCCTCATAAAAATTACTGCCTCTATTCGGTCATGTATAACTGAATTTTTCTGCATGATGCATGCTTTTAAAAAACCTTTATATTCATATTACTAACCCCATAGATCAAAAATGGATCAAGACTTGGTATGCTGTTAAAGAAACATCATATGGAATAAACCTGTATTAGCTGCCACTTTATTTAAAGTCTTGGGGAAAGTACTTCATGGTTTCTAAATTATCACATACTGCAATACGTCAGCTCTGATTTCAATGTGTTATTTCAAGTTTGGTGCTAAATTTAGAAAGTAAAACGTTTGCAATGTGAAGACCTAAAATTCTCAGCTGGCCAAGTGACCACCTATTCGTATCCTGTGACAGATATATTTGAGAGAATGTTTCACAAACTATTACATGTGGATTTTTTACTCTGGTATGTTCCTGCAGTACACAACTGTGATCTTAAATTGTGTGAACGTACACATTGAGTACATATTAGCTATTTAGCATGAAACTGATGACATAACAGAGTGAAGCCCATTAGAAAGAAAAATGTTTGCTTAAGAAAGATGCAGATTGAACTGATATTGTAAATTGTTCCTAGTTACAGCAAAGTTGTGTGTTTTTATTTTATCTGTGGCATTTAGTTTCAACCAAAATAAGGAAAAGTGATATACAAAAGTAAATAATTGATAATAACAACAACATTATCTACGAGCCTTAAAATTGTTGAAGGCAAAATAGCTCAAATGATTCCTAATGCCTTTCAGGCACATCTGAATCAAATAAGGTAATTATTCTTTAAAATGCTTACACAAAGTCTGATTTGCATGCTAGTAATTGCTATGCCTTGTGGCATCTAGCAATTGACACAGCAATGATTTTAATTATTGTAATTTCATCAGTATAAATACTTCAAAGTTATGCAAATACTATCTCATAATCCACATAGACAGCTCAGAGTATTTGATTTACTAGCCTTGTAAGTCTCTTTGTCTATGCAGTTTACTCTCAGATGTGACTCCGCATTGCAATTGAAGCCTTTCACTCACATCAAAGCTCCAGATCATAACAAGATGAGCTAATTTTACAAAGACTGACACTTCAAACATTAAGTTGCAAATACAATTATAAGATGAAATATGAAAAGGACTTTGCTTGGATATCATGAAGCACAGATACCTGCAGCTAATCATGTCTAATGTTTTCTTTGACGTGAGAAGGAAAGATACAACTCGAACAAATGCCTTTGAATGAATAAGAACAGAAAAGATCATCCCTGTTACATGACTAATTTAAATGCTACAATAGGAAAATCTTACTGTTATGTGATAAATCATCATCCATATTACAGCCACTCATGTCTTCAGCCAATAGAGAGTACTGAGCTGCAAATAAGGCTTCCCTCGTAAGACACGGATTCACTGTTAGTAAATCTTAGACTCTGACTCTTGGGTTCTCACTGAGTGGAAACCCTTATAACCTACCAGTTGCAAAATTGTGTTTTCTCGGGAACATTATTATTCAATGTTATCCTATTTTAGTCTTCATTAAAGCTAAAAACATGTGCCGGAAAAAAAAAAAAACACATAGGTAATGTTTAAGAACATTTTAAAACTCCCCTGTGCTCTTATTATACATACAAATTGAAAAGAAATGGTAAATATATTTTAAATTCTCTACAGTTGATAAACTTTTATATATTCTCATATTTAAAAAATATATGCAACTTAATTGCCTCTAATTATTACTTGTTTCAATGAATTCACAGCATCAGAAATCTATCAGGTTGCAAGTAGATGAGAAACAGCAAAAGACAATGCAAGATATAATTTTCAACAGACAATAGTGAGCAAACGCACATCATCTATTTGCCATAGATGGATGAGGAAAAACTTGATTCTTCTCAGTGCTTGTTGTGAACAGGTGCCTGATGTTAGATTCTCTGTAATCATACGTCATTTTCGTATCAGCTTAAGAGGAAAGAGAAAGTGGGACGTGTTTGCTCCTCTTAGTAAATTCTGCTTTGTGAGTTGGTATGTTAAAAAAAAATTCTAAGATGAATGTTTCAATATTTCCATGACCCAATGAGTCATGTCCTTTTAGAAACTCCTCTCCTTGAGTGTGAGTTGAATTCTAACTTGGTTGTAGGCAAGAGAGTACGGCAAAATGGTTGGATAGGTCCTCTCAATTACGTTACATTTTAAGGCAAAGGTATTGGGATAGTCACTTTGTAATTGTGCTACATTACAGACAATTCTGTCTTAGCAGACTAGAGTGAGACATTCTCCTCCTGGGGCTTGAAGAAGTGAGCTGCCATGCTAGGAGAGTCTGAGAGAGAATCACGTGGCAAAACAATGCCAGTGGTCTTGAGTGACTGAGAGGGACCCTGTTGACAACCAGCAAGAAAACGGGGACCCCAGTCCTACCACGGAAAAGGAGGAACCGCATGAGCTTGCAAGACAACCTCAGGTCCTGAAAGAAAAACAACCCGGGATGACACTGATTTCTTTGGTGGAAATCCAGGGCAGAGCTTGTATTGTTTCACACTACTGACGTTGTGGCAATTTGTTCCATAGCAGTAGAAAACAAATACAGTTGATATCATTGAAATTCATTACACTTGAGCAGTATATGAGTGCGTATATGCATACGTTTGTGCAAGATATTCTGATTATTTTGTATCTCAGTCTGAAGCTGGCCTCAGTGGTCACTGTGAGGCTGACCACTACACACGTATCTAAGTCACTGATAAATCAGTGTTAGACAAAAGGGTTCAGAGAGGACATTACTACCTCAAAGTTCTGCTACTGCTATATTGCAGCTCATTGGTTTTTCTTTCCTTCTCACTGGTTTTCCTTTTAACCAGATAACAGTCATAAAATATTTCCTAACTGTAAAACAAAGTGGGACTAAAGAAATTATTTAGAAATTATATTGTATAAAGCAGAAGAAATGATGAACACTCAATAAATAAAATGCAAGACTAGTTCCTGAAATAATAACTTTGGACATGTTATTAAAATCCTTGGACATCATCTTTCTCATTTATAATCTGGGACTAATTAGACGTGGCTTATAGTTCTCTTGTAAAAACGAGAAATAATACAAGTCTGGTGGCTGACAAACTGTAGCTATTATGATAACAATGACAGAAAATGTGAATGATTTTTATCCAAAGTCATTAAGACAGATAACATTTTATACACATTTATATCAGTGGTTTTTAAATTTCTGGAAAGAATAATGAATTATGAATAAACAGTACACTGAAGTATTCCAGTCTCGACCCCTTCCTAGCCATGTAACCTTGAGAATGTCGTAAAACCTCTAGAAGCCCTTATCTCATCTATAAGTAACAAGGACAATATCTGCTTTACCTACTTCACAGAGTTTATGTGAATCTAAAGATGATATATGTGAAATTTTATTTTAATTTCATATAAATTACAAGCTTTAGAATCATTTCACAGAAGTACATGTTTATATATATTGAGAAATGAAACAAATATTTTGTAATAATCTAGCAGAAAATTTATTAAAGCAGTATCTTGATTCAGTTACCTATTTATACATTCATAAATTTTGCTTTCAAAAACATCTAAGGGAAATATCCACAAACATTTGACACTCAACAAAAAGAGATGTCAACATCATGTGTTTGAACTTCACAAGTTGTAACTCACCTCTAGAAAAATATTACAAATTCATCTTGAACAAGCAGGAAAAAATAAAGACTTGAAAGGCAAGTGGAACACCAGAAAACAGACAGCAGCATGAACAGTTAAATACATTCCATGCAACTAACAATGAAACACGGAAAGATAACATCAGTAAGCCATAGTCATCAAGTGACAGGAGTGACATAACAATGGAATCCCAGACGAGGAACTGAAACGCACTAAAAATGCAGAATTAATTTTGCACTACCTCCTAGCAAGGTTATGATTTCTCTAAGGTCTCCTCAGACATGCTTTCATTTACTGGACACACTTCAAACCTCCACTCGTTAGCATTGGGAATGGAATGTTTCAAATATATCCACCACAGAAAATTCTAACTACCCACACGAAGCACTTCCGAGCCAGAATCCCTCTTTTGCCATATATTTTGTTATATAAACATTTATGTTCTTTACAGACATCTTACCTACCTCCTTGAACCCACCTTCTTTGTACCTTGTGAAAAATAGTCATTTTTGATTTTGAAGAGGGGAGATTAAATCACATCCAGCAAGAAATGGCAAGAAAGAAAAGAAAAAAAAAAAAAAAAAAAAAAAAAGGATGTCAGAGAAGCTGAAAGCAGAGGACACCAGAAAGAGAAAATAAGGGAGACAAAGGAAAAGGGGAAATCGTGAGGAAAACAGGCCCGGTAAAGAAGGAAAATGCAGGCTGAAGGAGAGTTGGCAAGGAAGGAATAAGTAACAAAGTTTTGATTTGGGGGCCACTGTGGAGTGATGGAAAGGGACTGGAATAGTGGCCAGGAGAGGCTACTGAGTAAATATTAAATTAGCTAATTTAACAAGGAGAACCAGATCTCACGATTTCCATAGTTACGACAAAAGAAATTAACACCAAGAGAAAGGAGCAAATTTCAATCTGAGAATAATAAAATCTCAGCATTGCAAGAGTATTTGGAAAAGACCAATGCTCAAATAATATATGAGACACTGGTGTCCAATAGACACCTTCAAGGGTCAGTTATGAGTAGAAAGAGAATTTTTTTTCCCGTCTAGAGAACAGAGAAGTGTTGTTTTCCAAATAATCAGCAAACACCATGGCACCGCGTCAGCAAACAGCACTTGAAATGTTAGAACACATTTAAATGCCCTTTTCTGGGTCTCTCTGGATATCAAATTAAATGTAAATTTGATGACACACTTTCTGTTCCTAATAATAATAAGACCTGACATTTACGTAGAACTTCATATTTTAAAAAGCAAAGATGAAAGGAGAGAATCAACATTTATCGAGTGCCTACAGTATACTAACCATGGTACATACTCTTCCTGGGCATCCCTTGTTTGTGATCTAGGAAAAGTGGTTCAGATGGCAGAGTAACGCCCCCAACATCATATAGGTTGTAACAAAATGGAGCCAGAAATTGAACGTGGACAGTTATTTTACCCTTCCATGACAGAGAAGGAAGATGACAGGAGGGGGGAAAAAGTAAAAATGAGGGAGAAAGGAAAAATGGTAATAAAGAAAATTACATTCTGTAGCATCAATTGCTGGACATTAGGCCAAGATTAATGTTATATTTAGATAGAGGAGGAGATTCAGATTCAAAAAAGTTAAACAACTTGCCCAAGTTTGCTCATTCAGTAATGAGGCTACATCCATTTTTTTTGACTCTAAAAACAGGACTCAATTTACATAAATGCTATGTCACACAGTTGAAGGAGAAACCAGAGTTCGTATTGTGGATCTGTCACATCTTAATTGGGTGACCATGGACACGTCACCTTTCTTCTCTGAATTTCAGCTGCTCTTGTCAATGTTGGATGATAACAAATACCTAGCTTACAAGATGTTACAAGGATTACAGACATACAAAGTATCTTCGACGCAGATATTCACAATAAGGGGTTGCTATACTTAGGTAGATATTAACGAGACTAGATAGAAGATGCTCAACTGGAAATCAGGAGTGTGTGACATTGTCTATATATAAGAACACTTATTGGTGATAATAAGTGTGATAATAAGTGATAGTAAATAGGTTAGATAGAATAAATAGATAAATAGATAAATAGTGATAATAAATAGAAAGAAAAATAGGAGTCAAGTGTTCTAAATACCATCATCATCAATCATCATCATCATCATCACTATCATGATTAATTAAAAAATACTTTACTGACTATGCATTATGTTATAAATTTTAGTTGGCATTATCATGGAGAAGTGAATCCTACTTGCACTTGTTAATAACAAGGGAGAAACTGTATTCAAGAAAAACAATAAATAGAAATATTTCATGAATATTATGTGTGATCATTTACAGATAAAGTAAAAGGGGAAAAGAAAGGAATAGAAAAAAAGCGAGAGACTAATGGAGAGAAAATATATAACCATGTAAATTTAATGTAAAGTAAACATAATACAACTTCTATGCTAACACTACTTTGGAGAGATTAGAACTTCAGTCATTTTAGTAGGTAAACAATTTCAGAGTCGTTTTTTTTGATGTACAAAATTCTTACATAAAGTTTATGCATGTATTTGTTCCTGAAATTCTGCCTCATCTTTCTTCCGACGATATGAAAACATACTCAGAGCTTGCTTTGGAAATATGTTTTTAAACATCTTTTCTTAGGGAAAAAAAGCTGAATCTTATGACATTCTATAATGAGACAGGTAATTACAGAAGATATTCTGTGGCTTCATTTGAAACAGATGAAACTAAATGGACAACTTGGGTTTCCTGCTGACTAGAGCCCATAATTTTTTCAAGTGTATTAGGGAGCTATAATACTTTTAATGAATTCACTTCTATTGCTATGGTGACTGCTCCAAAGGCAACAACGCACCTTAAATAATGATTGGCAGTGAGACCTCTATGTTTAGATTTCCACATTGTTGTGGGCAAGATCAGGGAACTTTAATGATGGCTGACCATGACATGTCTAGAGATAAGAGCTGTTAGGTCCTGTAATTTTGACATCTCTCACAACCTAGTTCTACATTTTGAAAGGTAAGTTCTAGTATATGGAGGCATGTCAAGCACATGTGTCAAATCATAATATAATCCTTATTTGTGTATGTTTACAACCCTTGCCCTTGCAACTCTTCAAAATGCAAAATAAAGTCAGTTTTAATGTTGCACCAATTGAAGTGCCTTGCAAATCATCATATGTAGGTCATAATAGAAATTACTAGGCATTTTTATAATCTGCTTTTAGAATGATGATAGTCATGCTGCAAATACCTAAGCAGAGCAACTTTTTTTCATAACATTGGAGAATTTTGCATCATTAAATTGATTTGTATTACAGCATTAAATGACACTGGAAAACAATCAGAAGCCATTAGCATGCATTCATTTGTTTATCAACTAAACCTGTTTAGAGAATTGTTGAGTAGATAAAGTGCCTTTAGAATGCTAAGCAAAACACATTAGAAAAAAAGTAGAATTTCTTTCGAAAACTAAAAAGAACCTAATAAAAAAAATCACGTAAAGGAACGTGTGACAATTATATGCACGTGTTTGTAATTAAGCTATCTGATAAAGACTAAACTATTAATCATAATATTTAGTCATTTAAAAAAACAGTTGAAGTTTGAGAGCCAGTAACGAATATATGCCACGTACAGATGGTCTCTGACTTACAATGGTTTATGACCTACGGTGTGAAAGCAATACAAACTCAGCGGAAACCACACTTTGAATTTTGAATTTGGATCTTTTCCTAGGCTAGCAATGTGCGTAAGATACTCCCTTGTATGATGCTGGGCATCAGTAATAAGCAGAAGCTCCCAGACAGACAGACAGACAGACAGTAATCACAAGGGTAAACAACTGATATACTTGTAACCAGTCTGTTCTCAAACAACCATTCTGTTTTTCAAGGTCAGTACGGTATTTAATAAATTACATGACATAGTCAACATTTTACCCAACTGTAGGCTAATGTAAGTGTTCCGACCATGTTTAAGGCAAGCTAGGCTAAACCATGATGCTCAGGAGGTTAGATATATTAAAAGCATTCTTGACTTGCAATATTTTCAAGTAATGATGGGTTTTTTGGCATGTAACCCCATTTTAAGTCAAGTAAGATCTGTAAGATACTATTTAATCCACACAATAAAACTGGAAGATAGGTAATACTTATATTTCCATTTAGCAAATAATAAAACTGAGAAGCAAAATGTGTAAATAGCATGCCCAAATTTATACAGTTTGTAAATTCCAGACCTAGTAATCTAACCCAGGCAGTCTGACTCCAAGCTTTTAACCACCGCGCTGTGCTGCAAAAAGGTAAGGAGTGCAAATTTTATTACAGTAACTCAGTTTCACCCACAGGAAAAACTGAAGAGGTAAAATTGTACCAGATATCAAATCAGGCATCATTCCAATGGTCTATGTTTGATTTTCATGTTTGATTTTACCGAACTCTGTATTACACTCCTAAACCCTTTCCTTAACAAGAGATTCTATGGCAACTGCTGTTTAGTATTTCACATGGCATGTACTTTTTTCCTTACCCCACAAGTTAGTTTTGAATCTTACTAATTAGAATTAATAGTTTCTTGCCTCTTTGAATCTAATTTTGTAATTTTATTTTGTAATTATATTTTGTAAACATAAAACATTTTATATTTTGTAAAATATAAAAATATTTTATAAACCTCACAGAGTTGAGGAGTAACTAAATGATATAAAAGTTACATGATTTGTGGTGTTAATAGGCACCTAATAAATGTTTGTGAAATATGTATAATTTTAGAGTTTTTGATCTGTCTTATAATATGGAGTACTCTTGAACATTTTTTACAAAAATCTAGTAGATTTAACAAATTTGTTTAAACAGTGAATAACATCGGCTCCATATCTCTCTCTTCTTTGTACCAGTTAAAATAGATGTATACAGTTATTTTCCTTTGTTCATTTGCAAATAATATAATTTAGTTGCAATATGTAGCAGAAAAAAAAAAAACACTTATAACTTAATCCAAATGAAATAATTGAAAACAAACATTTTGGCCTCGAGGGTAAAACTCAATTCCCAAGGATTCAGTGATGTATATATAAGGAAAAAAAAATTGTACTTTTTCCCATATATAATTGCAAGTTTCCTGAGATGCACAACAAATGTTGTATACAGTAATAAAATGGCATTTTGCATAAGTATGTACGTCACAAAATTAGAAGATAAATGCTATGAGAAGAGAAAATTTTTAGAAATCTATACCCTTTGGTTATTTAAGCCTGGTTTTTTGTTTTTTGTTTTTTGTTTTTTACCGTATGAAATACCCATAATTTAGAGGTAAGTTATATAGGTATTCTATCCAGAGTATATCCCCATACCATGACACCATGTTCCTGCCAGTAGCTTATATTAGGACAAATACACTTCTATTGATTGTCAGATTACTTTTCTTAGTTGAGAACTTGAATAAGTTCTTGAATAAGATAGAAGACTGAAAACCCAAAGGTTCAGAAATTCTTTGATAAGTCATATATTCTGAGTCAGAAATGATGTGGTTGCTACATATTATTAGTGCTGGAGGAGTATCAAAAATGTATTGAAATCAACTGCATTTTACTTGCTTCGGAAGCCAAACTTGAACTTATTCCATATGCAGGACAGATTTCCTAATGGTTGTGTTCTGAAAATAATCCTTGCCATTATATTCATTTTGTGAATGGGATAAAAGTTAAATGTTAAATAAATTTATTATTAACATTTTAAAATCAACTGTTGAAGAGCAACTATGTGAAAAATGTGTTCCTTTTGGATGCCAAGTTTCTGTCTGTACATCATGCAACAGTTTTGCAACTTTTGAAAACTGGAATAACTGAGAAAATGTTTAATGCTCACCAAAAGTATACATACATAAATCAAATAGCACATTATATTCTTTACCATAGAATGCATACATTTCTCATAAATAATCCTATATTTTGCAGCTTTCTTTTCATTGAGGGCTCCAGTCATTCAACATTTTGAGGCAGTGCATGATTCCAAGGATGAGTAATGAAATCAAATTCCTTTCCCATCTAGATCATAGCCTTTCTGCCTAGTCTGTGTCACAAGTGACTAGGAGTCGTCATTACCAGTTGATGGGTGTTTAATTGTCAATGGTCAATGAAAAATGTATTCTGGCATTGGTCCAATTCCTAACAGCTCAGTGTTCAATGTTACAGAAATCACTATAGTGTGCTAGATTCCTTGTCTACAAAGCACGTTGCTGTATGGATTTAGACAAGACAAAAAGCTCATTCATCCCTAAGTATGTCTATTCAACACTCACCCCAAATTATAGACCCTCAAAACTTCCCCCTTTAAAATAGAAATTAAAAAGAAGAAGGGGGAGGGGGGAGGAGGAGAAGGGGAAAGAGGAGAATGAGAAGAAAAAGCTATTTAAGGAGCAAGTTTTGTGTTATGTACCTAGTATGTGTTCTGTGAGTTAGACACCTAAATGATAGAATACTGGTCTTTGGGTTTCAAAGACTAAGGAGAGTGGCAGAGAATTAAATAAACAATTTTGATTATGGGAGATCAATGCTGCTGATGATACTAAGAAAGGCAATCTTCAAAGAAACTGGAAGAAACTGTAAAACAAGAATGGGCCAGAGAGCACCCAGAAAGAAGGTTATACAAAAACTTGAAGTTTACTAAACAGACAAAAGAGAATTCCAAAGAATGTAAGGACAACAAATGTAAAGAGTAGCTACTCCTTTAGTCTGCAGAAAGAACTCGAGGCAAGAACAAATTTGGAAAATGGCTTCCCCAAGGGTAAGATTCATACCTCAGGGGGAGGGTGTGACTGCTGCCCACTCGATGAGAGAGGCCACGAGAGTGCCACCAAACAGTAGGAAAGCAGGAAGCTACCTCCTGGATTGTGGCAAAACGTGTCGGAATGGGAACACTATGGGCCATACCTCTGGTAACCTTGCCATAGAAGTCAGTAAGCAGCCTAGAAAAATAGCACTCAGAACTGTAAAGGGACTCACCCTTGATATGGCTTTACAATGCCCCTCCAACATCCTCTACTTATAATGCCTCACAATGCAACAGTTGACCAGTGAGAAATGTTTACAGGGTCCAGTGCCAGTATCATGAAACAGGTCAAAGAAAAGTGGATTTGGAACTAAGGGACAATCACTTAATAACCAGCAAAGAAGGCGTTGGGAAATGAGGCTGCAAAAGGCAAATAAGGACCTCATTATCGGGATTTCTGTAAAACATGCCAGGTATCATCAGCATGATCCTGTGCTTCCAGGAGCAAAGACATTTTCCCGTGCAAAACAATCATGTGAGGTGCTTTATAAAAATACAGATTCTAGGCAGCAACCTTGGGAATTCTGCTCCTATGAGTGGGCAGGAATTAGGTTTTAACCTAAAAAAAAAACTCTGGGGATTCTGATACAGAACATGCCTCTTGGACCACTTTCTTTAGAAAGAATGGTGTAGATTATAAAGACCCCTTGAATGGTTTAAAGCAAAGGAATGACATGATTGCGTTTTTCTTCAGGATGTGCCGCCAACAGGAGATAGATGGTAGATTACAGTAGTAAAGGCATGACTATTGGATTTTTCCCTTGGTATGGGTAGCTTAGTGAAGTTATTCTGACTTGTCTTACAGATACTTTTGTAGGCATATAATTGATTTAAAAATCTGAGAGTTAACAGTAAACTAACTTTGCCAAACAATATCAAAGAGCACAAATATCAAATGACACCTTTATTACAGTCTGGCTCTTTGGCTCCCCTGGTAATTTCATGGCTATGTAGTGATGTTTAGTATTTTGTGCAAAGTGGGTACTCAGTTAATGGTATTGACTTGCAGCCCTTCCTAACTGACAGACATGTTACTGTAGACTAAAGTAATAATATTTCTTTGCCTTTGGTCAGATGGGATGACTGGGATTTAGCCACCGGCAGTGTAAAGTACAAAATCGCTTTCAAGATATTTGATAAGTTGCTATTTTGTTTCCAGGATATTATACATATTTTCATTTGAATGAGTGTCAGAAAGTTCCCACACGTTTTCATTCTAGAGTCTGCATAGAAAAGTAAATTTCCTGACTCTATTATTTGCACACCAGAATCATTAAAAATTTTAACCATATTAATAAAAAGAGATAATATTTATAACATGAACTTCCACTTCAAGATCAAATCTTGATTACAGATAATTAATAAATCCTAAATAGAAAACATAGACTAATACCTGACCCATAGTAGGTAAACAGTACTGTTTAATATCCCATGGAATCCGGGAAGAGTCATGGTAACTCTAGTCTTAAAAGTTTGGGAGTTCTGGAGAGCCTGGCTGCCTCAGTCGATTAAGTGTCCTACTCTTGATTTCAACTCAGTTGATTTCACAGTTCATGGGATCAAGCCCTGTGTCAGGCTGTGTGTTGATGGTGGGGAACCTACTTGGGCTTCTCTCTGTCTTTCTCTGTCTTGCTCCTCCCCTGCTCATCTTCTCTCTCTCTCTCTTTCTCAAAATAAATAAAAATAAACATTAAAAAAACATTGGGAGTGGAAATGACATGGGCTTTGGATTCGTAGCCTTTATCAGTTTTTAGCTGTGTGACTATAAGCCATTTTACTTAACTTTTTGCACCTCAGTTTTTTTTCATATATATGTTTATGCACAAAGGTTTATAATTGAGCACTTACTAAATGTCAGACACTGTACCAATCAATTTATTTAATCTTATTTAATTGTCTCATTTATTCCTTGAAATAAATCTGTAGCATACAGATGAGAAAAGTAAGCCTCAGCCAAGTGAACTAAATTGTTTACTGTCACAAGACTCATAAATATCAGCACTGAAACTCAAATCCAATCACACTTTTACTGTTGGGGATTTGGGGGCGCCATCACTAGATTTGCTTCCATCATAAGCATACAGAAAATTCAAATTCGAATTCTAGCTTTATTTCACAAAGTTCAAGAACCCATATTAAAATCATACTGCAATGAATTACCTGATTAATTCTGTCAAATACAAATATATTTTCATTGGTTTTATTCTTTATCTAAAAAGTAAATATGCATAGAATATACACACAAATATACATATACACATATATATTGAATGCATATACTTGTGTATATATACCTTCTATATATCAACTGTCTATAAATATATACTATACACACGCACACACACACACACACACACACACACACACACACATGCACAGAACATATATTTATAATATATATACCTTTCTCTTTTCCAAAACTATGAACTACCAGCAGGGAATCACATTTTCTGCTTTTCATCACTGGAACATTACACCTGGAAATGAACTGTTCTCATAAATATCTGTTGGATTAAGTATTTAAAATGAGCCAAGTGCATGAGGCATTTTTCTTACCTTCCTAATAAATCAATAAAATTGTTTTCAATCTTAACACAACCACATTTTGTTAGTCGGTACACACATGGAATGAAGTAGGTAGAGAATATCTAGGTTACAGAAAAACTGTTGACAAAACTTCCCATAGGATTCTATTTGGGATTAGAAAGTAACCTGGGTCCTAACACTATCACGTGGAATTGAAGATAGTTGATCATTCATACAAAAAAAGAAAATTTAATTAATTGCTTTGTGTCAACATATATCAATATTTCTGAGGCTTGTTATAGGACTTTTTACCTGTTCAACTTATTAATTAATTAATTAATTAATTTAAGTTCATTTATTTTGAGAGAGAGAGAGTGAGTGGGGGGAGGGGCAGAGAGAGAGGGAGAGAGTCCTGAGCAGGCTCCATGCTGTCAGCACAGAGCCTGATGCAAGGCTCAGTCTCACAGTCCATGAGATCATGACCTGAGCTAAAACCAACTGAGCCCCTCAGGTGCCCCTGTTCAACATATGTAAAGATAGAATGCATGCACTATTTCAACATAGAAAATGATAAAGAAACAATCACAAACGACTAAAGATCCCATCTACGCTTAAAGATAAGATTATTCCTGATCTTTTTCTATGAGCGTGTTTGAAATAACTGAGATAATAGTATTCTACAAAAAAAAATTTGTATGCTGAGTTTGTAGTTTTGGTGTAGCTGTTGGAAATATTTGTCAAGTTAAACATTTTTGTTTAGTGTGTATGTAGGCTTTAGCATAAGTGATGTTTGGACTCACAGTTTCAGGCAAATTCATGCTCTTCAATTTGTTTGATGCAGCAGTTTCTAGAGAGATTATCTCATAAAGAACAAATTTGAATTGCATGCTAGATTTGAATAGATCCCAAATGTTTTGCTTTGTTTATGTATGTGGAGCAACAGGGATTATGAGGACATCTTCTGTGAAGCAGAACATTGTGTGCAGGGAGTATTCCTATGTGTCTGAAGTACTTTGGTGTTCAGCTTTTATTTTGTCCTAAAGGTGTTTTCCTGGCTTATTACTTATCTTACCTTGTTTGGGTATACTTTGGTGCCATGCTATCTATCCAACATAATAATGAATTTCTTTTTTCTCATGTGAATGCATATGCCATATTACTCTATAATACTGAAATATCATTTGTAGACTATCTAATGAAAATGAGACTGGAAAAGTCATTAGGCCAGAAAAATAGTCTTCCAAAATAGAATGAAACATTGTAAGAGACTTTCTGGGAAAAATCATTTATTAAGCAATTATTACATAAAGGAAATCAGTAATTAAATGAAATTATGTTTAATGTTTTTTTTTATTTTGTATTGTTAAAAACCATGTGCTGACACTAACTTTTTAATTGTGTTTTTATAAAGTTATGTTATAAAGAAAGGTTGTTAACTTTTTTATTTCAGAGTGAGAGTGTGCATGAGTGGGAGAGAGGGACAGAGAGAGAAAGAGACAGAGAATCTTAAGCAGGCTCCACACTTAGCATGGAGCTCCCCACAGGACTTGATCCCACAACCTTGGAAACGTGACCTGAGCTGAAATCAAGAGTTGAATACCCAACTGACTAAGCCATCCAGGTGCCCAAAGTTTGTTAACTTTTAAATATTTAGCCAAATGATTCTTGGCTCCCTTTTTGTACTATTGCCTTGGAATCCAAATGTTCGAACTGGTGGAGGAAAAAACTCTTTTCTCTGAAACTTCCCTCTTTTATTTCTTCTCTTTATTATGTCTTGATCAAATATACTTTATCTTGAATGTTGTGCTTTATTTTAATGTCTTCCCTACTCATAACATTTTGACTTTCGGCTTTTAATTCATTCTCACAAGATAAGAATAATTAATAAAAAGAAATTTTACACAAAAATGTCATAGCCTAAATAGAATTATCTTATTAAAACACAGAGTAACTAACATTACTTTGTGTAGTTTTGAGAGCATATATACAATATAATTGTATATATACATATATACAATATATACAATATATATATAATATATATACAATATAATTGTATATATGTACATACACAATATACTATATATATACATATTAATTGTAATATTGACTATACAATTACATGTATGATATATTTCTTTACATTGCTATTTTCATTCCAATAAATACCTATTGACTGAAAAATATATAATATCCTAACCAAAGTTATTTAAGAAAGCATCACAAACCTCCTACTTATTTGCTATAATTTTCTTAATATTGTTTTTGGATATAAATTTTGAGGGTTTTTTTCCAGAATTTTATTCTTATTGTAATAATATACATTCATACTTCTTCTGACTTTTAGATTGTTAGTTTATTAGATTTCCAATATATATTACCTGAATGTGAATATTCAGACATTCAGGTAAGAGCAATGGCTCTAAATCACATATGATGTACCTTGTTTATATTATTTATTGATAATGTTCTTGACTGAGAACTGCAGTCAAATTATCCCTAGTAATTATCACTATTGTGCTTCTGCATTTTCAACCTTTTGACCTCATCACCTCACAGACTTCAAAAATTTACTAATGGCCAGAAAAACCAAATTGGAATGGATTTCGATGGTGTTAGTCTGAGGAGAGGGTATCACCACTAACGACCAGTTTTTGTTCAGCCTCTCACACTAGGACTGTGACAATGAGCCAGATGCATTATTTCTCTGGGTTTCAGTTTTCTTCTCTGTAAGGGAAGGTTGCCCTGTAAAACTTCTAAAGTCTTTCTAACTCTGAAGCTTATGAGGGCAGTTGTTCTGTGTATATTTTATAATATCCGCAGCGCCTAGTATGGTACTTAGCCCACTGCAGGTGTTCAATAAATCTGTGTTGATTAGCCACCTATCAGATTACAAATGCTGAAAGCATTAGATAGATGGCCTTAAAATCAAGGTATTTGAGTATTAACTAACCCAGCAGAAGCTGGACCAAAAAAGTGGTTGGAATCATTCTAAAACTCTGCATTAACAATTGTAGAATTGCATTATTTCTCATCATTAACTTTATTTTTTTTTCAACGTTTATTTATTTTTGGGACAGAGAGAGACAGAGCATGAACGGGGGAGGGACAGAGACAGAGGGAGACACAGAATCGGAAACAGGCTCCAGGCTCTGAGCCATCAGCCCAGAGCCCGACGCGGGGCTCGAACTCAGACCGCGAGATCGTGACCTGGCTGAAGCCGGACGCTTAACAGACTAGGCCACCCAGGCACCCCTCTCATCATTAACTTTAAAAAGCAGATGGGCTTTCTCACAGCTTTCAGATCCCAAATTAAGTTGCTAATAACTGTCTGCATTTTGATATTCTTTAACACCTAATTCCCAGTTATCTACAATAAACTTGAATTCTAATTTTTTTTTTAAAAATTGAAACTGATATTCATATTATCTAGAGGCAAAACAAAAGAAAAATATTATTTCCTCTTCCCTTCCCACCTTAAATCTCTCCACTCCAGCTTCATTTTTCTGAATAATAGCCAAATATTTCACTGTAATTTTTAAATGTAGACCTGGCTTCATTAATTTATTTTGGCCCCTTGAAATCAACAATCTCCAATCACTTCATATTTGCCTAGATGTAGCTTAGAAGTTCAATATTTGCATTGACTTCTAAATTGATAATCAGAACCATATGTATATGTATGTATGTATGTATGTGTGTGTGTGTGTGTGTGTGTGTGTGTATACATATATACAACAGACTGGAATTATTCAGACATTCAGAAATTTAAAGCACTCTGAGGAGGAAAGACTGAAAACTCTTCTGGAAACATGAACCACTTGAAGCACTTCAGTAATTTCCCATTGCTTTGTGATGTGCAAGCAAAGAACCTTGATCACTTTCACACTGAAGCACTTAAGCTCTCTGATAATTTTATACCCTCATAGCCATTTTCCAAACACCATCATTTCCCCCACTGAAGTGGTTTTTAAAAATATGTGAAGTGTTCCAATAATTTTAAATTATCTCCTAAGGCACGAGCTCACACTCCGATCACCTCCAAATTTAAGAGGTAATAAAATTTGAAGTAGTCCAATATTTTTAAGTATGTATTGTGATTTCAATTGTTTTATAAATGACTTCAATGTGGATTGGATAGACTACACAGTAAGACATTCAAGATATATGGAATAAATGTCATTGTACCAAAAGTTAATTAAAATTGCAAATGTTAGGAAATGAGCCACCTTTTAGGTCTCAACCTTTGAATAAAATTTGTGCACAAATATATATTTTAATACTTTGATTTTAAGACATCAACCAAAACGTGTTTACAAAAAAAAATTGCGCAAATCAGTATGTGAGGTAGACGATGAAAACCAGTTTCAACAATGCTTATTGGAAAATAAAATGATCAGGGGCTCCTGGGTGGCTGAGTTAGTTAAGAATCCAACTCTTGATTTCAGCTCAGGTCATGATCTCACTGTCGATTTGGGCTCAAATCATTATCTCACATTCGAACCCTGCCTCAGGCTCTGCACTGGCAGTGTGGGTCCTGCTTGGGATTCTGTCTCCCTCTCTCTCTCTGCCCCTCCCCTGCTCATTCTCTCTCTCTCTCTCTCTCTCTCTCTCTCTCTCAAAAATAAATAAACATTTAAAAAGAAAAGAATGATCATTTTTAAGAAATATATAGAGATACAGTGTGCCCTGTGTAGAAAGCCTCAAACATATAGTTAGGCATACTTATGGTTTCCAAATTGAGAAAATTTTAGATTCTTTGAAACAATATCCAGGAAATTCTTTAAACCAAGTAACCTGTAATTGCAGAAAACAATAACTGCATTATTTGATACTTGGGTTTTATTTTTTTTATGTTTGTTTTTTTACCTTAACTCTTAATGTTCTTTTGCTGTGTATTTAAAAAAATGTTTTGGAGCACCTGGGTGGCTCAGTTGGTTGAGCATCCGACTTTAGCTTACGTCATGATCTCAAGGTTCCTGAGTTTGAGCCCCACGTCGGGCTCTGTGCTGACAGCTCAGAGCCTGGAGCCTGCTTGAGACTCTGTGTCTCCTTCTTTCTCTGCCCCTCCCTGCTTGCACTCTGTCTCTTTCTCTCTCTCTCTCTCAAAAATAAAATAAGCATTAAATTTTTTTTTAAATATGTTTTCCCTTACTATCCACAAATAACATTTCCACGCACTCTTGTAATACTCAGACTACATTCAATACTTATTGATTTGGTGTACAAAACGTTGTACATTGCTGAGAACAACGTAGAATTGCGTAGAACATTGCTGAGACAACGACAACACAACACAGGAAACAGGGAATTGGGCTGTTGAGGAGGAGAGGTAAAATGTGTAGTTCATAGAACCCTTGAAGGTGCCAACTGTGTTGACAATGATAATAATAAATAAAGGCCAAGAAGATACGTTTAGTTATCACATAGTATAAAAGTTTCATTTAAAAATATGGAACCTGAGACTTAAAAACTTTAAATGAATTACCCGGGGACTCACATTTTTATGAAACAAAAACTCGAATTCTTACTTTGAGACTCCCTCGTACATTTTTTCCCATTGTTGTTGACTAATAACTCAGGATACTATACCACAAAATGAGTTGACTCCACCTTTGTTGACATATGAATTAAATGAAAGCTCATGGAGTTTTAGTGCTAGAAGAAATGTTGGACTTCATCTAACATTGTTCAACTTTTCCATCATGTAGAGGAGAACGTGTGTCTTAAGAGAGGTGAAGTGACTTGCAAGTGTCAGAGGTCTGACCAAAATGTGAGATCATGACCTGAGCCAAAATCATGAGTCAGATGCTTTAACCAACTGAGCCACCCAGGCGCCCCTCCCTGATTTATTCTTTATTTTGATGACCCGTGTTATTGATGCACCTTGTGTCGTTCTGTTCCTATGGCGCAGTTTCTTTGCTGTATGTCACTGTGAATGGGAAGAGAAAAAAACATCCACCGGTACTTGATAGTGAGGCATTTTTCTTTTGTAGGAAATGTATTTAGGGGCCTTTTTACTTGTACTTTAAATTATTTAACCAAACTAAATGGGTTAACTATAAGAAGATGAAATGTAAGTTCATTGCCAAACATTATTTTGAGATATACATAATTATTTCACAAATTTTAAAGTTAATGGCATTTTGGGAATAATATTAATAATATATCTGAGTTTGATAGTAGAAGGGATTTGGTAATTGGAAACATGAAAAAAAAATGAAAATATTGTTTAGAGCTAATAATAGGTACTGATTGAATTAGTGTTGTAATTACTTTATCACTGTGACTTCCAGTACCTCTATAATCATATTTTTAGCCTTTCCGAAAAGCTGCTTGTAGAGTCAAAATGAGATCATTATATATCAATAAAGGTGAGAATTACAAACGTTATTTTTTCCATACAATTCACAAAAAGATGGATTAGACTACCACTGCTGAGCACCTGGGTGGCTCAGTTGGTTAAGCATCTTACTTTGGCTCAGGTCATGATCTCATAATTCATGGGTTTGAGCCACGTGTTGGGCTCTGTGCTGACAGCTCAAAACCTGGAGCCTGCTTCGGATTCTGTGTCCCCCTCTCTCTCTGCTCCTCCCCTTCTTGTGCTCTATCTCTCTCTCAAAAATAAACATTAAAAAAGACATTAAAAAAGAAAACAAGACTACCACTGCTTCCTATAGTTATTATCCTTTACAAACCAGTTTCTATAAGTAAAGCCCACTGGATCATTCCCTATTTAGGAAGTAATTTTAATTATGGAGAATTTTACTCTCAAGCCCCCCAAATCCTATTATTTAAACATTATTACATAAATGCAATATGTACTTCTCTTTTGGGGTACAGTGAAGGTATAAAAGTTCTTCATGGTCTCAAAGAAATGTTAGAGAAGAATGATTTCCCTTAGAAAAGGAAAAGACAAAGAGGATACACATTTTGAAAGTGGGCAAAAGTAGAGGTAATTAGGAGACATTCAATCCAGATATGAATGGCCTGTACTCAGGTTGTCACAGTTATGATGGTAAATAAGGCAGATTCTGATATATCACCAAGGTAGAGCCAATACAGTTAGGGTTGTATCATGTAAGGGAAAGAAAGAAACCAAAAATGATTCCAAGGTATTTGATCACCATGTGGATATGTCAAACTTTCCACTCTCTAAAGGACAATGTCCATACTTTTTAGCATGATATTTAAGACTGCACTGAATGTCATACTCCTAGGCCCTTTTAATCTTATTCATCACATAGGGGCACCTGGGTGGCTCAGTTGGTTAAGCGTCCAATGTCGGTTAAGCGTCTGACTTCGGCTCAGGTCATGATCTCACGGTTTGCGGGTTCAAGCCCCGTGTCAGGCTCTGTGCTGACAGCTCAGAGCCTGGACCCTGCTTTGGATTCTGTGTCTCCCTCTCTCTCTGCTCCTTCCCCACTCACGCTCTGTCTCTCTCTCTCAAAAATAAACATTAAAAAAAATTTAATCTTACTCATCACTTATAACAGGTTTATTATGCTCTGCAGAGTGTTCTGTGGAAGGTAATCTATAAAGGCTGAATGGATAAAAAAGAATTAATTTAATAGCTATAGTCTGTGTTAGAGAAATGTTTTGTACATACATATGTAATTTAATATATATTGAGAGAAAGATTCTGGCCATAGCAATATGAAATTTGGTAGCATTTAAGACAATTCATGCACATATTTCACAAAGGAAAAGAAAATTTTCTGTGATGTGACATAATTCAAATTCTAAAGCATGCCATGTAGAAATAATAATGACAATATTCAATCCAATAATACAAAATCGATAGATGTTATTGAACTGCCATATGAAGCAAATTTAGAATGCCATTTTGCTCGTTATTAATTAAATTGACACTTGTCAAATTAAAACTAATTTTTTTGTCTCTTTCTTAAAAAAATTATTGGTAGTCCTCTTTTCTTATAAAATACTGATTGAAGTTAAAATAATTGGAGATGTTAGCAAATAATGCCGTCAGATATTTTTAACAATGAAGTTTGACTTTTCTTAAAGAAAAATCTGGTTGTCTGTATAAATTCCATAAGTAAAGCTTTTTCAAATGGTCTTTTAACTCTTATTGATCATGACCTTGGCATTCAAAGTCTAATTATACTAAAAACTGCCCATGTCTCTTGTGTACTGGAAAATCATTACCTGAAATTAATCAGTTCTTCAAACACACCATTCCTAATTATCATGTGGTTATTGAGATAGTATACAGTTTAGAATATACATGGTACTAATTTCAAATACCTTATTTGTGTAAATCATAGTATTGCTACGAAGATAAATGCATACTGTATGTTTATCTTTTATACCACAACTTAGGATATAAACCAAAAACCACTAAATATTTATGGCTAAACATTACATTTCAATAATTAATAATATATATTTTTTTAAATAACAGCAACTAACATTCTTGAGTGCTTAGTATGTGCCAGTAACTATTTTAAATACTCTTTTTTTTAACAAATACTTATTAGTACTCACTCTGTTTTTTAACAAATATTTATGTAATTTTACGTTCAAGCACCATTGCAAACTCTTTGTAATTCTTACCTTATTTAATCCTTACCATCTTATGAAACAGAACTATCATTGTAATTCTATGGAGATGAAGGAAAAGAATTACAAGAAGTTACCAGAACTGTCTGTAATTCCACTGTACATTAACATTGTACATTAACACTGTACATTGTACATTAACACTGTACATGTAACATTGTAATGTGGTAGCAGAATTCTAAGATGAACCCCAAGATTCCTACTCTTAAGTATGGGTAGGACTTGTGACTCCGAAAGAATTTCAGTCCCAGGATTAGGTTATGTGACAATGGCAAAGGTGGAGGGATTTTACAGATGTAATTAAGGTCTCTAATCCAGTTGCCTTAAGTTCATCAAAGAAGATTTTCCTGGGTGAGCCTGACCTAATAGTGTAAGCCCTTTAAAACAGTTTAGGCCTTGCCTGAGTGAAAAATTCCAAGCAACAAAGCTCACCTGCTGGCCTTGAATCTGCAAACTGCCATGTTGTAGAGAAAATCGCATGGCAGAGACTGTGGGCAGCCCCCATGGCCGGAGGGCCTTTATCCTATAATTGCCTAGAGCTGAATTTTACCGATAACAGTAGGCTTGGAAAAGGACCCCAAGCCTCAAATGAGAACTACAGCCTTGACTGACAGCTGGATTTTAGCCTAATTAAATCATGAGTGGAGAAGTGAGTCAAACCATCCATGGACTCTTAGAGAAACTGCAAGACAAGTATATGTTGTTTTACGTCAGTACATGTTTGATGCCTCAATGGAAACTAATACATGTAGTTAACTCAGGTCTTAAATTTGCCTAGTTATTAGCTTAACTATCTCTTTATGTGCATATTGGATGGTGTATTCCACCCAATATTTCTGCCAGTGGCAGGGAAGTATAGATTTGCCTAGCCACCTCTATGACAAAAATTGGCTTCACCAAGATCCTGTTCTGAAATATGTTTACTGTTTAGACCATTCTAGATACTAAATGACCCAGTACTGTTTTTTAACTTGTGGCTTTATAAAGAAGATCACCTGCTAAATTGAGAATAGCTAAGCATACAGGATGTTATAAACAGAATAGAATGGAATAGCTAAGAGTTCATAGTTCACTTAAGCCAAATTCTATATATGATAAACCATAAATAGTATATAGTATGTCTCTGACTCTCCTCCATGACACAGTCTTTCCTTACCAAGAAAATGATAGGTCTGACTGTCTCTCAACCATGGCCTTTCCAGTTCCTTTCACCATTGATTATTCAGTTTTTATTAATTTTCTTCTCTGACCTACTCTCCTTCCATAATGCCAGCAGATATGTTTTTAAACACTAACTACAAAAATATAAGTGTTTTTTAAGTCCTTCTGCCTACACTAGCACAAAAAGTTTACACGGAGTGAAAATGTCCTTGACATTTCTCTAGTTATATGTCTGTGCCAACTGCTTATGTACAATCTTGTGCATTCCTGAAACACAAGCACCTTGTTCTCCTTTACTGTTTTCTCTTTGAATGACCATTTTTGACCAGAGAATGTGTTGAACTGGTTCACTGCTTTTAACATTCTGCTCCATGTCACCTTTAATTTTGCTTTATATGCAAATGGAATTTTTATTTAGTGGTGCCTGAAACTCTTCTATGCATTTTCTCAGAAATATCGGCTTAACCTCATTTCTGCTTGCAGCCATCAAGGGTTTACCATTGATGTCACCCCCTGCATTTCATTTCTGCCCAATGGAACCTTCTGGCTTAAGATAGAAAGGTAAAATTGCCTTCTTTGCTGTGTGACTTTTGACTGCATCTAGTATTTAGCTATACATTGTCAATCATAGCTCTGCTACTATTATCTTCAAATATCATTTAATATCTTATTATTATGAAATTGTATGTTTATATCTACATTTTCCAAATAGATTTCTAGGTCTTTAAAAGTCAGTAAGTAAGGATTCCTTTTCTTTGGGAAAAGGTAAAAAAGTATGTCAATTTCTCTCTTCTTCCTTCCATATTTAAACAGTCATCATAATTACTGCTATTCCAGACAGACATTTGAAGTTAGTGCCTAACTGCAAGTACCCAAGGTTACTTCATGTTATGTTTCTGTGGAAGATTCTGTTCCACTCCTTACTTCTCTTTCTTCCTGATTCTTCACAGGAGAGTTTAAAGAGCTTTTTTCCCCATTTTGACCTTTAACCCAGTAAGACTATAAAGATAAGAGCTACATTTTCCTTTAAGATCTCTGAAGAGAAAAACACTCCATAGGGTCCTTTATGACACCCTCCAGCATCTTGCAGCTCTTATAGGTAGGGACTAGGCTGAGTACAAAGCGAGGCTGAATTGAGGGTTTCTTGGGTCTTTGTAAAGCCAGGAAGGAAAAGATGCTGGTTAAGAGGATCTATTCTCATCTAAGCATTTGTCTCCTACCCAGAGAATACTGTATATAGTACTATATATAATACTATATATAATACTTGTGCTAAAGTGTAAGAAACCCCAGAAACCAATGCTAAACATGTCTGCTCTATTAAGTGACTGTGATGAACCTCTGAGCACATTTAGATAGTATTTTCTATGCCTCACTTATGTGGTGTGTTATTAAAGATTTTCTGCTAATAAGATAGAAAACTCATTAATCCCATGGGCATGAAAATGTGAAATTTGGTACTTGAATGTGTTTTCTGGACACAGTTTATGTCTCACAATGATAATAATTTATACTATTGACCGTGTCAAATGACTATATTAATTCACAACCACTCCATAATGTAAACAAAGTCATAATATCATATTAATTACCATATAAAAATTCATACAATAGTACGATAGGCTTATTAATGACTTTATAAACATTTTAAAAGAAAACTAAACCCCATGCATTATTAAATAAAATACACTGTATTACCACTTTGAAGTCTTCATAATTAATCGAATGGGAACATTTAAGTATTTAACATAACTAAAGGAATATTTATTGACTCTTTGACCATCACATAGCTAACACTGTTTACCACATTGCAGACTCTAGATAACCATTTTATATACATTTTCTAATGCCATCCTCACAAAAAATGTATGAGACAATAGCTATCATCAATACCATTTTACATATGATGAAACTGAGACTTGTAAAGAATAAATAATTTAACAAAGGCCACACAATTCAAAATTAAAGTTGGGGTAAGATCTGAATTTCCGAGCCCACATGCTTAACTACCATATTGCAGTTGTAAGAAATTAGTTTTATGCAGGCAGTATTATAGGATAGTATATAGTTAAGTATTATAAGAATTTGTATTTTATGTGTAATCAAAGAAAACTATTCATAATTTTATATTTGATTCAAACTTTTAATCTTATAGCTATTTGTAATGAAAGCCCATATGCAATTTATATTGCTTACAAAGATATGTAAAATTAAGCTCTAAACTAAAACGTACCATTATGAACAAGTCTATGTGCTTGATCACCTAATTAAAAGAAAAAGACTCCCAAGGCCCATATAAAAACACAATAACTATCTAAAATATCCGTTTAGTAAGAAATATTGGGGATTTTTTTTGGAAGGAGGCAGTTGCACCCTTGTTTAATTTTTATAATGCAGAATGAGATCACTATCTAAGTAATATTAATTTTCATTTTGGCAAATTCAGTTACTATCATTAAAGTAGTTATCTTTGACCACATCTTTCTAATTTTATTTAGTTGAATTTCCAGAGTATCAATATAGCAATATATGATGGAACATTTTGTATATTTTCTCTACACAGTAATAAAAATAAAATTGAGAAATCTACTCTACTCACAGTTTTACTTTTAAATAGTACAACCATAACCTCACTATATAAGCATCTTCCCAGAATTAGAGTTGTGGATGTAGAAATTAGTGAGAAGAAAACCTTTCCCTGGCTGTAATGAAAAAATAAATTATTTTAATATATTTAAATTTCTGGTACTTTTCTGATCATCGCTACATGTTTAATACCAGAAATGTTCAATTCTCATTTAAATATCACCTCCCATCAATCACTAGTGCTTTCTTTCCTGGGTCATTGGGAACATAATAATTCATTGTGTCATTTGAAGGTGTGCTGACCTACTTTCACTAGTTAATTTCAAGGGAAGGATCAGATGTTCCATTGCTTTTTGTAATTGATTTGACGATAGATCTTTACTAGAGCCCCATGACATGATCTGAGGGCATTCTAGGCAGCAAAACCTCAAGGTCATTATTGAAATGAAAAGTCCTCAAATCAATTAGTTGCCTTAACTAAATTGTCTGTATCTGTTGACTGTTGACTGTTTTAAGTCAATCAAAATAGAACTGGATAATTTTGAATTTCAAATACAGAAAATAATATTATATACTATTTTTAAAAATCACTTCAGAGCTATCTTACCCTTATAGTCCATAATATATTCTATTTTAGCCCATATTCAAGATTCTGTTGATTTCTTTAATCACTTTCCAAAAGTTAGATGAATTCTTCAAATAGTATTTTCCATATTATCATCTTCACTCTTTTCATTTCATTTTAGATGGTTCTAATGTAGAGGTTCCTATATTTTGAATATATGTTCCTGCATGACTCCATTTCACCCCATAACTTTAAAAACACTGGTAAAGAAAACTCATGAAATCATCAGATATTTTACCAGCCACACACAAAATCAGTCTAGGCACTTATAATAATTGCAGGAAGTTATTAACAATAAAAAATTTTGGTTCCATCTATCTTGTTGATTTAGTAAAGACTGACATGAAAAGAAAATAGCAAATTTGTTTATTTTCTCAGGAAATGAGGGTTAGAGGGAATTTCAGAGATATATTGGTCTAGTTCTTGATTTTCAAACAGATAATCCAAAACATGTATACAGAATAAGAGATAGATGATAGCTAGCTAGCTAGCTATCTAGCTAGCTAGCTAGCTAGATAGATATAGAAAGATAGATAGATATAGAAAGATGATATAGATACAGAGATACAGAATCTACAAAAATAAGTTTGGATTATTTTCTATATTTTTTATCTCTGGTATTGATGCTATAATACATGATCTTTCTTACATTCATCCAAAACATCTCTTACTTTATGTCAATATCTCTTTTTTAATAAGACATGTAGAGTAATGGCATATCTTTATAGGCCCTTTTTTAAATGCTGCTGATAAACGAATTTTATTCTATCTGAAAGACAGAACCACTCCAATTACCTTTTTATATCTTCATAAGACATGTGTTCCATCTCTTAAATATTACTGTTATGGCTCTGCTTGGAACTTTTTTCAATTTTCCCAATATTCCCTTGAAATAGAAACATCTAATCATCTTGTTCCTTCCTTCTTTGTAATTACTGCTTTCTGTTTATGATATTCTATGAGCACTTGACAAAAATTCTGTACAGGTTTATGGGACCAGTGTTCTTGATATTGACTTTCACAATAATGATAATATGATCAAGTATTTTACAGCATATCCATCTTCAATTTGCCTTCACACAGCAGTTCATTTAATAATTATGGCAGCTTCAGAAGACAGTGAGCAGACATATCAATCTGTTTTACACCTGAAGAAATAGATACTAAGTGAGGTTTAACCACACCAAAAACTAATGCTATATGTCTGACTAGAATTATTATTTTTGGAATTTTGCCTTAGAAGATTTTGATAAATTGAACATATACCTCCATATGAAAGTCAATATATGATTTCAAAGATCATTCTTTCCAGCACCTGAATATTTTAGGTGCTCTCAAGCATTTCATATGTGCTCTCAAGCTTTAATTCTCAGGATCTGAAAACACTTTGTTCTCAGGATCAGTAATGTTAATATTTAGTGTAAGCTTAAATGTCCATGCCATTGTTTAGCAGCAACATTTGGTGTCCATTGTCTAGCTCTGTAAATTTTTATACTAGTACCTATTTGCTTTATTTCAGCATATATTTGTAAACATAAAATACAAGTTTCCTTTTCTTTTTCTTTACATAAGTATGCATACGTACACAGAACTATTTGTTTCACAGGCATACTCTTTATCTCCTTTCTAGTAACATATTCTTTGCATCCCCAAATGCCTAGCAAAATATTAGGTAAATATTATAACTACAAACTGTTTTTTAAAAAGATTAATTATATGATCTATCATGGAAAAAGATAAAGGAACTAAATTGGCATTCACATGATTTTCTATTAGAGATACGTCACTCTGCTCCTAACTCATAATAACCTCTATTTGAAGTTCCTCATGCACTTTGTTGTATGTACAGGTCAAACCGGACAAGCTAAACACAATAAATGTATAAACCAGAGCATAAAGACTTATCAGACTAAATCTTAGAAGTATATTATCTTCAAAAGAGGCAATTATGTCTTGTTCTTAAACATCAGTCAGCATTTGGACCTTTGTTAGCTCTTACCCTAACACAATTCCAGCCATTTTAACATTTTAAAATATGCTGTAATGGCATTTTTCCAACTTAAATGCATTGTTTTTAAATAGATGCTATTTCCTTCCATTATCAATATGCATTAAAACTGTTGAACACAAACTAAAATATGGCATTTGTAATTTTAAGTGAAACTATCTTTGCATAATTATTTGGTTTGGTGATACAGAGTGTGGAAAACACGTCTTTCCAAACCACATAAATATTCATGATCTGTTTATTCTACTTAAAAATGTAATCTGAATGTATGTTGCTGTTATAGTATTGAGAGTTCTTTAAAAATATAAGTGTCTGTTCTGTTATATATATTTTAATTTCACAAAGACAGAAAGAAAATCTACCCTAAAGTAACGACTCTGCATATTGTATTTTTGTTATATATTCTGAACACAAAACTTCAGTGGCCAGACCTGACAATATTATTACATCGGATTTATTACAAGGATTCTATCTTGAAATCATTTTTAAGCTTCTACTGTACTAATTTCATTGAAACTATCTAAAAGTAAGAGATTAGGAAATGTAAAAGTAAATTATAATATTAGGTCAATGTTAACGTAATTAAACCCAAGTTCCAAGATACAAACTAACAAACATTCCTGAGGTGCCTGGGTGGCTCACTCAGTTGGGCATCCAACTTCCGCTCAGGTCATGATCTTGGAGTTTGTGAGTTCGAGCCCCGCATGGGGCTCTGTGCTGACAGCTCAGAGCCTGGAGCCTGCTTCAGATTCTGTGTCTCCCTCTCTCTCTGCCCCTCCCCTGGTTGGACTCTCTCTATCTCTCTAAAAATAAATACACATTTTTAAAGATTAAAAAAAAAACTACTAAACAAGTTCAAATTCTTGAACTTAGAGGTAATATTAGAAATCTGGTTCTATCCTCTGCCCAGGATATTGGTCTGATCAATGGCATGAGGGCAGTAATCCCAAATTCCAGCTCCCACCAAGGCATGAAAAGCAGTAATCACAGGCCTGAAAAAATTCTAGCCACGGGAAAAGCACTGGTTTCTCAGGATTCTTTTTATTTGCTTGTTTGTTCGTTTGTATGTTTTAATGCTCTAAATTTCAGAACATTACTCCCTCAACTGAACCAATTTCTTTTTTAATGGAATCTCCATTCATGGGTTAGAAATATTTGGTTTTGGCAGCACCTGGGTGGCTCAATCGGTTGAGCGTCCAACTTCAGCTTAGGTCATGATCTCAGGGTTTGTGAGTTTGAGCCCCACATCCAGCTCACTGTTGTCAGCCTATCAGTGCAGAGCCCACTTCAGATCCTCTGTTCTCCCCCCTCCCCCCCCCGTCTCTGCCCCTTCCCTGCTTACTCTCTCAAAAAATAAATAAAAACATTTACAAAAATTAAAAATAAGAGCAATTTTTTGTCTTTAACCACACCACAAGATGCAATTTTATCATCTATATTTTCTTATTAGGTCTTCTAAAAAATCTATTTCTACATGGATACTGTCTCAAATTCCCATCATCATATACACTCCTTTTAGGGAAAATAATTTTATCAATTCCTGCACATTAGCCATAGTTCTCAGATAGAACACTCCAACTAAGCATCCTAAAATCAAGTAAGAAATATTAATTTGCTGTTTTTAGACAGTCCCCTGCTGTTGTGGCTGCTTAAGCTCATTTAATTTTTTGTCAACTATGTTATATAAACAAATACGGAGTTACTGGACAAGTAAATTTCCAAAAACGTTTTCAGCTCTTGGTCAGTTAAGCAGATCTGCTCATCTGGGTAGGCTTTCTTACATATGTTGTGGAGCTATCTGTAGACTGGTCTAGGCTGACCTCAGCTGAGACAGCTGAGCTCTGTTCCACAAGGTCATTCATTCTCCAGTACGTTAGCTGACACTTGTCACAACAGGAGCAGGGATCAAAGACAGAAAATAGGTGACTTGCAAATGGCACATCATCTCATCTGCCTCATTCTATGGATTAAAGCAAGTTGGCTGCAGATCAGAGTAAAGGAGTGGAAAAGAAACTCCACTTCTTAATGGAAATCTATTCAGAATCATAGCACAAGAGATATGAATACAGGGAGGGGAATAATTTGGTCAAATTTACAATCAATCCATAGCACCTATTGTGTTAGTTTTCTATGCTATGTAAAAAACCTGCCATAAATGTAATGGCTTAAAACTACATCCATTTATTACTTACGTTTTTGTAGGTCAGAAGTCTGAGCACAGCTTCAAGAGGTTCTCTGTTCAGAGTGTCACAAGTCTCAAACCATGGTGTTGGTTGGGCTATGTTCTCATCTGGAGAATTGATTAGAAAATGATCCACATATGAACTCCCCTGGGTTGTTGGTAGAATTCATTTCTTTGTGTCTGTATAATTTATAGCTACTTGTTTTTTCAAGGCCATCAAATGAAAGACTCACTAAAAATTTGAGCCTTTGATTTCAGGAACACTCTAGTGGTTTTTTAAAGGGTTTGCCCCTTTAGAACAGGCCCACTCAGAACAATATTCTTTTTAATTAATTAAAAATCAACTGGGGTGCCTGGGTGGCTCAGTCAGTTGAGCGTCCGACTTTGATTCAGGTCATGATCTCATGGTTCGTTGGTTTGAGCCCCACATCAGGCTTTGTGCTGACAACTCAGAGCCTGAATCCTGCTTTAGATTCTGTGGCTCCCCCTCTATCTGCCCCTCCCCTGCTTGTGCTCTCTCTCTCTCTTCTCTCTCTCTGTCTCTCTCTCAAAAATCAATAAACATTAATTTTTTTTTAAATCAACTGATTAGGGACTTTAATTGCATCTGCAAAATCCCTTCACTTTTGCCATATAATGCAACATACTCCTAGGAGTGATATCCCATCACCTTTGCTGTATTCTGTAGAAATGGTTCATAGGTCCTGCCCATCCTCAAGAGAAGGGGATTACACAAGGTATGGGTCATTGGAAATCCTCAAAATTCTGCCCACCACACCCAGAGAATTATATATAGTTTTCTTAATGAGCCATGCTGTCTCATGCTTTTCTCTGCTGCCTATGCATTGAATATCTCAGAAAGCAACCCATTCTTTTACCCTGGCCAATCTGACTTTAAAGCATGTAGTAGGTGTTTACTTAGTAAATGCTGAGGTGATAAATGTGAGATGATAAGCTATAGTTCAGGCATCTCATCAAATGATTTTCTCAATGAGCTGAGGTAAAATTCTTCTGAGTTTGAAGTTGTGAATACTTTGGAATAGTTAATTCTCTCATATTTTCTCACATATCTAGGGCTTCAATTTCTTTTTATAGTTTTGTTTTTTAAATCTGCAGAAATTTCTCCTTGGCAGACTTAACTGAAGGAATAAATGACTTCAAAATTTCTACTTTTTTTCTCCAGATTTATTAATATATAATTGACCTATAAGTGCTATGTGTTTTGTAATCCAAGAACATAACTCTGTTGTCCCCAAACTTGCCTTATGTGTCTTCCTTGTCTGTCTTCATTCTCTAAATTACTAGTGGCTTTCCTTTTATCGCCCTTTGTTGTTGGTCTTCTGGCATTGTTTTAAGTCATGTGACTCTTTAATGTTTGTCTTTGATTTCATGCCTACTAGTCTATTTGTGAATATGCCATCCAAAACTAGGCTGAAATTTTTTTAAAAATCCCCAAAAGAAAGCATTAGTGATTTTCAGGTATTATTTGATTAAATCAAATTTTTGTTTTCAAGATCATCTGAAACTCCAAATTTGAAGGCCAAACTTTTGATGTTATCTTCTTGCTTAGAATACCACTTATGGGTCAGGGTCTGTCTTTCGACTGAAATTACTTTAAATTATCTTATCATAGAATAGGATACAGCTTTAACGCTTCCCAGTAATGTTTTGTATGGCTATAAAGTCTAAAATGGCATTTATTTTTCCATGTTATCATTCACTTTTATTATAAAAATCAATTACTTCTCACTAAAATTAGATACAGAATTGTAGTTCTCATGATTAAGCCCTTTATATTTTAAAACATTAAATTTTACAAAAAGTGAAAACTGTCTTTATACTAACAAATATTCAGCAGATATACAGATAGGTGAAACCCCTATTTCTGTTATATCTTGCTTCTGTGTCTTATTGCAATTTGGATAAAAAATGTGTCCTTCATTTTGCCCACCTTACCAGGAAACCTATAGTTTAAATGCACTTAGTGATCCAAGGAACAGTAAAGAAAAAGCTAGCACACGTTGAAAATCAAAATTGCTAGCTATTGATATTATTTTCGATTTAAATTAAAAACTCACATCTGTGACCACAGAGCAAATGAATTTCCTACATGGTATATCTAATAAGCAATAAGTTGCTTATGACCCTACACGTTTCTATGGGATTTGATTCAGTCTTCTTCCTTGGCTCCTATTGAACTTGTATTACAGGTATTAGGATGATTTGTTAAGTGTATTACTTTTTGACTTCTTGGTTTAGTTCTAGTGTATCACCTCCAAAATAGGTTGCAGATGTGTTTTTCATTTATTCATGCATGTGGGCATGCATATATTTATTAATTCTACAAATACATTCTATGACTGCTATCATATGCTATACTTTAGTCAAGGTATTGGAATTACAAAAGTTAATGAATCATAAAAATAAAGAGTTGCCCACATAAAACTTATGCTTTGTGGTGAAGGGAGATAAATAGAAAATAAACAAAATATGTACATAAATTATATAGTAAGGTAGAGTTTAATAAGCATTATTAAAAAATAAAGACAAAAAGAAGATTGTGTAGCACTATAATATAGAGAACTGTTTGCAATTTCAGTAGGATGATTTAGGGAAGTCTGTGTTAGTTTCCCTATGATAGTATAAAGGGATAGGAGATAGCATAAGGGGGATATGAGAAGGACACATGGGTGTGGTTTGAGCCAAAGGAAGTCTGGCTTGATCTAAGCCAGACAAGTGAGTTAAGCAAAACCTTTTAAATAGAGAAGAACCTTGAGTTTTGAAAAAAAAAAAAAAAAAAAAGAGCAAGCTTTGTCTAGGTGAAAGATTAAAATAAAGACAGAAAGGTATCTATTGACATGACAATATAATTCTTCTTTAGTCATATAAACATAGACAGCCATAGTTACTTTGCTTTAAGATTGTCCATACATATACTCGCATTATATTGAAGAAGTAATTAATGAAAATCTAGACATTGGTCTGTTTCTATTTCATTTCTGTGAATTTATTCTTCCAGGACAGGTTGATATTCCTTCTAGCTTGTCTGCATGGCAACTGATCATTACTATGGATTGTTGTTATGGCCCTTTGCAAAGAGAAGGGGATGATTCAGACATAATGAAAGCTTAAAGAGATAGATTTAAGGTGGTTGCTTAGAAAACTAAAATATCAAATACTAGTTCTTAGGGGAAAAAAAAAGTTTTTCTTAAACAGTTGATCACAATCATGTTGGCCAAAATCCACTGGTGAAATTTTAAGATCTAGTAGATTTTCCTAGCTCCTCATTTACCACCAAGACTTGTGGAGAGTTTCAGAGTGAAAGAGGAATATCCTGGGGCTATCTCCATTCCCCACTGTGATTTATGCTATAAGCATTCTCATAACCCTAATCAGAATCTGGAACAATTCAATGTAAGTCACTACCTGGGAAAGATTAGAATCCCCAATATTAGCTTATTCAAATTCCACTTTCTTATAATTATATGTTTGACACTTGGCAGAGTTTTGGGAGGCTGGGGAAAGCTGAAAATCACCACTTAGAAGTACCATGCTTAAGCCTTTAGAAAGGCCATATTCAAATATGCCTTGTGTCCTTTTTATTACATTATAGGGCCCTATTCTGCCTCATACTCATAAGTTTGTCTACATAATAAATGCTTTTCATTATGGATTCAGATTAATGCTTCATAAAAAATCACAGGGCAATCCAAAATATCAACTAGGTAGCATAGGTCAATTCCTCACTACTCTAAAGACTACCATTATATTGGAATCCATTACCCCATCTTAAAAACAGTTCTAGGGGTCAGTAGTTGCAATCAATCAGATACTAACTTCTCTTTCCCCTTTTAAAACTTTGAATATTCTTCTCTAGCCCTTCACTCCTGCTATGTCCTATCTCTTCACCACTAAGATATTGCCAGCATAAAATGATACTTCGGTTCTGCTTAAATTCTCTTGAATGTTTTCTTTTTTTTCCTTGCCCTGTCTCTGTAAAATGTTCACACAGAGCCGACATGCCTACTGTTCCAAGGGATCATTCAAAAAACTAGCAGACTGTAAACTGAATGGACTCTTATCTCAGAAGGATGAAGGACAGAGCTGGCCTGCTGGGATTTGAAGTGTTGGTTCCAGGGAGTCTAGATATTTCAAGCCAGACGCTTACACAACCCATTTCTCTCTGCCCTTATGACTGAATGCACTAATTCATTTACCATTCAAAGTGTCCTTCCATAATTTATGCCACACACTGACATGTATTTAACTCTCTAAAATACCTTGAATACAATTTGTTTCAAAGACAGTATACACAATAAACCATAATGCATTTTTTAAGAGGCATCGCGGAATAAAAATAAATATAAATTGAAGAAAAATGCTTATTAATAAGCACTTATATGACACTTCATGTTTACCGATGGTTTTACAGTCATTTTTTATTAGTTTAATGTGTCAAGTCTCTCTGGGCTCAAAGTGCTAGTTAAGTACATCTCTGGACTTTATCCCCCTGGAGTCTAGACTTGTGGGTCAAATGTTGCAAAGACAGTCTTTCTGGAAAAATTGTACTTTAAAGTTATTAAAGAAATTTTAATGTGATGGATGAGAGTGCACCCAAGACATAGTTTTCACTTAAATGTCTGATTTTGAGAAAATAAGGAGAATAAATACATACAGCTATTAATAGCCTTATATGCAAAGCTGCATCTTACGTTAATATAAGGGTTTTGGTTAGCCCACTTGGCTTCTTGCCCATATTTGTAGAACTACATCTTACATGATAGCATCCATGGGGGCAGTGAAATGCTTCCTGTGGTCCTAGTATAAAAGCACACCTAATGAGCTATGTATTTTGTTCCCTGTCAGGGATACTACTGGAAATTGTCACTGTTCCGGAAATGTTCCAGACTCCAAACTGATGGCCTATATATTTTGATCTCATGGTGTAATTAATACTATTTAATCCTTCTAAATACTGTCGACTGCCAGTAAGTTCTGTAGGAAAAAAAATTATCCTTTCAGGAAAGTTTATTAGATAGAACCTAAGGGCAGATATTAACACAGTGAAGTTGCACAATAGGTAAATGATAGTGTCTCAGATAGGTATTCCTCAAAATCCCGGTATTTGTATATCATCTATATTCTGATATTCATTGCTGACAATATTTTATTGATATATTTGACATTATTTCAAAGGTAAATCTAATAAGTCTTCAAATATATTTTGGTTGAGAAAACTTTCAAAGAAATTTTCAAAGAAAATGGGGTGCCTGGGTGGCTCAGTCGGTTAAGCATCCAACTTTTGATTTAGGCTTAGGTCATGATCTCACAGGTAATGGATTCAAGCCCTGCGTTGGACTCCATGCTGACAGAGTGGAGACTGCTTGGAGATTCTCTCTCTCCCTCTCTTTCTGCCCCTTTCCCCCACCTCTCAAATTAAATTAATTAATTTAGAAAAAAAAAAAAAACAAAACACAGGGGCGCCCAGGTGGCTCAGTTGGTTGAGCTGCCGACTTCAGTTCAGGTGATGATCTCATAGCTGGTGGGTTCAAGCCCCACTTCGAGTTCTGTGCTGACATCTTGGAGCCTGGATCCTGCTTTGGATCTGTATTTCCCTCTCTCTCTGCCCCTAACCCACTTGCATTCTGTCTCTGTCTCTCTCAAAAAGCAAATAAACATTAAAAATTTTTTTCTTAAAAGCCCTGATGATTATTTAATTAAAAAAAAAGAAAAAAAACACATTTTCAAAGAAAGTCAATATCAACAAGTAATTTACATTGGCATGTGATCTTGATTTGTTCAATTAATCTTTATAAGGTATATTTTTACAATCACTTTAAAATTTTTGAATAAAATCACATATGGATTTCATGATTAGTGAAAAAATAAAACTCTCAAAACCTACTTAATACTCAGAATGTCATTTTGATTTTGTGATTTTTGGTTAGGATAAAATTGTGCCTCATTACCTCTCTATAAATATTGCAACTATATGAAGTTTTAAAAAAAATCATATCTGGTGTGAACTGTACCAAAATAAGCAAATGAAGGCAGCAAAATCAAGAGAGGTCGCTTGGGGAAGCTTCATAGAGAAACTTTTAATGAAAAACTGTCTACAGTCTTTAATGTGTTCAACACAAATAAATAAATTTATTCTTTCTTAAATTCAGCTAGTGTGCCTTTAATATTTGTAACATACTATGTATTCAGCTTCTGAAAGAAATGGAAAGAATTGGCGTTAACTGAGAGATGAGTTGGGCTCTTTTTATATGCTGCTTCATGTGGTTGAATCCTTGCAATCCTGACACAAGGTAGGTAGGCAGCAGTGGTCCCCATGCTACAGATAAAAAAACCTGAGACCAAGAAAGTTAATTTATATCATTACAGGAGGTTGTAGAAGCAGCTAAGTGGGACTTAACTTTGTCTGGTTCCAAATCTATGCTCTTTCTACAATGGCTGTAGCCTCTTCAATTTGGAGTTTTTCCCCCGCAGACTACTGTACTTCAGTATTTTTTTATGTTTATTTATTTTTGAGAGAGACAGAGAGAAACAGAGCATGAACGAGACAGGGGCCGAGACAGAAGGAGACACAGAATCCAAAGCAGGCTCCAGGCTCTGAGCTGTCAGCACAGAGCCCAATGTGGGCCTTGAACTCATGAACAGTGAGATCATGACTTGAGCTGAAGTCATACACTTACCCAGCTGAGCCACCCAGATGCCCCTGTACTTCAGTATTGAAGTAAAAACAAAAACAATAATATGAATATTAGGTATGTGTATATGGAGAGAGAGAAAAAGAAAGTTTGAGAGACAGGGAGAGAAAGACCACATGTTAATCCTGGGGACTTTAGGCAAAAAGATGCTGATTCCTTAAAGAGGTGGAATCCAGAAATATTTATTATAATGATCACTTTAGGAGGTTCTAATACAAGTGGTGGTGTAACTTTGAGAAATGGGACACTCTTATTTTTCAATATCTTCTGTTGTCATTGGTGTTTGTTTCAGTTATGATTGCTGTGTAACAAATTATTCAGAAGCATAATAGCTTAAAACGAAAACAAAGATTTAATATCTGTCAGGATTTCTGTGGGTTAATAATTCGGGAGAGGTTCAACTGGGTGGTTTTAGCTTGGGCACTGCGAGGGGTTGCAGTTATATGGTGAATGTGGCTGAAGTTCTCTCAAAAGCATCTTTCCTTACATGACTGGTGCCTCACTTGAGAAGACACAAATAGCTAAATCTCCTCAGGCATCTTCTTTGTTGTTTCTTCACACGGTCTCTCTAGGATGGCATCTGTAGGATGAACAGATTTCTCACATGGCTCTAAGAGACAGAGCGAGGCAAAAGATGTCTCATTTTATGAACAAGCCTAGAAATCCTCATAGTATCACTTCTATTGTTTGGAGGGGTCACAAGTCTCTGCTCAGACTGAAGAGGAAGAAACATAGACCTAGTCACTCAAGCTTCACTACCCAACGAAGTTACTATGATACACAGTAGATAACAAAATTGTACAATAATTTATCTGAGATGTCACAAATTGGGATATAAATAAGTTATGATGAATGTATGGATGGGAGCATTTTAATAGGTTAGTTAAAGCAAAGTAAGAAGTAAGACTACCTAAGACAAAAGCCCAAACTTCCTGATTTTATGCCTCAAGAGATATGATCATAACTTTTAGACTTTCCTAGGGCACTGCATTTGTTGGCAGACCACCTGAATCTCTGGAAGACGCAATATCACAGGCCTCATGGTCTTTACCATGGAAATGTGGATGCACTGAAGGCCTGCTTAGCACATATATAAATACTCTATAATTTAAAGCTTGGCATTGTAAATGTCTCTGATGGAACAATTATGTCTTTGTACATTAAAAAAGAAATCTGTTCTCAATTCAAAAAGATGATAGAAAACATGTCTCAGCAACCCTTACCTATGCATATATGTGTTGTGTGTGATATACCAGCCTGGATCCCAAGTAATTTAACTACAGAGTTTATTGAAGGGATTATGTGGTGCCAGCAGAGTGAAGAGAATCCATCAGTGGTAGTGAAGTTCTAAAGAGGAGCAAGAACATGCAGCCATTACTACTCCAAGCCTGAAGGCATAGGTAATGATGTCAATGGAACCCAGAGAAAAGTGGAAGCCTAAGATTGGGGTCACCAGCAAGGAGCCCTGGCTATAAAAAGAGGTAACCACTGCTTAAAACAGCAAGGGAGTGAAGGGCAGGTGGAATAATACCCTGGACTCTCTCTTTCTCTCCACCTTTATTCTCTTGCTGTCTTACATTGGCCAAACCCAATAAAAATTCAGAGAACAAGAGAGCACAAGTGAGGAATTTGTAGATAAGCAGCTTCCTGGAGTAAAGAGGAGGGGAGAGGAGTCCAATAAATGGTCCCAAGAGACAAGTGGAGAGTAATCCGCTCTGGCAAACCGAGATTCACTAATAAGAGGCATATTTTAGATAAAATTTTAATCTCAACTCCCTTACTTGCCTGGGAAAGTAACTAAATTGCCAGAGATGATGGCCAATGACGAGGTGTTCCCCATAGCGTGTAATCCAGCTAAGATTTTTCTTTACCATTTTTTCCTTTCCTGATCACAACTGGAGAGGAAATTATGTCTTAGGTTTGTACTGACTAACAGCCAGGGAAATTCAGTAATAATTAACTTCACCAAAGAAATCGGTAAAATTGTTCTTGATCCATTTTATAAAGCCAATTCCCCTTTCTTAATAGGTAACTGGACCATATAACAGGACAGAGACAATCGAAGACTTGTGTGGAGATTCTGGAATGAGCTATGAAGGCATTGCAAGCTGGAACCCAGTTTGTGGATGCCTAGATCACTCCTGTTGACACCGGCCTCTGCTTTTTTAAAAGTGAAATGCTGTTTCCTAAAGTTACTTTTATTTTTATAAAACCCATCAGAGAAAAACCCCATATCTAGTAGGTAAGGGAGAATGGTGGGAAGAAATCCTAATTTTTGTTCAGGTATAAGAGTAAATCCATGCTGTCCAGTGACTACTCTCAAAAGGACCACAAAAATTGAGAGACCAACACAAGAAAATATATCTCCTGAAGTTTATATCGAAATACAAGACCATATCTGAAAGTTTACAGATCAATAATTATTTTTAATACAAAGATGGATTAAGAGATACTTAGACAAAAATAAATATAGTCTTTTTGTTGACTGTTTTTAAAACATATATTGTCTCTGGCTTTAGTGACATTAGTATAGTCTAATCCAGATTTATTAAACTGTGTAACTAGGACCTATATTTAACATAGAAAATATAATCCAATCAGAAAGTAAACAACAACAAAAGACAAATCTCACCAAGAAGTTTATCCCTTATCTAATTGTGATGGAAATATGTATAATCACTTATACATATTGCCTTTGAAATTATTTCATCAAATTAGTGAAATTGTTTTATCAAAGATGTATAATACCTGACAGTTTTACTGTTAAATATAATTCTCATTAATTAAGGTTTTTTCAGATCATGATAGCATATATGTGTGTTTCATTTATGTAGCTATGCATACATTATTATGTATTTACATGCAGAAAACTAGTATAAAAATGGTGCATGCACATACATACATATTAAATGGGATATAGCATTGTTGCAGGCTTTACATTGTTTACTGGTCAACTTAATGTCACTGTGAGTCCTTTAGCAGGATTGATGGCCTTTGGTGGGGAGAGGCATCTATACTCTTCCAGAACAAGTCCCAAGAGATCAGCTACTACAACTTCTAACACTTTATTATTGGTTAATTTGGGGCTTCTTTCACTCAGATGACATAGTTAGAAGGATGTCACTGCACAGATCAATACCTAGTGCCTTGCCATTGATGTGCCCGTTACCTTAAACAACAGCTGTGTCTACAACCATCTCCTGAGTAGTCAGGATACTAATTATTGTAAGCATGCTATACTTGGAAAGTGACTCTTCAAGAAAATTCTGACCTCTTCATGTAAAACTCGGACAGCTTACTGCACACTCAGCAAGAGCTTTTGTGGTTTGCTTCCTGACAACCTAGACTTTATCTCTCTATTGTCAAACGTGTGCAAAAGATCCCATTCACAGTGAAATTAAAATGCACATGTAACACAGCTTTAAGCAATAAGAACAGATCATGAATATATTAAAAGTAGATGATGGCTGCAAATCTGATCTTTTCTATTTATAGTTATGCTAAAATTTTCCCCATATAGCTTCTACCTACTTTTTGGCATTTACTTTTATAGGAAAAAAATAAGTTATACATATAGACGGATGTATTTGAAAATAATACATTGTTATTAACATTTTTCTCTCAAAAGTTCTTCAAAGGAATCATTCCTCATTTTTTTTTAATTTGTAAGAATTCAAACCGTTGGATGCAACATGGTCTAAAATATCTTGCTTACATTTTCAATGTAAATTTAAATAAATGTCCTATCATATATATGAAATACTAACCATAAGTTTCATAGGAGAGAGTGAAAAAGTAGCAAGAAATATGGCTAGTTCCATCCCACATAAATTTTGTGGGAATCAAGAATAAGCCATTAAAATGGTTGTACCTTTAAAATTTATATAAAAATAATCATGTATAGGATAAAAATTATAACTAATTATATATATCAATTATATAACAACTTTTGTGTCTTTGACTTGTCTTTCACTTAATTTGTTTTAATATAAGAAATTATACTAAATTAGGAATGCCTGGGTAGCTCAGTTGATTAAGCGTCCAACTCTTGGTTTTGGCTCAGGTCGTGATCTCACAAATTTGTGGGTTTGAGCCCCTCATCAGACTCTGTGCTGACAGTGTGGAGCCTGCTTGGGATTCTCTTTCTCTCCCTCTCTCTCAGCAACTCCCATTCACTCTCTCTCTCTCTCTCTCTCTCTCAAATAAATAATAAATAATTTTTTTTTAAAATAAAGTATACTGTATGATTTCCATGTGACCATTATTCTAGTATTTGAATATATTGCCCTTTTAGCCATTGATTCTAGCTGTCAAGATTTCTTACATTAATATCTGTTAAAAATAATAAAATATAGTCCTAACAGCCAATGTATCTTGGCCTGTTTCTAATTGATTTATAAATTCATTTAAATATTATATAATTTACATAAAATTAAATACACAGATCTTAGATGCTTAGGTAAATGAATTTAGATAATTTTGTATACCCATGTGATTGTTACCCCAAACTAGGCATATAACATTTCCATTGACCTAGAAATTTTCCTTATGCATATTTCCAATCAATACATGCATTCCTGAAGGTGACACTCTTCTGATTCCTTTCACCATATACTAATTTTGCCTGTTCTTGGAGCCCATACAAATAAAATCATAAACTACTTAGCATTTGTGTATGTGATTTCTTTTGTTTAATATATCTTTGAAGCATTTCCAGACATTTGTGTATTATTTTTTCATCAATATTTTATATTTGAATAAACTGTAATTTGTTAATCCATTTTGTACCTGATGGATCTTTAGTGATTTTTAGGTTCAATCTGCTGTAAATAATAATACTGTAAACATTCTTGTAGATTCTTTTTGTGGACATCTTGAGTAAATGCCTAGGAATGAAATTGTCCTCTTTCTTTCTGTCTCTCTCTGTATCTCTCTTTCTCTCTGTCTCTGTCTCTCTCTCTTTTTTTCACCCTCTCTCTTCTTCAATTCATTTTGATTGGGTTTGTTAATTGTATTAATCTTTTCAAAGAACCAACCTTTGGACTTGATTTTCATTATTGCTTTATCTTTCTTACATTGTTTATTTCCATTCTTATTTTTATTACTCTCGTTTTTTTCTAAAAGCCTTTGGGTTTAATTTGCTCTTCTTTACCTGACTTCTTTTTTTTAAAGTTTTTAATGTTTATTTGAGAGAGACAGAGAGACAGCGCAAGTGGAGAGGGGCAGAGAGAGAGGGAGACACAGAATCCAAAGCAGGCTCCAGACTCTGAGTCAGCACAGAACCCTACGTGGGGCTCGAACCCACCAACCGTGAGTTCTGAACTGATCTGAAGTCGACGCTTAACTGACTGAGCGACCCAGGTTCCCCGACCTGACTTCTTAATGTACAAGTTAAGTTGTTAATTTTTACACATTTCTTCTTTAGAATGGAGGTAAAGCCATAAACTTTCTTCTAAGCACTACTGTATCTGAATTTTAACATGTTGTGTTTATATCATTCAAGTAGAAGTATGTTCTGATTTTTTTCATAATTTTTTCTTTGTATTTTATATGTAAGCCCTCTAAGATTAACATACAGTTAATTTTTGTGAGGGAAGGTTAGAGAACCATTTCTGCCCATATAGATATCCACTTTGCTAAAACAAAAACAAAACAAAAACAAACTAGTCTTTCCCAATTAAATTACCTTGGCGTATTTATCAAAATCACTTGACTATATATGTGTGAGTCCATTTCTGTTCACTGATCAATATGTCTGTCCTTACACCTGTCATACTACTATTTTTATAACTATACCTTTACAGTAAGCCTCAATACCTCGTAATGAGTCCTTCATCTTTTTTTTTCCAAAATTATTTTGGCTATTCTACTTCTTTTGCATTTCCGTATGGTTTTGAATCAGCTTGTCAGTTTCTATGTTGCCTTTTTCTTTCTTTTTACTTTGAATGAAAGAATATTGTATTGTGTGAGGAAAAGAACTTGAGCATATTTTTTCCTCTGTCTTATATAATTAGAAAAAATTTATGTTATGATGGATTTTGCTAAAAGGCAAAAAATACTCCCTCCTTGCAAGTGTGTCTACTTTTTCACACTAAATAACTATAATTTCATTTAAATAAATGTAGTTTATTTAAAATTTTAAATAACTATTTTTATTTAGTTTAATTTCTATTTAGTTTCTTTATGTAATCTATAATTTACATATCATATATACTAAAAAATAATGTGATTTTATAAGACAGGGAATAAGTTACAACATTTTCTCATGGAAAAATAAGGTAATAGCTTTTTCACCTTAACACTTTTTTCTGTATGCTCTATTTTCATAAAAAGAATTAGGCTTTCTTTGAGGTGCCTGCTCAGTTGGTTAAGTGTCTGACTCTTGATTTCAGCTCAGGTCATGATCTCACAGTTTGTGGGTTCAAGGCCCACATTGGGCTCTGTGTTGACAGTGCAGAGCCTGCTTGGGATTCTCTCTCTTCCTTTCTCTGCCCATCCTGTGTGCTGGCTCGCTCTCTCTCTCTCTCTCTCTCTCTCTCTCTCTCAAGATAAATAAATAAAATTGAAAAAAAACTAGGCTTTCTAAAGAGGGTTAGATATATTAAGTTGCTCATTCATGGTACTCTATTCTGGACTTTCTATTTTGTTCATTGATCTGTCTTGTTAGTTCTATGTCAGTACCACAATGTTTTATTACAATAAATTTTAAACATTTTTAAATATCTAACAGAGCTATTTCCTTCAACCCTCTCAATTCTCTTCTCTTTTAGAATTTCCTGGCTATTTTCATTTATTTCATTTTCTATATGCATATATACCACATAGATATAAACACAAATACACAGGTGCAGAGATTTCTATCAACCCTAATATGGTACCTGCATGATAACATTGGCTTGAATCGTTGTGTTACAACTATTTGCATCCACTCCTATAGCTATCTCTCCCCATAACGTGACCAAAGCACTGGAAGGCTCACCCAAAAAAATATTCTATCATTGGTTATATAATTATGCAATGAACTCATTACTTTATCCAACTAAATAATGCTTCCTTAATATTGAAGTTCAAACTCCCCCATCCCTGAGTATTCTGCTACACTGAGGGAAAACGTTTGAATCTGAGACTTGAAGACTGAATAGGAATTAGCCAGGCAAAGGGAAAGGAGCAGATGAAGCCTTGAACAGATGATAGAACCACAGGAAATGCCTACATTTTGGGGTTGGGGGTTGATAAGGAGAATTAGTTGAGGAATCACATAGAGGGTGGACACACAGATAGTAAGTAGTTTGCATTCTGAAATTCCTTGAATTCTAATGGAGATGGAATCAAGGCAATGGGTGCAAGATCAAGCACGCCAAAGTGCTAACAAGAGGTCAAAGAGTTGAAAGCTGTGGTCATCAATTGTGTGATGATAAACACAGTTGTAAGTTTCAAAAGATTTGTTTCACATTGAAACAAATTTGTTTCAGTAAGGCCAAATTGCAAATGCTACTTGTAGGTAGAAAGAAGGTACAAATTACTCTTTCAAAAATGTTGATGGTTGGGACACCTGGGTGGCGTTAAGCGGTTAAGCATCCAACGAAGGTTCAGGTCATGATCTCGTGGTTTGTGAGTTCAAGCCCCACATTGGGCTCTGTGCTGACAGCTGGGAGCCTGGAGTCTGCTTCAGATTCTGTGTCTCCCTTTCTCTCTGCCCCTCCTCCACTAGCACTCTGTCTCTCTTTCTCTCTCAAAAATAAACATTTTAAAAAATGTAAATGTTGATGGCTAAAGGAAGTAAAGCAATAAGTTAATAGCTTGAAGAATTAAACAGGTTGCAAGCATCTTTTGTTTTTACTGTATAAAACATCAAACCATTGCTCTAAGCATTGTAAAAAATCGACACAGCAAAGAGACTAAAAAACTGAAACAAGTCTGAATTAACTGTCAGTCCAAAGAAACTGAGTGATGGTCTTCAAAATGAGATGAACCTTGGCTTTTACTTCTACCTCTTCGTAGCTACTCTCAATCTCTATCCCTCTGTGTGTAAAATCTGGAAACAATCACCTTCCTGCAGGTTTTAGTAATGGGCCCAAACTTTACCTAGCACCAATTAAAGTTGCTAAAGAGATCTTCAGTAAAATGTAGAGTGGGTTGTCTTGGCCCACTGATGGTAAAAATCAGAACAGGTATGCCAGTTTTAGATTTTGAGCTGAGAGAAGTTAATGGGATCAGGTGTCAAACCCAATTTTCTCAGTATGGGAGATAAGTAAATCTGCTGAGGGTCAGGTATTATAGAAAGTGAAGAAGGCTGGGAAAAGTTGCTAGAAAAAAATTAGTTGGAGATCAATAAATAATTAATTAAAAACTGCTGAGTGGTTGTAAAAGTACAAGTTGTATCAGAATATTTCTTGAGATTCTCATCTCTGTCCACTGAATCAACAGGCTGTCTATGTTACTGCTAAACGAGATTTCCAAAGTATTAGAAGCTCATACCAAAAGACACAACACAGAATTTTCATTCCAAACTTGTCTGGATTGGCTGAAAATTGCCTATAAATTTTGCATGAGATAGGGGATAATTTCTCCTTATAAGATCATTTTTGTTCATAAGAAAAATCACATATAAGAACTTGTACACAAAGCCTGTTATAAAAACAATATAGATTGTATATTTGTTTTGTTTAATTCTAATTGTATATATGTGTTTGTGGATGTACGGATCATACAGATCACTGCTTGGGATATGAGATCTGAAATCACCTATCTGCATCAAATCGTCTGTCGTGGACTGAATGTTTTATCCGCCAAAATTCATATATTGGAATCTAATCTCCCATGGGATGGTATGTGGTTGTGGAGCCTTTGGGAGATAATTGTGTTTTAAGGGTGGAGCCCTCTTGAATGGGATTAGTGCCCTTAGAAGAGAAGACCAGAAAGCTAGCTTGCTCAGTCTGCCCCTTGAGGACACAGCAACAAGATAGCCCTGTGCAACCAGGAGGAGGGCCCTCACCAGACACCGAATTGACTTACACCTTGATCTTTGATTTCTCAGCCTCCAGAATCATGAGAAATAAATTTCTTTTGTTGATAAACCACCTCATTTATGCTACTTTGTTAGTAGTCTGGGCTGACTAAGGCACAATCACATAGAGAAATGTATGTAATAACTTGAATGTTCTCAATCAAGTATCCCTGGAATGTTTGAAAATCCACCTGTAAAACAGCTAGAGGAAGTTATTATTATTATTAGCATTTGAGTTACAGAGTAATAAAACTAAGGTATATTTTCAGGCTACTTTACCTAGTTAGATCATGATTCTCAGCTAGTAGAGCACAGTGGCTTTATGGAGTCCTTGGCTTATGTCTAGGCTCTGTCTGCTACTCATGTGAACTAAATTCCTCAGTTCTTCAGTTTCTCTATCTGTAAAATTTAAAATAATAATAGTGTTTATCTCCTAAGGATATTAGGAAGATGACAACTTATATTCACATAAACTATCTAATTTAGATATTAACTACCATTATTCTACCACTATTTGTATTATCAGTTATAGCTCTTCTGCACCCTGACCCAAATCACAACTCTAAATGTTGTCATAAATTTCAAATTTGTGCCCTCAGCTACAGAGAAAATAAAGAGGCTATGACTGAACCAACGTATCCATTTCCAATATGTGAAAATATCTTAGACTGCAAGCACTATGCACAAAGGATTATGGTAAAAGTGAACTCTCTATCAAGATATCAAATATTTATAATCATATGATCCGTAGTTGGATTACAATCTTGGATTCGTGATAATCTTACTAATATTGAATTCTATGTTCAGTAAGTGACAACTATTTTATTTATTATTATAACTACTAGCTAAAAATTATAAAAGGAAAAATGAAGCAATAGGTTTCTTTGAAATGATCGTGGACCACAAAAGCAGTTTCTTTTTTACAGAGGCTCAGAAAAGTTCATTGATTCACCTATACTAGCAAAACAAGCAAGCAGTAGAATGGAAACTAGAATTTAAGTCACATGACCCTGAATTTAATGTTCCTTAACAATGTGGCCATCTAAATAGCAAAGTATTTCATTGTGTATAAGTTTAGAATTTACAAACTGACCTAACACCTGATCTCTTGTGATTTTCACAACAAATCTGTGATATGAGTGTGCCAGGGTTTATTGCCAATACATAAATATTTTGAAAATTTGGAAAGAGAGACTCTCAGGACCCACCCGTATTACCACAGCTAGTAAGTGATAGATCCAGTTAAACTAACACACATACGCGCACACATGTGCACACACACACACTGCTGTTGGTTTGAATGTTTCTGTTTGCTAAAATTCATATGTTGAAATCTCAATGCCCAGTGTGATGTTATCTGGAGGTGGAGACTTTGGGCAGGGAGAGGGGTGGTGATTGAGTCTTGAGAGCAGAGCCCTCATGAATAAGATTAATGCCCTTGTAAAAAGAGACCCAGGAGAGCTTCCTTGCCCCTTTCACTATGTGAGGATCGAATGAGAGGTCTGCGGCGACCCAGAAGAGAGTTGTCACTAAACCCTGCTGGCTTTCCGATCTAGGACTTCCAGACTCCAGAAACGTGAGAAATAAATTCCTGTTGTTTATAAGTTACCCCAGTCTGTGATATTTTGTTACAGCACCCCAAATGGATAAAGACACACACACGAAAACAAATGAACATAAATAATAAAAAGACTTCCAACCCCACTGGCCTCCCCATTTACAACATGGCTTTAATTATTATATAATGCTTGGGCATCAAGAATTAAATTCTGTAATTAGCAAATATATGAAGCACGAACAGCTAAATTTTTTTTAAAAAGTGTTGAAATTTAGAATTCAATGGAATTTCAAGTAAGAGCAGCTTAGGCCTGCAGGCTGTCACTTCACATCTGAAACAACGATTCCCACTGTTTTTCTAGTAGACACAATTTATTAAAACCTCTCAACATATACAAAATAAAATTATGATAAGCCCCCAAATCCAACACAGAAAGCCTAGCATGAAACATTGAAGTCATAATTTACCTCAGAGAGTCAGGAAAAAGAAACCTGAGAAAAATGAGAAAAGTTCAAAAAAGTCATTTCAACATCCCAGTAGAGTTAAAGACCATTTTCAAGTATTCCCGTTCAGATGTTTTTATAATTGCGTGGATCCTACAGTGCTGCACATTCTACCAGTTCTCAAGTGGCTATACCCAGAAGGTGGTGACTGTTTCTGACTGGCTGCTTGCTTGCTTTTATTTTCATTTCCTGTGCGAGACTGAGATTGCCGTTTGGGGACAGTTAAATCTCCTTCAAGCATAAGAATCATTTGTCCCATGTGGAGGCAGCTTCAATGAATAGCTTTCCATTTCTTCTTATTCATCCTGACTTTACAATTGGGATGCTTAGCATGATAAGATTTCATTTGGTACCCCCCTCTGCATCACACCGCTTTCTTTCTGGTTACTCAGGCCAAAATTTGGAAGATCATGGTTCAGATGGCGTTTGGCAGGGACTGTCATCTGTAGACTGGGTTCGTCTCTGTGCTGTGTGCTTCTTGATTATTTGTGTGTTGTTAAATATGCCTCATAGATCTCAGGGGTGTGGGGGCATGTATCAGTACAGCACTGATATATGAAAAAGTTTATGTCTTTTATTTTCTCAGCAAGATAAAATTTTAAAAATGGGATCCATTTCTTGATAACAATTTCACAGTTCTCTTTCCAGTCAAGAAATGCCTCCTGATCTAATGGCTGAGCATCTGATACAAATTAGCTGTAAGCTGTGCATTATGGTCCAAATGCATGTATTTGCATTTTCCAAAGCTATAGGTTTTCATTTGATATTAGCAGTGAAACAAAAGCAAACACTCATTGAAAAACTAATAAAATTAAAGGTGAACACTACACCAATGAGACAATTCATAGGGCAGAAAAAGTAACTAGAGGTAATTTTCTTTTGACCAGACAACTTTTATTAAGATCACAATTGAAATGGTTGTCACAGATATAAATTTTTAGAATGCGTAGCTTGTAACTATAGACCAGAGGCTTTCATCTTTGAAAAGTTGGATTTAACACTTTACATCTGAAAAGGTTTCCATAAAAGGGGTGATGCTTAAAACAATTCCTCAAGGTTAAGCAGATATTCTCCAAAAAGTAACTATCAGTGGACAGGAGAAAAAAAAATCCATGATAAGGATACATATCCTAGAAAGGCAGGGAAATGTAACAAGACATGTTGAGTTAAAAAAAAAAAATGAGAATTTTTCTATTTGTTTTTGTGATGTGGAAAAAGCAGTTAAGGAAGATGATACTGAAAATACAGTTGCAGTCATATCTTAAAAGTCCATGTATATTAATGAGTTTGGAAATTTTTCTCTGATCGTTAGGGAGTTAAGTTTTTATTTATTGGGTTTTTTTTAAACAGATGAGTTTGTTCAACACTATACTTTAGAAAAATATTTGACAATCATATGAAGGATACTTTGGATTAGGAGAGATTGTGATGAACATACTGTTTGAGGCCTCTGCCATAATCCATACAACAAATGTTGAACTGAATGAAAACAGAAGTAGAGATGGAAAGGAGAGAAAATGTAAGATATTTATGAGGTCACGCTGATGAACCTTGGAGACTGACATGGAGTGTAAGAAAGGAAGGAGTCAAGAATAAAGCACACACCAAGCTTGTGAAACATAAAGAATGTTGGGGCAGTGGCTCAGTCGGTTAAGTGTCTGACTTTGGCTCAGGTCATGAACTCATGGTCCGTGAGTTTGAGCCCGGTGTGGGGCTCTGTGCTGACAGCTCAGAACCTGAGGCCTGCTTCAGATTCTGTGTCTCCCTCTCTCTGGCCCTCCCCCGCTCATGCTCTGTCTGTCTCTCAAAAGTAAATAAATGTTAAAAAAAAATTTTAAAGGAATATTTACATTTATCAGGATCTATAGGATATATGGGACGAATGAGGTGAACACATTTGGGAGTTGGAAGGCTGTCTTCACTTGAGAAATATGGACACAGTATACTGTGTGCTAGAAGCTGGATTATAGGATTTGAACAAAGCAACTAAAGAGGGTTGGAAATACAGACTTGTAGGCACTGTGCTCCAAATGACAGTTTATATCGTAGAACTGCAAGTAAGTTTCCATGGAGATCACACAGAGTGGGAAGAGAAGTAGGCATGGGACGGAGGGGACAGAACAGTGGACAACCAGGATGTATGCAGCTCTTAGAGAAAAAGGAAGAGAACACTTGAGGCCAACAAGTGGGAGGAAGAAGCAAAATGTTTCAGAGAGAGAGCTGTAATAATTTTCTTGCAGAGGGAAAGTAAGTAAATAAGTCTTACTTCTTAAAACATTCTTTCCTTAATTATTACTTTCGTTTGGTTTTCACACGATTATGCATTTCTTAATACCCTCTCCATTTTCATTTTCTTTTATCTCCTTTATCTCTTCAAAGTTTTATCCTTGATTGTCTTTTTCTGTACTCTAAATTTGGACATTCTCCACTGCCACAGTTTTGGCTACCATCATATATTAACTCTTCCTAAATATGAATATTTGTATTCATTCAAACCCCTTACAGATGACTACTCCAGAAAGTAATGACAAAAAATAACAACAGAGTTGGCATTTCTTCCATAGAATTTAATGTATGGAGAGAGCAATAGATACACAAGCAAATAGACTGAAATGTGATAAGTGTGAAATGATTGTATTGGCATTTTATATGCCACTCAGGTAGAAGTAGATTTGACAGATAGTCTAGAGGTAAGGGCTTCTGGTAGAAATTCATTTCGGTTATCCTAAAAGGAAAGATTTAGGGCCTACACTAGTGATATCAGGATGCAGAAGAGTCTATGGTGACTCACAAGTTTGTGTATGTGTTACTTTGTTTCACTGTACTTGAACTTGCTGAGGTCTCAGTTGATGGTAATGACATTTACTGGCATGGCCATTCCAACAGGAGTTAGAGCAGGTTTGACCAGAGAATGGAAGTGATATCAGTTTAGGACATGTTAGGTTTGACCTATTTTTTTAAACGTGTGGGTGGGGGCAACAAACAGGTAATTAAAAATTTGGGTCTGAGACTCAGGAGAAACTTCCTGGGGAGTTACTCCTGTGGGCATGAATGGGAATCCTTTTGGCAGATTGTGTCAGAAAAAAAGACTGAGCACAAAAATCTACAAATTGCTGTATTTGCAAGACTGAGCCATGATTCCAGCCTCTCTTCTGAGCTACAGACTCACAGAAACTTTATATACTCAAGTAACTACATACATTTCTAATTCAGTATCTTAACCTACTTGCTCTCTTTGATAATCTATTCCACTTTATTGTGTTGTACATGCCTGTTCATATTGCAATCACTTTTCAGTTATGAATTTCTGAAACCTTGAAATGTTTTTTTTCTCTGTCTATTTGGGATTCTCACTACTCCCATTAGTTACTAGATTTTTTGATTCAACTACTATGATGTTTTTCTTGTTACCTATACTTTCCATTCCCACTGCCATTGAACTTAGTCCAAGCACTCCAAAGCTCTTGTCTGGTCTATTCCTAGTCTCCCCACCAATATACCTTTCAAGATACTCATACATTTACCTTTCCAAAATAGAGGTTGAATAGAATTGTGTACCTATTCAACATGCTGAAAAGATAGCTCTTTCTCAAAATAATAAAGTCCTGTAGTCTCAAGGTGCAAATCCTGTGATTTATGTCCCAAATTATCTTGCTATTGGGAGGCTCACCTCCCAATTCATTCCAGCAGGAATTATTAACTCCAGTCCATACCAAGTGGTGCTCCAACATCCTCTCCACCCTCCAGTTTCTGTGGCGTTGCTCTCATTGTTTTCTCCACCTAGCTGAACACTCCCCATGTTATAATCCCTGACTTAAATGTGGTGTCCATTACATCTTCCCCAATGCTTTAATCAGAAGTAATTGTCCTGTTTGCTCTCCTCTCATAGAACCTCACTTTCAGCACTTATGTAATTCTGTGTCATATTACACATAGTCCATTACATGTATCGATCCTGGACACTAATACCTTTATCTTTTATCATTCCCATTAAGACCATAACAAACAGAGTAAAGCTATTGAAGAAAAATGATTTCTGGGGCACCTAGGTGGCTCAGTCAGTTGAACACCCACTCTTATTTTTGGCTCAGGTCATGATCCCAGGGACATGGTATTGAGCACCTCAATGGGCTCTGTGCTGAGCGTGGAGCCTGCTTAAGATTCGCTTTCTCTCTCTCCTTCTTACCCATGCATGGTCTCTTTCTCCCAAAATAAAAAAATAAAAAATTATTTATATGGTTTAAAGTAAACTGGTTCAATCCTATATCAAGAATCTGAGTTAATTTCCACTACACTGGTAGGAGCTATAGTTAGCAAAGGGGCGGGGGGGGACTCTAAATCCCATGCATTTTCAAGGGCAATAAGGGTGTTTTAAATTACCTAGCTGCCTCGAGACTAGCAAGATTATTTCAGATCTTCGCACCAAATAACTTGTATTATTTCAATCAAGTATTTAATATATCTTTGTTCAATGTTCTAGAATGTTCTCTGGGTTAGGTGGTTAAAAGTTAGAGGTAATGGGGCCAGTGAGTTCTCAGCTTGAAGGAAACAAAAATTTTTTTTTGAGGTATATAGATCACAAGTCACAACAAATTAAGAAGAGCTTTTGCTTATTTCCAATCTCATCCTATTCTGGCCGCTACATTTAACCCATGGGGAAATTAGGTTACTCCTACTTCAACAATATCCAATACAGGTTGTGTTATTTTCATATCTAACCAAGATTTGTCCCAAATATATACAATGGTTTGTGGTAGAGTCCAAATGTCCTAGTTTTAAAAAGAGTTTATACTTATCCTTCCCAACCCAGCAAGTGAAATGTTTAGATGAAGTTCTCCAGATCCCAGGTTTTTAAATCAGAAGTCTATTTATTTGGGGGACATAGATTTGATCTTTGTTCTCTTTTGAAAACATCATCCTGGAATTGGATACTTCATACAGACTTGTTACATCTGAAATGCAGAAGATAAAGTATGTATTGGTAAGGACTCTTCCAGAGACAAAATATGAATGACTGACTACAAGCAACACTAGACCACAGTGGTCATGGTTCTGGGAGAAATGACAGAAAAATAGTTTAGGGTCTGAAGAACTGTCCCCAGAAAATAATGAGACGTACTGGGCCCCACCCTTATGAAGACAGAATGTCTCTTATCCCCCAACTTGGTGGCCTCCATTGGTGGAAAGTAGTCCCAGATTGTTTTAGTTCTTTGTTCAGACTGAGGGCAGAAAGAGAAAATCCTCAGTAATTGGAAAGTTCCTTCCGATTCCTGATTCTAATCCTCTGACCTTAATGTTTATCCAGCAAATCCTTTACTCCTCTTGTTACTTGTCTCCCTCTGGACTTTTGGGATTGTTTTCCCCTCAGTTCATCCATATTCACCTGGCACACTTCGCCTGAGCCACATAATATTTTCTTGGTATAGGACCTTCTATATTTACTTAGAAAGTGACATTTATCATACAGTGGTTATTTAATAGTTCACTAAATCTATCTAATAATGCTTACTACTAAAACAACTTAAGATTCTAATTAATAACAACACACACTTTCAGAGCATAAATGATACAAGTAATAAGATGCTTCTGTAGGATAAATATTGTAAAAAACTTTTCTTTATTCCCTTACATTCAAATAATTAATTTCAGCCCATATGTGTTTAAAGGATTCGTAGCATAGAAGATGAGGGGTGAACACCCAAGTATTAACCAATATTATCTATGTATTCTCACATAGATATGTCCCCATAAAATACTATTAGGTTATTGGTGAAGAAACTGTGACTCTGAGAATTAGCTTCCTCAGCATCACAAAGACCATATTTAAATCTAAATCTGTGGAACTCTGTAGCAGTCATGGCCCCATAAGGAAACAGATGCTACCCTAAACACTTTAACCTAAGAGAACTTCAAATAGAAAAATGGATACACATGTGATGGAAGTGCTCTGGTACCAAACCAACAACTCAGAAGAGCTATTTCTGAGAATACCTATCTCTGAGAACTAACTCCACCCTAAGGTTGGAGGGAATAGAAATAGATAGCTTAATCAGAACCTCACATACAGAGTCTCCAGAAGAATCTAAGACCAGAGAGTAAGTGGTTAACTTGCTGAATCAGGGAACATGAAGGAAATGCTGGAATTGCTCTAAGGACAGAAAGAAAAAAAAATAGAGAAATACTCTTACTTCTCCTTTCTGCTTACCTTCCAGTTTTCTTGCAATGCCTCCCATTAGTTACTTTTACTCAGAAATGAACTGCTCAGGCTATCTGGGAAATGTAACGCTCTATAATGCTTTTGCAGGGCAGGACATTGGCTTGAGAACAAAAAAGGCAATACCAGTACAGATTCCATGACGCCACAAGGCATACTAGAGTGGATAGTGTAAACAAAGGCATACAGGTGAGAAAGGATGAAGTCTATGCCAGAATAGCAGTTCAATTTGGTTGCTGCATCTGGAACACATGGAAACACTAGGCTGGAAAAGTGGAGCAGTGCAACAACATAGGAAAATATGAGGGTCAGGCTAAGTTGTTAAGATTTAATTTAATGAGAAGACAATTTGGACCAGGGATATGATGCAACTGACATGTTGTTTGGAGAATATTAATTTAAAAATTGCATGTAGAATGGTATTGGGAAGATTCAGGAACATTGTCTAGCAAGGAAGCAATTACAGTTGTTTAGGGTATAAATGATAATGGCAATGTGGGGAAGAGCTGTAATTTATTGTTCACCTAATATGGGCCAGATACCGTTCTACATAATTTATATATAAGCATTATTCCAGCTGATTCTCATGACAATTCTTCAAGCTAAGCATCATTATCTGACTACACAGACAAACAACGAATAAGAGAATTTCAGCGGGATTCCCACAGTTATATAATGAATAAGTGACAGGGCCTTATCTAAACTACTGGTAATGAAGTGAAATAAATGGAATTATTTTGGATGATCCAAAGACTATGTGTTTATGAACACAAAAGTTGGCATACATTAGTTACCATGCCAGATATCAATTTTCTGTGTTACTACCTTTAATAATCATAAATATTAATGCTGGAAAAAATTTTTTTGGTTTGTTGGTAGTTATTTTTATTTAGCATAACACTGACATTATCCCAAATTGTCTTGGATTTTTTCACCTGTTTCTTCACAGGTTGGATTATTCTTTAATTCAAAACTCTCCTGTGATAAATGCAATATTTTGTTACAAACATGCTCATCTTGAAATAACATGTTCAAGGCCTATATCAGAAACTTTCTCAAAGCCAAAAGAAGTCTAACATGGACATCCAACATATATTGAATGCCTACATTTTGTTTCTGTATCAAAATGTATTAACATTGCTCCACGTGAAGATTTAATGTTTTTTCCAGTTTTTTCACTGATGTTTGTTAATCACTCTCAACTACTGGACATTTATGGGTATTCCTTTGAATTTCAATAATTTGGTTGCCACTAAACAAACACATCTATCACAGTAAGTTATCTGTTGAACATTTGTGCTGATGTGCAGGCACTCATTCCAAATCATTTTCATGCCACTCCTGAAATTCTTAATAATTCTTAAAGTGATAATGAATTTAAAAAATCTATAGAGTTTAAATTATTCACATATATGAAGTGAGTAAGCTTATTTTGATGTTTTGCTTGAAAGTAACGCTCATTATTATTTGGTCTAGTTTTAGTTTATTTTTTGTTGTTACTTTTGTCAATGAATCACTAAAGACTAAGTCCTCCTAAAATTGAAACTATCTAATATGTAGAGATATGAATTTGACAACCATTTCATCCATAAAAACAATTAGATGCTATTCAGTCTGCCCCCACCATATCTTTCTAAATATCAGTTGAAAAGTTGGTCTTGGAAACCCATGGCATTTTAATAATATGAGTCAGAGACTGAGTCAGAAGTATTGTTAGTATCAAAATGACTCATTTTTAAGTTGTCATGGTTTAGTTGAATCTATAATGAATGACCCTGTATTTACATTCTTGCAAGAACTTCCACTATTATTCCTGTTTCTTCTCAGAATGTTAATCTGATGGAGAAAATAGGTCATCACTTCTGAAATGGATGGTAGTTCTGCATAGAATGTAGATGGACTCATTATTCTCAATACATTTGACTCATCTTTGCCCATATGATATAAAAGCTTATATTATCACTAGTTCTGAGGGTATTCATCCTTACAAAACATGAGGACAAACCACTTAAATCTATTGTCTTGGTTTGTACCAAAAAGTCTGCAGTAATTCAGAGATCTATACTTTTTAATTGCTAAATGCTTTGATTGCTCCAACAACCTTGGGTTTAAAATTTTTAGGAGGTGACGTTTCTATAATTTCTGTCTATACAAGTTCTTTCTTCCTTATGACATTTGTGGTCTTCCCAAATATTTACCAAGATTTCCAAATACCATTTAAGCTGGTAAGAACTAAAGTGAAAAGGTATCTTGTAGAGCTTATGAGGCCTTAGAACCTTTAGGCCATAGAGCAATAGATTAAATGACCTCTTGAGACCCCCTCCAGTCCTATATTCTATGGGGACTGATAAAGCACAGAGATAGCCAAACAAAGGAGATACAATGAAACTGGTTCTATTATCCCAGCATTTAATGGTTTTCTGTGTAGAAAGTTCAAAGCTGAAAGTTTCAACAAAGATTCTACCAACACAGTGTTTCCTGCATTTACCACTTTTCTGCTTACAATACTTTCTTACATTTTTCAAAGGCCAGGAAAGTGTGCTTTCTTTGTAATTCCAAAGGTAGTTTAAGTAATAGGAGATAGTATTACAGATAAAAAATATATATAACAGTTAAATCAGAGTAATAAAGTTGGATTTTGGGTTAGGCCAACAGAGCAACCAAGGGAATACAAAAAAGGCAAAAGTATGATCTTTAACAGACAAAAAGAAAAGTAAATTTTGAGTAGAGACATATATGTAACCAAATGAAAAAGGGGGAAAGTTAAAGGACTTTGAGAAAGAGTAAATGAAATATGCTGAAGGATGAATTAAAGTATGTTCAAGGACTATGCATATCATCTAGAAATAAATATGGTTTTAGGTAGAATAAAAAATGTGGCAAAGAAGAAGAGTCCAAAAACTAATCAAAGCCAAGAAAGAAGAGAATATATAGGATAAAACATGAGCCAGAGAGAATCACTGAGGTGACTGAATGAAGTTAAAAGTGTAAAAAATATGATAAGAAAATTAAGGGTAGAAAATGAAAGGGAGATTGCACAAGAGTTGCAGATAAATCAGGATCCTTTCAAGTAGAGAAGTAAGAAGGGGTCAGGGCTGGAGATAATGGGACCTCCATGAAACGGAAAGTGTAATTTATTCACTGAAGTGGTGAATATTGCTATCAATTTTAATGACTTCTTCGCATCAGCTTTCAGACCAGAGAATGGAGAAAAGATATTAGCAAAGAGACATATATTTGCATATCTAGGGGAAGAAGGATGAAATAAATATCAAGCTAGAGCAATGATTAACTTATTAAACTAATTTCTGGCAAACTATAGGACAAACTGAAAGTCAACTTAGATTTCAGAAAGCAGTATTAATAAATAAGAAAACTTTTATCAGTTACCTCTTAAAACTATAGAATTTAAGGATCTGGAAAAAGAAGTCAACATTTCTGGACTCACCTATTTTCATATCCACAGTCTGAAATAATTCTTGAAAGTGTAATATTCTGACAGCTATGTATGTACGTACATTTAATCAATCACAGAAAGCTTTGATTAGCTTTCTCTGATAGAATTTTGGTATGAATACACACACACCCACACCCACACACACGCATTAATTTTAACTCCATTTTACTCTGCCATGGGAAGGTAGAATTTTTCTCTTCTAGGAAGCTTTTTCACCTCAACAGAATAGAAGCACTCATGGAAGTCCTTGAGGCAGTGATTCATGCACCCACTGCTGTGTGACTGATGAAAACACACACACAGAGACAAGCAATGGAGTACAGAGCATGCTCCAGCCATCACTGACTCATGCTGCCTAGCAGCTTGAAGAAGCCAAAAGCCTCACATCAAATTATCCCAGCCAGAGTTTCATATTTATCCATATCCTGATGGGAATACAGATAAAAATCATAATTTACCCATCCCAAGCAGGGTAAAGCCAAGTGATTCATTCATGGACATGAAATCAAAACATCATCTGTGTCAACTAAAAAAAAAAAGAAAAAGAAAAAAAAAACTTATGGTAAGATTCTTGTTAAAATTGTGCACGATTTGATCTTGGACATTCTTATGAAAAAAATCTCAACCTCTGAAGATCTCATAAAATGCTGAGATGGAACTTAGCGTTGATGAGTTTGACTTCACAGGAGAGGGCAGGACTGCCTAGGAACTCCTTGCGTTGAGTACTTGTTTCAGCAACTTCTGATGGGCATCTCAGCTGGGACTCCACTGCTGTGAAGGTCTTCTTTTTCACACAGTGTGAATTTGGCTTCTCTCAAAGGCACAAGGAAGCCAAGCCTGTGTTTATCTAGATAGCATAAGTTCAGATAATTTAAATAGTAAATTAATGTGACCCGGTGCAAATGACACAAAGACTCAGGAGACCTAACCTCCGTGTAGCCTCCACTAAGCAGACAAACAACCTTAGAAAACTCTCCAGAATGTTTCTAGTGCCAAGTGTCCCAAAAGGGGTAGAGAAAATAAATACTCTAGAATTTTTTTCTTTTTTTGAAAAAAAGAAGAGCTTACATCTGGCTAGGATAATCAGGGAATTATTGGTATTATAGATGGGATTTAAGGATCAAACAAATTTAGATGTGGGTTGGAAGGCTAGACAAAGTTCCGGATAGATCAAAGACCATGAATTAAATCACAGAAATTGGGAAAGCTCTAAATGTTTAGGAAAAAGTAATGAACTAAATAAAAGGAAACTAAAGGAAGAGGTGATGAGTATGAAATTATTGGAGAATATTTATAGCAGGAATCACATATCAGGATAAGTCCTTTGGAGTATATCTAATAGGAAATTATCAGATATTGCATTTTGAGCAAATAAGTGCCTACTTCTAGGAAAATTCACTTTGGATGACGTGCAGGGTTAATGAAGCTCTCCTAGGGTCTAAATTCAGGTGGTATAATGAAGAATGACAGAGGAACATCTGGAGAATTGTGAAGGGAGGCCACAGGTAAATAACTGAATAAAAAGCAAAGAGGGGCGCCTGAGTGGCTCAGTGGGTTAAGCGTCTGACTTTTGATTTTGGCTCAGGTCATGATCTCCCAGGTTCATGAGACTGAGCCCCACACAGAGCCTGCTTGGGATTCTCTCTCTCCCTCTCTCTCTGCCCTTCCCCAGCTCACGCATGTGCGTGTTTTCTCTCTCAAAATAAGTAAATAAATATTTTTTTTTAAAGGGAAAAGAGAGGGGCGCCTGGGTGGCTCAGTTGGTTAAGCTCCTGACTTCGGCTCAGGTCATGATTTCACAGTTCGTGGGTTCGAGCCCTGCGTCGGGCTCTGTGCTGACAGCTCCGAGCCTGGAGCCTGTTTCAGATTCTGTGTCTCCCTCTCTCTCTGCCCCTCCCCCACTCGTGCTCTGTATCCTTCTGTCTCAAAAATAAATAAACATTAAAAAAAAAAGGGAAAAGAGAAATTAGAGGAATTGTAGTATGCTTGGAAATAGGGTGATGTCATTTATACAAATGAAACTGTTATGAAGGAGAAAAGGAGAATAAATTATAGGTCTGCTTTTAAAATGCTAGTGATGATCCGACAAAACTTGGAGAAATATGCATGCTGTTATGCTGTTTATATTATTGACAAAAATTGTCCAACAGCTATTTCTACTCAATACCAACCAAACAAATGATCCTCTAAATTATAAAAATGAACATAACTTTAAAATGTTATTAAATAACATTCTATTTATATGAGCTGGTCGAGATATTAAGACAAAGTTCTTTGGGGGGAAAAGCAAAGTTCAAAATCATTCACAAAAAATACCTTAAAATTGAAATGAAAAGAATATGATATAGGCATTAGAGTAAACCTAATATTCACAAAAATAACAAATTCAGGACTATTAGGAAGTAATCCAAAACTCACTACTCGTGACACGTACACTCAAGTTCAAATGTAATTGCTTTGGAACAAGATTTTGGAAAAAAAAAAATTACTTCCTTCTTAACCCTGACCCAACCTCTCACAACCCTATTTGTTTTCTGAATCAAACATCCAAAAATCTTTAAAAGACTCCAGCACTGAGCATAAATATTTCTTCTGCATGATTCTGGCTGTAGAAGTGCTTCTATTTGTCAATTTAGAAGGCTGAGAAGACTGAAAATTAGATCCACTGTTTTCTATAGGAATAAAGTTTAAAAAATTACTTTAGCAGAATTCAACATTCAGCATCTCTATAAAGTAAACCTGGAGCCCCTCCTTACTTTATTTTCATGCTGACTCAACTGTTGTCAATTTATAGAAATGTCCATCACCTTTAAAACTGACCATTCACAAATGTAGAATTCTCCATCTATTTAGTGTAACATGATTTAATTGACATCAACTCTGACAACTTCCATTGCTTTATTTTTATTAATATTTATTTTAGCTCTCATTGCAAAGCCTAGATCTAAAATTATCACTACAAATGTCTATTATGAAGTATGCATGCTGTTCATTTGTTGTGTTTTTTTTAAATTCTTCTTTTGGGTCATACCTGAAAAGTGGAAGAGAGAAACAGAGGAACTTTAAAATGAGAGTCTTAGCAATTGAATCACTCACAAACTTGATCAGCTTGTAAGACAGGTTTTAATTTAGTATTTGTCTTATAGATGAGACACCCCAGAACTTCTCATTCACTGTTCGAGGCTGCCCTAAATCAAGCCACCCTGAACTTTTGTTAAGATTGATACAATTCTTGGCATACTTAAGTGTGACCTTGAGTAAGACACGAGTCCCTGGAGTCTCTGGTTGGCTTATTTGTAAGTGGGTGTGATCACATTTCCAGGACAGCATAATTGGCAGCTAAAATAAGCTAAATACAGAAAAGTACCTGCTACAAAGTGCTTAATAGTAAGTAAAGTATCTTTTAATCAACTTGTCACTTTTTCATGCAAAGCCAACTAAATAGCTTCATATATCTGATAGCAAATGTACTGATTATATTAAAACGGGTGAGTTGTTTAGTTTATAAAAAGCTTAAGTGTATCCATAAGTTGTGAGGGCAATGAGACATTAAAAAGGAGAAGAAGTCAATTTGCCCTCTCCACCCTACTAACATTGATAAAATCGATCATTGACTAATCAATAGCATTTCTGACAGCCTTTAGGGCACTTTGGCTGCTTATCTGCCTCCTAACTAACTTGTCAGCTGCTACTGCATGGCCTCCATTTATCTGCTACAAACCGTGGCCATTATAGTATGATTTCTTACCTTTTATTCTGGCCCACACCTTGATATCATCTTTATTACACTGTTGACAATAAATCAACTTTTCCTTCACAATTACTGCTTACACTTTAAAACCAAAATTTTTTTGAAGACCTCTTTTTACTTGAAGACATATTCTTGATCTTCCACATAACAATTTTTATTATTCCTTGAGCTAACAAAATATGAAATAAAAAATTTTTCCAAAAATATTGAAATGATTTTAAATTTGTTACTTTATAAATTATAACAGGATATACTATACACATTTGAAAATTATCCAAAATTTTCATATTGTACAATACCCACTTCTGCTCACACGTTTGTAAATGTAAAGGCTATTTGTTGAGACTAAGGGTCTGAGGATCTTTTGCAACCAATAAAGCTTTTCCCTCTGGGTCCTCAGTAGACAATTTGAGTGCATGCATTAAACCAATAAGCATCTCAGCAGATCAAAAATAGTGGTTCTCAACTATTATTCTCAATTTCTGGTTTGGAAATCTGTGGAGACATTTTGGATTGTAACAATGATAAGATATGTTGCATCATTTAGGTGGTAGGAGTCTGAGATGTTCAGTGCCCTGCAATGTAATAGTTAGTCCCACACAACTTTTAAATGCTCTACCAGACACTATATGCATATATATATATATATATATATATATATATATATATATATATATATGTGTGTGTGTGTGTGTATGTGTGTGTGTGTGTATATATATATATATATATATATATATATATATATATGCATAATCTGTTTAAATTCACCTTATCCTAAAAATAAGGTCCATTTTATATATAAATTTAAAATATTTGGAGCAAGTTTTTAGTATGTATTAAAATTTCCAGAACTACATCTACCATATAAATCAAAGAAGATTATACTGTGTCTTACTGAAATTTTACCAAGAGTTAATCATCATTTTGAATAGCAGGTGTTTAAAGGCAAGGTTGTCCATGGGATTTGAGTTGTCAGTAAGCATCTGGACAGATCTTACCTATAATTGTCATATTCATGAATTTCTACATACAAGTGCTAGCCTCTTACTAATTGTTTGTCTTTCATTACAGTCATGACCAGTCTTTTGCAAATTATACTACTTTATTAAACAGTATTTTCTTCTGTATTTCTCCTTTATAGTTAAGATATTAGATGATTCTTTTTGTTTAATCACATATATTGGTAACTGAAAACATGACTTAATTTATTGCAGAATAGTAAGGGTTATTGCAAAATATTTATTATAAAAATGAAGTGATTAGTTCTGATTGAGACCAAATTACACTGTTTTTGATTATATTACATACTTCTGAAGTATATTCTGTAATGGAGGAAGTTTATCAGGGTCCTCTGCCCCAGACAACTTAGATTGGTTCCATCAAAGTATAGATGTTCAGACTCCATCCCATGCCAGACATCCACTTATCTTTGACCAAACAAGAGTAGGTTGATATCTGGAGAGTCTAGGAAGAGGGGTTCTTTTACAAAGTAAACTCCTACAGTAGCACAGCACCCTCAGAATATAGGGTAATTCAGCCTTAACTAGCAGAATATGAACAGAATGGTGCTCTGCCTGAAGACAAAGGAAAATGAATCAAATGAGTGGCTGGTTATGGGACACTGCACCATTATATACAATAATGTAACTATTACATAGTAATACAACTCCAGAAGGCCTCAAATGTGTTCTAAAAAAAAAATAGCACAGCCTGGAGTTGTCACTAGAAGGATTGTCCTCTAGCTTAGGTATTGACAATAATCTTGAGTTACAAACTCCAATTACCTAGGAAACTTGGGGAGAGCCTCAATGCACTTATAGTGAACCCTAAAAAAGACAGCAAGAAGAAACCACTATTAAGTTTTCCATAACTGCAATTTATTTGTAGAGACAAGCAATCTGAACTGTTGCCCCCAGAAGCTGTCAAGAGCTGATGATTAGCTGATGAGAAGCCATTGTCAACCCAAGTTTTCATATGCTGCCCTAGGCTGAAAGACCATGACCACAGAGAGAGCCAATGCACATAGAAAGCCCTGCCTTTTTTCCTAGCTAGAGCCATTAATATGACCTAGTTCCTGAATCAGTCCCCCTAATGGTAAAATATAGGACTCTGGCTACCCCACTCCTATGCTTCTTTTTTTTTAAGTTTTTATTTAAATTCCAGTTAACATATAGTGTAATATTAGTTTCAGCTTCTTATTTCAGGTGTCTCATTCTGGCCTCTTTTATGTTGGTCAAGTCAGAAAAGTAGGAAACATTTCCCACTTTGTTGTCACCAATAGTCCTGTGTTAAAGAAACCCTGATTTGTTTGGCTTGGGCCCAGTTGAGCGCTTGCCAGTTCTTTTCTATTCATAGTCCCTTTACGATATACGTGATATTGTACTTGATTCTGGGATCTAATGTTGGGTAAAAACGATCATTGGCCAGACCCTCATGGAGCATGAGACACACAGAAGACAGACAATTATATTAGCTCGCAAGTAAACTGAATTGCAACTCTGATAAATACTACAAAGTGAAAGTGCGTGGTACTCTGACAGCATATAAGAGAAAATTTGACCTAGTTATGGAGACCAGGGAGTAATTCCATATGAAAATGAAGGTTGAACTAAACTTAGAGGGTGTATAGGTGTTAAATGATACAGAGGATGCTCTAGGGTCCAGTCAGATCACTTCTTCAGGACTAAAGCACTAATTCCCACAGATGCTGGGAAATAGATCTTGAACTGAAAATATTTGGAACTGGGTGGCAAAGGTAGGGGTAAGACAAAGACCTGCCTGATACCGTCAGCCATTTCTCGTCTTCTATATTTTCAACCATAAATTAGAGTTAACAATACTACTCTAATCACCTCAAAAAGTTCTGGGGAGAATTAAATTAAGCAATATATATATGAAGTATTTGATACAGGGCTATCTGTGTAAGAGATCATTTAGCATAGTTATGAAGAGAATGGACTTGGGCAAGTGATAAAATGGTCATAAAATGTTCAATCACACAAGTGTGCTGAAGTTGCTATAACCCAGCACACAGTAAGAAAGTAAGGGGTACCTAGGTGACTGTCAGTTAAAGGTCTGACTTTGGCTCAAGTCATGATCTAATGGCTCGTGAGCTCGGGTCCCGCGTCAGGCTCTGTCCCAACAGCTCAGAGCCTGGAGCCTGCTTCTGATTCTGTTCCTCCCTCTCTCTCTCTCTCTCCCCCTCCCCTGCTAGAATTTTGTCTCCCTCTGTCTCTCTCAAAAATAAAAATAAAAGATTTAAATTTTTTTAAATTATAAATAAATAGTAACATGTAATTCAGGTTTCTTTTGAAGGGTACAAGCTTCTATAAGAGGTCAACTCCAAGATTTGAACTATCTATTAAGAATATGCTTATTCATCCACATCTTGTATGATTTTGAAGCCTTTTCTTGCATCCTTGTCTTTCTTTTTCTTGTTTATATGGGAGTTTAAAAAACAACCATGAATTATTATTTATTAACTTCTCACAAGTTGCAAGGTGGTGATATATGTCTGCTCCTGATTGCAGAAGATAGGTTCAAAGCCATATCTATTAAAAAGTTTTGTGTCATAAATTTTGTGTAAAATACAGCAGTATCAAATCAAAAAGTCTCTTGCAACCTATATCCCTTAATCTACCATCATTCCTTTATGAAGTTGTCAGCCAGAAGAAAATTGTCGCAAGAATACAGGTAAGCATTGGCCCTCAATCTCTTCTTTAGAGACCCACTTACAACAAAAGTTTGAACTGCTACTTCTCTTTCAGGTAAAGCAAAGAAACAATATGAGTATAAAGGAATTCAAGGCCCTAATAACCTGCATGAAGAGGGTGTATTAGAAGACAATATGAGATAAACTTAAAAATACCAAAAGGAAATAAATTAACAAGATAAATCTGCAATTAATGTTGCTTAACACACAACTACAGAGCTCAAAGTCAGTCATTCTTAATTTGAATGTGTTTACTTTCATTTAATATCATAGATTCAACATAAAAAAACAGTGATAGCTCTTCTTCAGTCTCCACTGCAATTTGTGACATTAATGTTTTAATTCTGATCCAGCCACCCCCTCCCAGAGAGCTAGATTTTACATTTGGTACTGTAGTAATATTTATCTTGTGGTAGCAGGTTATTGCTAGGGTAATAGTGTCACATAAGTAAGGGTCAAGCCATAAGTTTCTGAAAGTTAAGGATGACTGACAAAGCGTCAGTTCAAAGCTAGACCTGAGAGATCATGATTTCTCAATTTCTTTTAACCACCATGCAAATCTCAATGTTTCATAGCATTGTATAGCATAAGGCGCTGCTAGAAAAATTCAATAGTCTCACAAGAACCATAGAAAGACCATGATGCCAGTGAAACTAAGGTTAATTTTTAAAAAAATAATCCAAACTGCCACCTTTTTCAAAGCTCTATGAAAAATACTTTGAAGCCTATAGTTTAGTGAATTATTTGTAGAAACTGAGGAAGGACTTCTAGGGAACACTCATTTAGAATTTTTTTTTTTTAGTCTCATGGTATTGTTAACTTGCCTTGTTTCATGGAATTAAAAAAAAACTCATGAACTAGGACAGTTTCTGCACTCTTTTGAGGGTCTGAGACAATAGGAAATGACCTAAAATTACAACATATTAACAACTAAAAGAAATTCTGATAATAATAATAGTAACAACCTATATTGACTATGAGCTAAGTGCATTGAATATCTTAAGTACTGAATGTTTCACACCCCCATACTTCATTGCTATCATAATAGCAATAATGAGATAAGTGTTGTTATTACCATCATTTTACAGGTAAAAATATTGTGTCTTTTTGGAAAATTTAATAATTTGCTCAGCAGCATTATTTAGGTGGTAAACTAGGATTGGAATACAAATTATGCAACTCCAGGAGTTTTTACTCTTAATTATCCTTTAGAAATTAATAAAGATTTTAATTAATAAAAAAGTAACTGGGGAATATTAAGTTCATATGCATACACACACACACACACACACACACACACACACACACAATGTATTGAAAAACTATTGAACCAAATATTTGGCTTCAATTCAAAGAACTTATTGTGAAAAAAAAAATCTTCTTTATGTCTCTCCCCTATCATCTCATCAGATTTGTTTTTCAAAATCAGATTTCCAAAAAGTAGAACTACTTCAAAAAATTTACCTTGGCAAAAGAAATTTCTAAGAAAAAATATCTGTATAAAAGCTTATAAATGAGCATACTTTGGATATTTCTGACCACTATCTTCTAGAGATGCGTTCTCAATAATTTTCCCAAGATATCTACAGTTGCAATTGTACAGAAAAGAAATGATAAGCATAGGAAGACTGATTTCCATTTACTTGAAACACTAAGTAATTATTTTATTCTGTTATACCAAATCTACTCAGTAAGTTAAAATAAGCTCAGCTTGATGAAGTATGCAATTTGAAATTCTTAAGTTTGTAACTGGAATGATTACTTTCTCCCATAAGCTGCTTAGGAATTTTTTTTTTTCCCATTTGTAAAGCTAAAGCATTTGGCTGCCCAAACACAGAATCAACCGAACTTGTCACACAATGCATTGTTTATTAATCATTTTCTATTGATAATCTTAATGATGATTAGTCTTGCCTCAGTGAATTCTTTACTCTTCTAATACCCATTTAGCTTAATCCTTGTTACATATTCTGATTTGTCATAATTTGGGAAGAGGAATTGAGGAACATTTCTTTCAAAAACTAAACTAATCAAGGCAAAATAAAATACTTTAAATGTTAAAGAAATTGCAAAACTAATATTTTTAACAAAATCAGATGTTACATATTACAGAAAAAAATGTCTATGTGTTTTACAATCACTAATTTAAAGTAAAATCATAATTTGAAAGCATAATTAAAATGGAAGATGTCTCTTTAATTTGGGTGAACAGATTGTTCATTTTCTTACTAAATATGAAACTTGTACACTTTATAATGGAATAATAATAAAAGCTACCTAATTAGCTGGGCAAGCTATTTTTCATACAAATGAAATTTAGAGAAGACTGAGGTAAACAAAGAATCCAAACAATATATTTTATTAAATGCTTTCAAAAAGTTCCCATTGTTGGGGCGCCTGAGTGACTGAGTCAGTTAAGCATCTGACTCTTGATATCCACCCAGGTAGTGATCTCACAGTTTGTGAGATCGAGCCCTGCATCAGGCCCTGTGCTGACAGCATGGGACTTGCTTGGGATTCTTCTCTCTCTCCTTCTCTCTCTGTCTCAAAATAGATAAATAAATTTTAAAAACCTGTCACCATTGTTGTTTGTTAAAAGAGCATAATAGGCAGAGCTGGACAACCCTGGAACAGATAGAAATTCAGTTTGGCAAACTATCATTTTCATTTTGAAGTAAACCAGACTTGTAAGTTGTTGCTAAGTCAGCTTTCCACTCTTTGATTCTCAACATTCTTTTTATCTATGCAGAAACATTCCTTATACGTTTCATCTCTCCATGCCGACTTTGCATTGCTATTTTTCTAGCCATGCTTGTAGCAATCCATCTCCCTCCATATATCCAGTCTATTTTTACATTTACTTAAAAAAATTATTTTCACTAAATCAAATTTGCTATGATCCTTGTCAGACGCAAGGCTTTACTTTGTTTTATTTTGAAAAGACAAAAGTATGAGAAACAAAAGTGTAGAATGCCAAAAAATAGGCATTTATTTAGAAATGTTCAGAAATAACATTTAGAAAAAAAATATTTAGACAAAATATTCTAAACAAATATTTAGGGAAAAAAAGACCTATTTTTGAGCCAACCACCTGCTTAGCTAATTCAGTTGTCCTTGCCTGTTTAATTTAATCTGTGAACATGTTTAATTTAATCTGGTCCTTCAGTATGGTTTATAGGGTATTGGGCTCACCTGGGACTCAACAAACAGGAATCATGAAGACCTTAACTTTTTTAGTCTTTCCATCTCTAGTATTTACCAGAATTCACTGTATTATTATTTGCATGAATGATTTCACTGAGCTTTTAAAGGGTATATAGGAAGCATTGTATTTCCCATACTGTAACTGCCATCCCATGTTTCAACACACTCTAGAAAGGAAATGAGAATAAATATTATAAATGACTTCAATATATCCTTTTTCACTCAATGAAATAATTAAGGCAAACAAAGTTTGGTGATGCAAAGAATTTTGATGTCTTGAATATGCTGGATGTTGGTGTCCTCAGTTGATTAGATTGTGGTGGTAATTGAAGGCACAATCCTGTGCTGAACAATGGCTCTGTTTTTCTTAAGGCACCAGTTCTGCCCATAACATAAATAGATGCCTAACACATATCTCCATTAAGTCAAAAGGGTAAGTAAGCCACAGAATGTAAATAGATCTGCAAAAATCTATCATCACTATTGACTAAATTATTTAGTGTGCATACACTACTAATAGTGAATGAATAGCATCTGTTTGGCTAATAAAGAAGAGCTAGTTTGTTAGCTTTCCATCAAAGTTTAGTTTAACCAGAGCAATGCCAATGTGCTCGCTATATGATATATAAACTGTTTAAAGCTCTAAGAATCCCTACGTAATAGCAAACATTAGGGATGCAAACACATAAAAACCTTAGGGTCACATTTCCATTATGAAATGTCTGCACACCTTTAAACAAGGAATTACTTATTAAAGTACTCTGTTTAATATGACCAGTAGGAATACTCATCTGAATTGATAACAACCAATGGTCAAATGGCCCAGTAAAGTTTCATCATTTGTGCTGTTGTTGGTTGATTATTTTTAACACTATTTGCTTTACGTAGTACTTTTCATTAAACCGTATTCTTATGATTATGTTACATTGTTAACGTAAATAAATACATCTTGTGCTGGTTTGCTGGTTATTCTACAGTTTTGATGCAAATAAGACATAGCGCCTGAGCACACACACACCCCTGAAGATATTTCAATCCAGTTTTGTCATCGAATGAAATACTCTGAGGATGGTTTCATTTGCCATTGGGAACTGAGTGCCTAATTCAATGCCTTACAAAAAGACTCTAGGTATTGTGGTATTGTTTATTTGTGGTATTGCACTGAGCCATTGAAGCAACCTTGTGCACCCACAGGTCAACAGAACACCTATGAGCTGCCTGACTGGTATTTCTTCACAGTCCTAGATTCCCAAAGACATGGGACCTGGGTCAAATTATTCACATTTTAATCAGCTCAAATGAAAAGCACTTGGTTACAGAAAAAGAACGACGTAAGTCAAATTGCTATGGGGGGAGGCAAGTAATATAAATAAGTAATACAGAGAAGAGCATGAAATATTACAGTAATTGAAACTGGCCAACTGGAGAGCACCCTCTCACCAATAGGGCTGCTACCTATTAGCTTTAGCCAAATACTGCCATTTAGTCATGAGCATTCAGTATTACCAAATCATCTGATTTCTAAGAGAATCTAGAATTTCAGAGTTTTACATGAAATATCAGAATATTAAAGTGTGAAGAAAACTAAAAACAAAAAGTCTCTATGAAGACCAAACAAAGCCTGTCTGCTGATGGGAGCTAGTCCCCCAGCTATAACTTTATGATCTTTTGTAAACTGCAAAGAAAAGAGAGTAAGAATGACAGTCTGGATAGTAAATATAACCTAAATTCCTCTTATTTCAGGTTTCTTATATAAAATAGAGATTGAATTACATTATTGGTAAGGTTCCTTTCTGCTGTAACAACTTATCTTTTTATTGTATGCAGAAAAATGTGTGAAATATAGACCTAGGCCATAAAATAAGGATTTTTACTTATATAGCCCTTGGAACATTCCAGAAATATACTGTGTAGTCTATTATAGAAAAAGGCAAGAGAAGGTTATGGAGAAAAGAGAAAAGAATAAATTGGACACCATTGTCCAAGGAGGTTCTGTGGTAAGTATTCACAAAACATGACTGAAGTCAGTTTGCCTGTGGCAGGAGTAAATTTATACAGGCAGTGACAGAAAAGATAAGATTACTTGGAGGGCTGGTGAGGAGTCTGTTTTGGTCATTAGACTTTAGAAAAAGAAGGTCAGAGGATTTATTTTGAAGAAGAGGTTTAGGGAATCAGCAATGAGGCTCAATAGTAAGAGATATATTGTCAACAAAAGAAGGGAAGAAAAGTTAAGAACAGGATTGTTGGAAATGCTGAAGCCATAGGAAGTGTTTTAGTTATGGGATAAGAAAAGTCTTATTTAGAAGCAATGTCTACAAATAAATCAGAGGTAGAGCAATAACAATAGCAGCTAGCTAAGTGATTTTAAAAGCCTCACTCAAAATTGGCAGGCCTGTAGAAATAGCCTCTTTTAGCAGTTCCTTCACTTAAAAAATTGTAAAAACTCTACAATATTATTTATTTCCAAACATGATCATCCCTTACACAGACCTGAAATATGTTGTTTTTTTTTTCTCATAAATTAAGAATGATATTGACAATGATTAAGAATCAAGAATAGCAGAGAACAATTTCCCTTCTACTGACCAGTGTTTCTTCTATATCAATCTAATCTTGAATGAATAAGGCGAAAGAAAGAGTTCATTAAAAAGATAAACACATGTTGTTTGAGGATTAACAAACAAAAACATGCTGGGTTAATAAGCAATGCGTTTCCCTGCTGCAGAGGAGGTGATGAATCAGAAGAGGTTAAGGCAACGTAAACTCAACTTATTAACTGCCTGCCTATGTGTGGGGCGTTCTGCTAAGTCCTATCACTGTTTCGTCATTCACTGTTGACAAAAATTCTCTAACATATATGGTATTATTACATTTTTGAGAAAAGAAAGTTCAGAATCAGAATACAGAAATAATCTGCCAAAGTTCCCAGGAGGGGCTGACCCAAATTTGAATTCAGATTAAATGAACACCAGATTCTATACTCATAATTGTTCCACTGTGTTATCTGTCTCCAAGTAGGGAAGAGAACCATGCTTTTGCAATTCTCCAAATGTTTCATGTTAAACTGCTTTCAGGCTTTTGTGCTTACTATTCTCTCTTCCTGAAAAGCCAGTCTTCCAAATCCTCACTGAGCTGCTTTCTTTTCATGGTGCAGGTGACAATTCATCTGCCCCTTTCTCTAGAGACCTTCTTCCTCTGAGTTAAGCCAAGTGACTGCTCTACCCAGGCCATTCCCCACCCCCCCCAACAGCGCTGTTTTCTTACCCACAGCCTTTTCAGTATTTTAACATTAACCTAATCATTTTCTTTTACTTCTCTGTAATAGGTCTCCTTCCTCTATCAGGGAAGCTGTATGAGAGCAGTATTCTCATCTGTAGTGTTAATCCCTGTAAATTTAGCACTTAGCACATAGAAGGTACTCAATAAATTTGTGCTGAATTTATAAATAAGGAAAAATTGTCTAACCTTGATTTCCTTAAATCATTTTTTGGGTAATAGCTAAACTGATAGTTTTGTGACTTTTTTTGGACTCTATAACATGATATTTATTGCAAAAAAAAAGTTGTTGAAATATGTCAGTCAAAACCAATACAAAGTGAAAGCTCTCACGCTATTAAAGAAGTTAGCAGAACAGTATTAGATTAATGCCACTGCTCTTCTCCCCAAAGAAGAAAACAAAAATAGAGATAAGGAAAAGATTAATAAAACAAAGAAGCAACTATAAAGGAATATCTTTTTAGATGCCAAAATATAATTTTTTTCTTTTTTTGTGACTGTTTTTCAAAAGGACTACATACTATCATGTTCGAGCCTCACTTTCCATGGAACTAAGTAAATATTACTAAATAATTTGTACCAAATCCTTGTTGAGCTTCTTCATTTCCATCCATTGTCATGACCCCTCCCACCAAATATAACACCTACAGTCATGAACTGTGAGCTCCAGTCCCCATGTTTTACCCATATTTCAACTACTCCTGTGGCCTTTCATTTTTAGTGCCTTGCATGTCACATTTTGTGAAATAGCCTACCCTCCTTTGGCTGAAAACCTGCCACTAATTCATCTCAGTAGGCTCAGTTTTTCCTCTTCTCTTCCCCAGAATTTTGCTTGCATTTCAAGAACAGCCCTTACTCATAACACTATAATGGGGGGGCCTGGGTGGCTCAGTCAGTTTGGCATCTGACTTCGGCTCACGTCACGATCTCATGGTTTGTGGATTCAAGCCCCACATCAGACTCTGTGCTGACAGCTCAGAGAGTGCAGCCTGCTTCAGATACCATCTCCATCTCTCTCTGCCCCTTTTCTGCTCTCTCTCTCTCTCTCAAAAATAAATAACATTAAAATATGTGTATATATTTTAAAAAATAACACTGTAATGGTTATTTTCATATCTCACTCACCAGAAGTTGAGATCATCAAAGGCTTGGATCACAAAATAATGGACTTGAGAATGGCTAATTTTACTATGCAATGTCTTTTTATAAACAACTTTTTAATGTTTAATTATCTATTTAGTTTGAGAGAGAGAGAGAGACAGAGAGAGAAAGCACAAACATAAGTGAGGGAGAGGAAGGGAGACAGACAGAGAGAGGGAGAGAGGGAGAGAATATCCCAAGCAGACTCCATGCTCAATGCAGAACCCAATGTAGGCTCGATCCCACAAACTGCAAGACCACAACCTGAGTCGAAATCAAGAGTTGGACATTTAACCAACTGAACCACCCAGGAGCCCCTGTGTCATGCCATTAAAAAAATAAAACTTTTTTGAGATCTAATTTACAGATATATCATTTTCAGGCATACAACATGATGATATGATGTGTCATGTCATTCTTGATGGCCAGTCCATATCTTCTACAGTTTAGACTGAACAGATCACAAAGAATATCAAGCCAACATAGATATTCACAATAAAAGCTTAATTTTTTAAGTCTAAACAATTTTCTGACTGCTACTTACTCGAGATGAAAAAACATGAAGATTGTTATAATTAGGGTAAAATAAAAAGAACCAATAGCAATGTGCAAATAACATTCAGGAAGTGGGCTAGTCATGGATATCGTGGAGTGTTTGGTATATGGCAAACCACAATGCTGGAATTACAAAGACAGTAGCCCTAAAATATCATCAAAGATTAATGCAGGATAACTAACCATATTGTTCATTTAAAAATCTATTCAACTGTACATATGGGTAAGGGTGTGTGTGTGTGTGTGTGTGTGTGTGGTATGTTCATCAAATTTATAACTCCGTTAATGGGTCTTTCTATTTGGAAAAGACTTTTCTTTGCTCCCCTAAAGTAGCTTTAAGAGCAGTCTTAATTATGGCTAATAATCTTCCTATGGCTTTAACTTAAAAGAATTAGAGTGACCCCTACTGTCCAAGTTAAGTAGACAGCTTCTTCACTCTCCTTTGGGAACTTTTAAATGCAAATTTTAACTTATTGCTTACAATTTCTAATCAAAGTCAGGATTCCTTGCTTCACCTTACACCCATTATTAGAACAGGATGAAAGGAGGCATTTGATGAAAGTTTCCATCCAATAAAAATGTATGCACCTAATTTAGCCTTGCTGCATATTCTGCTATTTCTAGCATGGCAAGCATTTTTTTAAATAAAATTATAATAAGCAAAGTAAAGAAGAGCTAAGGTGAAATGTCAACTTGGCAGTAAAATAGGCATTTGAACAATTGCAATTGATTTTGAATGTAAAAGAAATGCAGAAAGATCTGAATACAGGGTTGTCTAAAATCAAGATTTCAGTAATTCTCTATTTTTAAAAGGCTAAATTAGAAGTACTGGCTTTCTTTCACAATTTTTTGGTTTTAATGGACATTAAAAGTTAATAGATGGCTTGGCTGTAGATAATAAAGATTTCTGTCATTTGTTGAAGTAGTCCAAATCAATATAAAAGCTAGAGACTGCAGTCACAACAAAGACCTCAGTATGAGGCTACCAAGAAAGATGACATCTCAAATTTTCACAGAAAAAAAATTATAAAAGAAGCTGTTCTTTGAACTGCTAGAAATCCGTTCTACCTTTTTAGATAATGTACCTTAATTGGATTTTTTAAAGGCCACCTTTGGAGACCTTACAAATTTTTTGGAATTCACTTAGGTTTAGTATTGAATATATCTTTTTAACAAGAGGTAATGTACCACATAGACTTGTATTAAAAAATAAAATATTTTGAAAACTTTTTTAACCGTTTCAGCCATAATAGGCTTCAAATGAAAACAGATGGCTAAAGAATATTGCTTTAGAAATCTGTCTTTGTGGAATCCACAAAGGGTTGATTGATTTTCAAATAAAATTAATTTTGCATGTTCAAAAATAATTTTCTCAATTATAGAAGTAACTATAGTTTTGGTCTGATTTTTCATAGTTATTTTCATAAGATAGCTGCCCCCAAAACTTGGTGACAGTTTAGCAAACCATGATATCGAGATAAAAAGTATTGGTGTAGGCAAATACTTAACCTATAATGAATATCTAAAACTAACTTTATAATAAGTAGTGTTGCTTTCTGTATGACTCCTCCCTAAATAAACAATTCATTTGATCCATTCTGTCTATTCATTTTTAGCCTTGATGTTTAGGGATCAACGTGATTTCAGAGGATAGTTCTGAGAAATCCATGCTACAGTAAATGTGGCTAAAATGGGATTTGGAATACATAGCTTTAAGGGGAAAAAAAAGATGACAGAGGTAGTGAAATGCTGAAGGATAGAAATATTAATGTACTCTATATTACTGTTACTAAATGCATTTGTTCAGCATGGTTTATTTGGTTTCTGCTTAAATTATATTGATTGTTATAAATATGATATTGTACAATTCTTTTTCTTCTTACCATCACTAAATAATTTAAGACCTATCATAAAGAAAAATGCCAACTCCTCAAATTTGACAGTTTTGATTTTACACCACTACATAAAATTAAAATAACTTTCCTGTTTAACAATATATATTTTAGGTAGAGGAATATTATTAGCAAATATTACATTATTTCATAGAAGTTATCAAATTCTTGTGTTAAAATTCGTATCTATTAAAGGAGATTCAAGAACAGAAAATTCACACACTTACTCTCAGCATAAACTTTAGTAAAAAAAAAAAAAATCCATACACAATATACCATCTGTCTCTTAAACCATGTGAAAAGAAAAGCTTTGAAAATCCAGCCACTGCTAATGTGACATGTTGAAACATTAATCACCCCCTTAGGCCAATATAATTGTAGCTCCATGTTAATTACCTAACAATTAACAGCAGTAATTTCCAAGGGGCAATCAATGAATTAGCTTGTGATTTTCCCACAGATTTCAGTCCCACACTGCCAATCTGAATGCATTTCAAATTCCTCACCGTGGTTCGTCAATGACACTTCTGGTGTATGAAATAAAAATTCATTTGCACCCTTACTAATTAGGCTCAAATATATCCCTGTGTGTATTGCAAACTCTATTCACTAGCACAAAATCTCTGCCACAGGCATTTTTTCCCCATTTAAAAATTCATTTTCTATTAAATTAGAAGGTCACCTAGCAGGAAAATGTACTAATCAAGATTTTATCACTAACGAATTAAAGGTTTTTAATAAGCAAGTTTAATTAAGTTATCCTAACAAGTGATAACAGCTATTTACAACTTAGGGGATGTGTGCATGTGCACTAGAGCATGGAGAGTTTGAAATCATATTTCTTGGATTCAGCAGTTGCTAAACATTCCATATAGAGATGGAAGTTGAGTAGGCATATATGCGTAAGACTGAAATAATTTCAAGGTTAACAATTGTTGTTGGGTGAGGAGGGAGCTTGCTTGAAAAAAAGTTAATTAGTTTTCTAAATGTTATGCTCAAAGGTATAGAATATTTGATTTAATAGAATATTATCTTCTCTTGACCCTGTACTTGTCTTTGCGTCAATTACATGAATGTGTTGGTGTCAATTATATCAGCGTATTGATAACTTGCATGATATCTTAAATACACAAATACCGTAGCTGCTTATAATCACTTGGAATAATGAAAAAAAATTGTGGTTCCAGGAAATTATCTATCATTCTAACAGACAAAAATATTACAGTAATAGAAATACCTAAACTTCTTATGAAAAGGTTACTATTCTCCAAAAGTAAAAATGTAACATATATACGGTATATAACCATCTATTGGTTTAGAATTCTTACTATATTAACTAACACTTTGGGTTTTTTCCTTTATAATTGCCATGTACATACATAAAGATTTTGCCACTCGAAGAATAGCCCCTTTTAACATTAGTAATGAAGAGAGAACAGAGAGAAGATTAACAATATGACAATGACAGAGTTCCAACAGGACATCCTTAGGCAGTTCTGTAATTCTACAATTGAATTTTTCTTCCTTTAAAAGATTTACCCACGAGGGGCACCGGGATGGCTCAGTTGGTTGAGCATCTGACTCTTGATTTCTGCTCAGGTCAAGATACCAGGGTTGTGGGACTGAGGCCCACATTGGGCTCCATGTGGAGCCTGCTTAAGATTCTCTCTCTCTCTCTCTCTCCCTTTGCCACTCTTCCTCACTTGAGTGCTCTCTCTCTCTCTCTCTCTCTCCCTCCCCCCCCCCCACAAAAAAGAGATTTGTCAATCCACGATTCATCTCATTCATTCATAAAGCACATGCCACTCGAAACATTGTGTCTGATATTATTCCCATGATGGTAAAATCACAAATAAATATGTCATGTTATTTAATAGTGTCTTGAAATCTGTGTAAAGCATATACAAAAGTATAACATTAACTGTATTAAAGGTGGAGAGGAAGAGAAAATTAAGTCATAGAATTGCCAGGAATAAAAAGACCAAACCCTCTTTCCTATATACTATTCACAATAACTGTTAATGGACAAACACATTAAGGTATATAGGTAATTTAAGAAGACTCAGCAAATGCAACCCTTCATAGTATGAATTTGAAAACCCTTTCACTCTCTGATTCTTTTTTTTTCTGTAGAAGGTTTAACACAAATTATGACTAAATCTTATTACAAAGCACGTATCATAAAATCATAGAATTTTTAAACTCAGATGACCTTAAGAGGTTAATTTAAAAATGAAATAACTGAAGCTAAGTGATGTAAAGTGACCTATTTATGGTCACACATGCAGCTAATGGCAGACATAGATTTACTGACCTGCTAGGTCTATGCCCTTTACACCGCATTATAGTGCTACACTGTTAGTAATGCCATTTTTTTAGTCATTAATGTCATATTTTGCAATAATTAATACATTTTATGAAGAAATTTGGGAGTTAGCCTCCTGCCTCTCTGACCCATTCACTCCTTTCCTCCACTAACTGTTAAGTGGCAATATAAAGAATACAATAATATCTCCTTAGTCCTACATAATAATAAATGCCCAAGAGCCCCATTTACTGGTTTTGAAGGCACCCCTTAAATTGATTCCAGTTCCCCATTTTCCATTTATCCATCTCTACTTTCCACCAACTCCTATATAACCATATATATATATATATATATATATATATATATATATATATATATATATGGAGGAATTAGAACTTTCAAGTGGAATAAAAAGCACTATATCCCTTTTGTAAACTTGACTTTCAACAAAACAAACATACAAAATGACAGTTCTGGGGATTGGCAAATCAACAATGGCAATTCTTTTTTTTTTTTTTTTTAATTATTTTTTTTAACGTTTATTTATTTTTGAGACAGAGACAGAGCATGAACGGGGGAGGGACAGAGAGAGGGAGACACAGAATCTGAAACAGGCTCCAGGCTCTGAGCTGTCAGCACAGAGCCCGACGCGGGGCTCGAACTCACAGACTGCGAGATCATGACCTGAGCCGAAGTCGGACGCTTAACCGACTGAGCCACCCAGGTGCCCCCTCAATGGCAATTCTTTTATCTAGTTTTTTGTTTTGTTTTGTTTTGTTTACAAAATATTCTTGATGTAATATCCACTGACATACCATACTTATTTCTACTTCTATACTTTGAGTTATTATCCTAAACACTTTGCCCTCTTTGTTTTCAAATCCAACACATTCTCAAGACTCACATGCCCCATAAAATCTAGCTTCACAATGCTAGACTTCTATCTTTTTTTCTGAAACATTTAGATTTTTAATGAGTATATGTCACTGGTTACCTTCAATGATTAACTTCCTATGTTTTCTCTTATTTTTTATATTAGTGTTGGTGATTCATTCATGTATCTCTCTCAAATATCACCTTTTCAAAGAGATCTTATCTGATCTGAGTCTAAAATAATTCATCTAACCCAAATACCTACCAATCTCATGACACTCTTTTATTATTTTAATTACCTTTAAAGCTTTGAAATCATTATGTTTATTTATTTAGTTGTTTATTTAGTGCCTGCTCCTTGTATAATGTGAATTTCATGGGGAAAAAAAAAAAGATTCTTATTGGCCTTTTTTACTACTGTGTTCCCTGGATCTAGAATAATATGTATCAAAAACATTCAATACACATCTGTTGCATATCGAATAAAATTAATTAATTCATATTTAAATCTTTAGACTATAAAATTTAGCATCATGTAGAGAGAAAATCTGATTTGCTGGGCTCTAAATCCTGACTCAACCATTTAATTATATGTGGCAGTGAAAAGCTGAAAGCTTTTCCTGTAAGATCAGGAGGAATAAGACATTGATACCTACTCTCTTCACTTTTATTCAAGTATAGTACTGAAAGTAGTCACTAAAGCAATTAAGCAAGAAAAAGAAATAAACAGCATCCAAATCAGAAAGGAAGTAATACTGTATCTGTTTGCAGGTGACACTCTCTTATACATAGAAAATCTTAAACACCCCAAAAATAACTTAGAACTAATAAATGAATTCAGCAAAGTTTCAGGATGCAAATCTGATACAAATATCAGTTGTATTTCTATCCACTAACAACAATTTGAAAGAGAAATTAAGAAAAAATACCATTTTTGATTACATCAAAAATAATAAAATACCTCAGAATAAATATAACCAAAAAAATGACAGACCTGTATGCTAAAAACAATAAGATATTGCTGAAAGAATTAAGAAGATGCAAATAAGAAATTATTCAATGTTCATGGATTAGAAGAAATAGCATTGTTAAAAGGTCCACACTTGGGGCGCCTGGGTGGCGCAGTCGGTTAAGCGTCCAACTTCAGCCAGGTCACTATCTCGCGGTCCGTGAGTTTGAGCCCCGCGTCAGGCTCTGGGCTGATGGCTCGGAGCCTGGAGCCTGTTTCCGATTCTGTGTCTCCCTCTCTCTGCCCCTCCCCCGTTCATGCTCTGTCTCTCTCTGTCCCAAAAATAAATAAATGTTGAAAAAAAAATTTTTTTTAAAAGGTCCACACTATTCAGATCAATCGAAAGGCCCAGTGCTATCCCTATTAAAATTCCAATAACATTTTCCACATAAATTAAAAAAAAAAACAATGCTATAATTCACATGCAACCACAAAAGATCCCAAGTAGCCAAAGCAATCGTGAGAAAGTAGAACAAAATTAGAGGTATCACATTTCCTGATTTTAATTAATTAATTAATTAATTATTTTATTTATTTATGTTTTTTTGAGAGAGTGCCAAGGTGGAAGAGGGGGAGAGAAAGAATCTTAAGCAGTCTCCACACTCTGTGTGAAGCCTGATGCAATGCTCGATCTCACAACTCTGGGATCATGACCTAAGCTGAAATCAAGAGTCAGACACTCAACCAACTGAGCCACCCAAGCACTCCAAGATCTGATTTTAAATTGTATTATAAAACTATAATAGTCAAAATGATATGGTACTAACATAAAAGTAGATACATATGTCTATGGCCCAGAATAGAACCCAGATTTAACACCATGCAGATATGATCAATTAATTTAAGACAAAGGGGCCAAAAATATACAATAGGAAACAAACTGTCACTCTAATAAATGTTAGGAAAACTGGGCACATGCAAAAGAATAAAATTGGACCATTATCTTATACCATACACAAACAGTAACTCAAAATGGATTTAAAATTTGACTGTAAGATTTTAAATCATATAAATCCTCACTGAAATTAGTCTTGGCAACAATTTTTTGGAATTGAAAAGCCAAGGCAACAAAAGCAAAAATAAGTAAATAGGACTTCATCAAACTAGAAAGCTTCCGCACAGCAAAAGAAACCAAAAAATAGCAAGCTACTGAATGGAATAAAATGTTTTCAAATCATATACCCAATAAGGTGCTAATATCCAAAATCTATAAAGAACTCTACAATTCATAGCAAAAACAAAACAAAAAAACAAAACAAAACAAAACACAAACAACCTGATTTTAAAATGGACACAAGATCTAAATAGACATTTTCCAAAGAAGACACACTTGGCCAACACGGAAATGTGCTCAATGTCATTCTCATCAGACAAATGCAAGCGAAAACCACAATGAGCTGCCATCTCACATCTGTTAAGAATGTCTGTTACCAAAAAGACAAGAAATAACAAGCGTTGGCAGGGATGTAGAGAAAATAAAACACTTGTGCACTATTGATGGGAATGTAAATTGGTGCAATCACTATGACAACAATATAGAGGTTCCTCAAAAAATTAAAAATAGAATTGCCATCTGATCTAGAAATTCCACTTCTTGGTATTCATCCAAAGGAAACAAAAATGTTAATTCAAAAAGATATCTGCACTCCCATGTTCATTATGGCATTATGTACAACAGCCAAGACATAGAAACAAACTAAGTGTCCTTCAATAGATAAATGGATAAATACATTGTGGTATGTAGTATGCAATGGACTATTATTCATCCATAAAAAAGAATGAAATTTCAGCATTTGCAACAACATGGAGGGAACTTGAGGGCATTTATGCTAAATTAAGTAAGATAGAGAAAGATAAACACCATATGATCTCACTAAAAACAACACAAAACTACCCAACTGAAATCACAGATATAGAGAACAAATTGGTGGTTCCAAGAGGTAAGGATGAGGGGTGAGTGAAATGGGTGAAAGTGGTCCAAAGTACAAACTTTCAGTTATAAAATAAATGTAATGGAGATACCATGTACATTCTGGTGCCTATAATTAGCAATACTGTTTTGTATATTTGGAAGTTACTGAGAGTAGATCTTAAAAGTTCTCATCCCAAAGAAAAAAATTGTAACTATGTATAGGGATGGATATTAACTAGACTTATGGTAGTGATAATTTTACAATATATACAAATATTGAATAATTATGCTGTATACCTGCAACTAACAAAATGTTATATGCCAATTATATTCAATAAAAAACAAAGAAAGAAAAGCATCCCATATCTGAAATAGGTAAATGGACATCCAGATTTGTGAAGCTTCAAGAATACCATTAAGACAAATCAAAGACAAAGAGAGAATATTGAAATCAGCAAGCAAAAAGTGAGTCATCATATACAAAAGAACACCCATAAGATTATAAGCAGATTTCTCAGCAGAAACTTTGCAAGCCAAGAAGTGGATGACATATTCAAAGCACTGAAAGTAAAATTGATGACAGAGAATACTATATCTGCCAAAGATGTCCTTCAGAAATGAAGAAGAGATAAAAGGAACGAAGAAAAAGCAGCAGCAGCAGCAGCAGCAGCAGCAGCAGCAGAATCACCACTAGAAATGCCTTACAAGACTTATTAGACTCCCAGAGGTGGAGGAGAGAAAAGAAGGGTCAGAAAATTTATTTAAAGAAATAATGACTGGAGGGCCTGGTGGGGCTCAGTCAGTTAAGTGTCCCACTTTGGCTCAGGTCATGATATCATGGTTCATGAGTTTGAGCCCCGTGTTGGGTTCTGTGCTGACAGCTCAGAGGCTGGAGCCTGCTTCAGATTCTGTGTCTCCCTTTCTCTCTGTCCCTCCCCCCACTCATACTCTGTCTCTGTCTCTCTCTCTCTCTCTCAAAAATAAATAAAACATTGGGGGAGGAGCCAAGATGGCAGAACAGCATGGAAGCTTTTTGTGTGTCTCGTGTGCATGAAATACAGCCAGACCAACACTAAACCATCCTACACACCTAGAAAACTGATTGGAGGATTAACACAACAATCTGCACAACCTGAACCACAGAATTCAGCAGGTACGCGGCGTGGAGAGGTGAATTTGGGGAGCGAGAAACCACTGAGGGTAGGGAACCCACTGAGATGGGAGAGAAGATGGAGACTGGGGAAGGGGGAAGAATATGGGAAAAGCACCCCTCCCCAAAAGCAGCTGGAGAGAAAGTGGAAAATTGGGAACAGCCGCAGGGACTAAACTAAAAAGGGAGAAAGGAGAAAGGAGAGAGTTTAAATTCCTTTAAGACTGTAAACAAGGGGAGAACAAAGGCTGCAACTCTGCAGCTCCATACCTGGTGGTGCTCTGGTGGGAAGGGCGAATCCCCAGGAACAGAGTGGGGTCCAGGAGGTTCTCGGGCCACACGGGGAAAAGCAGTTCCACTGCTGGAAGGACATTCGGTAGAGACTGTTGAAGCCTCCTGGTCCCAGCAGACCCCAGAAAATGGCCACATTCACTGGTGCTGGGGCAAGGTCGTTAAGGGTGAAGCCTGGTGCCAGATGTGTGTTGTGATTTTCCATAATCCCTGAAACGCTGCTGCTACACTGTCTCATGAACTCTTTTTCTGGGGTGGGCTGGCACCTGGTCGCAGTCTTGGGGCACCAGTAGCAGCAGGGTCCAGCGGGAGTTCCTGGTTGCAGCCGACATTCGGCCATTGCTCTTTCGGCCATTGCTCAGTGAGACACTCTTGCAGACGGGCAGAACAGCCACAGTCCTTCGGAAATAAGGAGCCGGGGAAAACAGCCGCATCTGAGACGAAACTCAGGACAGAGGTACTACCAGGGGCCTGGTCACGGAGAGTGAAAAAGCAGGGAGCAGACAAAAGCTGAAGACAGAGGACGGGTGCACGATTGCTGATCCGGGAGAAGACTGGGTAGCTGGGTGGTGCCGGTTTCACCAATCCCGCGCATGCGCATACACACCTACAAGCCCCGCAACAATCCACCCCAGTAGGGTAACAGCGCCATCTAGTGGAGAGCAGAGCTGTTACACTGAGCCCTGTCCACCTGGGCCAACGTCGCTCTTCAAGAACACAAGTCTCACTGCCCGCTTAATTTATGGACTATAAAGAGCGACATAGATTGACATCTGGGGAAAACGAAGTAATTTCAGTCCTACTTCAATCTGTTAGCAGGTTAATCTATTCAATTTTCTTTTATTTTCTTTTTTTTCTCCCTTTCACAATTCTTTGCTTTTTCTTGAATACAGAAAGAGAAAAAATTCTTTTTATTTTCAATATTTATTAAAAATATTTTTCTTGGGGGCGCCTGGGTGGCGCAGTCGGTTAAGCATCCGACTTCAGCCAGGTTACGATCTCGCAGTCCGTGAGTTCGAGCCCCGCGTCAGGCTCTGGGCTGATGGCTCAGAGCCTGGAGCCTGTTTCTGATTCTGTGTCTCCCTCTCTCTCTGCCCCTCCCCCGATCATGCTCTGTCTCTCTCTGTCCCAAAAATAAATAAACGTTGAAAAAAAATTAAAAAAAATATTTTTCTTTAATTTTTATTACTATATTTTTACTTTTGTGTAAAGTTTTTCAAGTACTACTTTACTTCCATCATTTTATTTTAGTCTACTTCAGGTATTAACCTTTACAACTTTTCAAACAATTTCCTTTTTTTCTTTCTTTCTCTTTTTTTTGAATGCAGAAAGAGAGAAAATTCATTTTTACTTTCAATTTCTATTAAAAATATTTTTATTTAATTTTTGTTACTATATTTTTTGCTTTGATGTAAATTTTTTCAAATTCTATTTTACTCCCATCATTTTATTTTAGTCTTATACAGTGTATTCACTTTTTCAAATTTTCAAACAATTTCTTTTTTTTCTTTATCTTTTTTCCCTTTTTCATTTCTTTTCTTTTTTATTAAATACAGAAAATGAAAAAATTCATATTTATTTTTAATTTTTATTAAAAATATATTTCTTTAATTTTTTCTACTATATTCTTTTTTGTGTACATTTTTTCAACTTATATTTTACCCCATCATCTCATTTTAGTCTACTTCAATGTATTCATTTTTTCAAATTATCAAACACTTTCCTTTTTTTTCTCCCCCCCTTTTTTATTCCTAATCTGTCAAACCAGTTTCAACATCCAGACCAAAACACACCTAGAATCTAGCATCATCTATTTGATTTGTGTGTGTGTGCTTAATTTTTAATTTCAATATTTTTTAATTTCAATTTTTCTACCTCATTAATTCCTTTCTCCCTTCAAAATGACACAACGAAGGAATTAACCCAAAAGAAAGAGCACGAAGAAATGACAACCAGGGATTTAACCAACACAGATACAAGCAAGACGTCTGAACCAGAATTTAGAGTCACAATAATAAGAATACTAGCTGGAGTCAAAAGTAGATTAGAATAGCTTTCTGCAGAGATAAAAGAAGTAAAAAATAGCCAGAATAAAATTAAAAATGCTATAACTGAGCTGCAATCACGGATGGATGCAGCGGCGGCAAGGATAGACAAGGCAGAACAGATAATCAGGGATAGAGATGAAAAACTTATAGAAAATAACGAAGAAGAAAAAAAGAGGGAGATTAAGGCAAAAGAGCACAATTTAAGAATTAGAGAAATCAGTGACTCATTAAAAAGGAACAACATCAGAATCATAGGGGTCCCAGAAGAGGAAGAGAGAGAAATAAGAGTAGAGGGGTTATGTGAGCAAATCATAGCAGAAAACTTTCCTAACCTGGGGAAAGACACAGACATCAAAATCCAGGAAGCACAGAGGACCCCCCATCAGATTCAGCAAAAACCGACCATCAACAAGGCATATCATAGTCAAATTCACAAAACACTTAGGCAAGGAGAGAATCATGAAAGCAGCAAGGGAAAAAAAAGTCCCTAACATACAAGGGAAGACAGATCAGGTTTGCAGCAGACCTATCCACAGAAACTTGGCAGGCCAGAAAGGAGTGGCAGGATATATTCAGTGTGCTGAATCAGAAAAATATGCAGCCAAGAATTCTTCATCCAGCAATGCTGTCGTTCAAAATAGAAGGAGAGATAAAAAGTTTCCCAGACAAACAAAAATTAAAGGAGTTTGTGACCACTAAACGAGCCCTGCAAGAAATTTTAAGGGGGATTCTCTGAGGGGAGAAAATATGAAAAAAAAAATATATATATATATACATACATATGTATAAATACCCAAAGCAGCAAAGATTAGAAAGGACCAGAGAACACCACCAGAAACTCCAACTCTACAAGCATCATAATGGCAATGAATTCATATCTTTCAGTACTCACTCTAAACATCAATGGACTCAATGCTCCAATCAAAAGACATAGGGTAACAGAATGGATAAGAAAACAAGATCCATCTGTATGCTGTTTACAAGAGACCCACTTTAGACCATCTATCATGTTAATGGTCAACAAAAGAAAGCCAGAGTAGCCATACTTATATCAGACAATCTAGACTTTAAAATAAAGACTGTATCAAGAGATGCAGAAGGACATTATACCATAATCAAGGGGTCTATCCACCAAGAAGACCTAACAATTGTAAACATTTATGTGCCAAATGTAGAGCACAAAAATATATAAATCAATGAATCACCAACATAACGAAACTCATTGATAGTTATACCATAGTAGTAGGAGACTTCAACACCCCACCCACAGCAATGGACAGATCATCTAATCAAAAAATCAACAAGGAAACAATGGCTTTGAATGACACACTGGACCAGATGGACTTAACAGATATATTCGGAACATTTCATCCTAAAGCAGCAGAATGCATTCTTCTCCAGTGCACATGGAATGTTCTCCAGATTAGACCATATACTGGGACACAAATCAGCCCTAAGTAAGTACAAGAAGATCTAGATCATACCATGCATATTTTCAGACGACAATGCTATGAAACTCGATATCAACCACAAGAAAAAATTTGGAAAGAAAACAAATACTTGGAGACTGAAGAACATCCTACTAAAGAATGAATGGGCTAACCAAGCAGTTAAAGAGGAAATTAAAAAGTATATGGAAGTCAATGAAAATGATAGCACCACAACCCAAAACCTCTGAGATGCAGCCAAGGCAGTCATAAGAGGAAAATATTAGCAATCCAGGCCTTCCTAAAGAAGGAAGAAATATCTCGGATACTCAACCTAACCTTATGCCTTAAGGAGCTGGAAAAAGAACAGCAAATAAAACACAAAAACAGCAGAAGACAGGAAATAATAAAGATTAGAGCAGAAATTAATGCTATCTAAATCAAAAACCAAAAACAAAAACAAAAAACCAGTAGAACAGATCAATGAAACCAGAAGCTGGTTAATTCTTTGAAAGAATTAACAAAATTATAAAGCACCAGCCAGTATGATCAAAAAGAAAAAGGAAAGGACCCAAATAAATAAAATCAAAAATGAAAGAGGGGACATCACAACCAACACAACAGAAATAAAAACAATAATAAGAGAATATTATGAGCAACTATATGCCAATAAAATGGGCAATCTGGAAGAAATGGACAAATTCCTAGAAACATATACACCACCAAAACTGAAACAGGAGGAAATATAAAATTTGATTAGACCCATAACCAGTAAGGAAATAGAATTAGTAATCAAAAATCTGCCAAGAAACAAGAGTCCAGGGCCAGATGGCTTTCCAGAGGAATTCTACCAAGCATTTAAGGAAGAGTTAACACCTATTCTCTTGAAGCTGTTCCAAAAAATAGAAATGGAAGGAAAACTTCCAAACTCTTTCCGTGAAGCCAGCATTACCTTGATTCCAAAACCAGACAGAGAACCCGCTAAAAAGGAGACCTATAGACCAATTTCCCTAATGAACATGGATGCAAAAATCCTCAACAAGATATTATCCAACCAGATCTAACAATACATTAAAAAATTATTCACCATGACCAAGTGGGATTTATACCTGCGATGCAGGGCTGGTTCAATATCCACAAAACAATCAATGTGATTCATCACATCAATAAAAGAAAGGACAAGAGACATATAATCCTCTCAATAGATGTAGACAAAGCATTTGACAAATTACAGCATCATTTCTTGATAAAAACCCTCAAGAAGTAGGGATAGAAGGATCATACCTCAAGATCATAAAAGCCATATACAAAAGACCCAACGTTAATTTCATCCTCAATGGGAAAAAACTGAGAGCTTTCCCCCTAAGGTCAGAAACAAGACAGGGATGTCCACTCTCGCCACTGTTATTCAACATAGTATTGGAAGTCTTAGCCTTGGCAATCAGACAACACAAAGAAATAAAAGGCATCCAAATAGGCCAGGAGGAGGTCAAACTTTCACTCTTCACAGATGACATGATACTCTATATGGAAAACCCTAAAGATTCCACCAAAAAACTGCTAGAATTGATTCATGAATTCAGCAAAGTTGCAGGATATAAAATCAATGCACAGAAATCTGTTGCATTCCCATACACCAACAATGGAGCGACAGAAAGAGAAATCAAGGAATTGATCCCATTTACAGTTGCACCAAAAACCACAAAATACCTAGGAATAAATCTAACCAAAGAGGTGAAAAATCTATACACTGAAAACTATAGAAAGCCTATGAAAGAAATTGAAGAAGACACAAAAAAATGGAAAAAGATTCCATGCTCCTGGATAGGAAGAACAAATATTGTTAAAATGTTGATACTACCCAAAGCAATCTACATATTCAATGCAATCCCTATCAAAATAACACCAGCATTCTTCACAGAGCTAGAACAAATAATCCTAAAATTTGTATGGAACCAGAAAATACCCCGAAGAGCCAAAGCATTCTTGAAAAAGAAAACCAAAGCAGGAGACACCACAATCCCAGACTTCAAGCTATACTACAAAGCTGTAATCATCATGACAGTATGGTACTGGCACAAGAACAGACACTCAGATCAATAGAACAGAATAGAGAACCCAGAAATGGACCCACAAACATATGGCCAACTAATCTTTGACAAAGTAGGAAAGAGTATCCAATGGAATAAAGACAGTCTCTTCAGCAAGTGGTGCTGGGAAAATTGGACAGCGACATGCAGAAGAACGAACCTGGATCACTTTCTTACACCATACACAAAAATAAACTCAAAATGGATGAAAGACCTCAATGTAAGACAGGAAGCCATCAAAATCCTTGAGGAGAAAGCAGGCAAAAACTTCTTTGATCTTGGCCACAGCAACTTCTTACTTAACACGTCTCTGGAGGCAAGGGAAACAAAAGCAAAAATGAACTCCTGGGACCTCATCAAAATAAAAAGCTTCTGCACAGTGAAGGAAACCATCAGCAAAACTAAAAGGCAACTGACAGAATGGGAGAAGATATCTGCAAATGACACATCATATAAAAGGTTAGTATCCAAAATCAATGAAGAACTTATCAAACTCAACACCCAAAAAACAAATAATCCAGTGAAGCAATGGGCAAAAGACATGAATAGACACTTCTCCAAAGAGGACATCCAGATGGCCAACCGACACATGAAAAAATGCTCAACATCACTCATCATCAGGGAGATACAAATCAAAACCACCATGAGATACCATCTTACACCTGTCAGAATGGCTAACATGAACAACTCAGGCAACCACAGATGTTGGCGAGGATGTGGAGAAAGAGGATCTCTTTTGCATTGTTGGTGGGAATGCAAGCTGGTGCAGCCACTCTGGAAAACAGTATGGAGGTTCCTTAAAAAACTAAAAATAGAACTACCCTACGACCCAGCAATTGCACTACTAGGCATTTATCCAAGGAATACAGGGGTGCTGTTTTGAAGGGACACATGCACCCCCATGTTTATAGCAGCACTATCAACAATGGCCAAAGTATGGAAAGAGCCCAAGTGTCCCTCAATGGACGAATGGATAAAGAAGATGTGAGATATATATATATATATATATATATATATATATATATATATATATATATAATGGAGTATTACTCGGCAATCAAAAAGCATGAAATCTTGCCATTTGCAACTACATGGAACTGGAACTGGAGGGTATTATGCTAAGTGAAATTAGTCAGTCAGAGAAAGACAAAAATCATATGACTTCACTCATATGAGGACTTTAAAGGACAAAACAGATGAACATAAGGGAAGGGCAACAAAAGGGAGGGCAACAAAGGGAGGGGGACAAGACAGAAGAGACTCATAAATATGGAGAACAAACTGAGGGTTGCTGGAGGGGTTGTGGGAGGGGGTATGAGCTAAATGGGTAAGGGGCACCACGGAATCTACTCCTGAAATCATTGTTGCACTATATGCCAACCAATTTGGATGTAAATTTTAAAAAATAAGAAATAAAATTAAGAAGATAAATAAATAAATAAAACATTAAAAAATTAAAAAGTACATAATTGCTGAGAACTTCTCAAATCTAAGAACTGATTTGGATATCTAAGTTCATGAAGCTGTAAGGTTACCAAAGGAAGTTAACCTAAAGAAATCTTCTCAAAGAAACATATAATAAAACTATGAAAAATCAAGGACAAAGAGAATCTTAAAACCAGAAAGAGAAAAACTAAGTTATAATTTACAAGAGAATCCTTTTTCCCAAATGTCCTCCAACACTTGTCTCTACAGAAATAGAACAACAAAACAAAACACTAAAATTCTTATGGAATCACAAAAGGCCTCAAATAGCCAAAGCAATCTTGAAAAAGAACAAAGCTGATGGCATCACACTTCATGATTTCAAAATGTAGTACAAAGCTACAGTAATGACAACAGTTTGTCACCAACATAAAACAGATATATAGGCCAATGGAATAGAATAGAGAGTACAAAAACAAATCTACATGCATATGACCAACTGATCTTCAGTAAGTGTGCCAAGACCACACAATGGGGAAAGGATAGTATCTTCAATAAATGATGTTGGGAAAACTGGATATCCACATGCAAAAGAATGAACTTGAACTCATTATCTTACAATGTACAGAAAAATAATCCGGAATTGGATTAAAAAATTTAAATATTAAGACCTGAAACTGTAAGACGCTTTGGAGAAAACACAGGAAGAAAACTTCTCAGTATTGGTTTTCACAATGATTTCTTGGATTTGACACCAAAAACACAGGCAATAAAATAAAAAATAAACTGGGAATGCATCAAACTAAAAAGTTTGCGCACCACAAATGAAACAATCAAGAGAGTAAAAAGGCAATATACAAAATCGGAGAAAATATTTGCAGACTATCTATCTGCTAAAGGATTAATGCCCAAAATATGTAAGAATCTACTACAACTCAACTGAAAAAGAAACAAATACCCTAATAAAAATGGACAAAAGACTTGAGTAAATATTTTTCCAAAGAAGACATACAAATGGCCACTAGATATATTAAAATGTTCTCAAAAATCACTATTTGTTAGAGAAATACTTACTAAAACAACCTCAAGATGTCACCTCACATCTGTTAGGATGGTTATTATTTTAAAAAAAGAAGGTAAGTACTAGCGAGTGCGTGGAGATAAGTCTTATATGGTGTTGGTGGGAATGCAAATTGGGACAGCCACTATGGAAAACAGCATGGCAGTTCCTCAAAAATAAAACTGTTATGTGATCCATGAATCCCAATTCTGAGTGTATGTCCACAAGAATTGAAATCAGTATATCAAAGATATCTGCACTCCCACATTGTAGCATTATTCACAGTAGCCAAAACACAGAAATAACCCAAATGTTCACCAATGCATAAATGGATACATGTGTGGAAATATATAATCAATGGAATATTAGTCAGCCTTTAAAAAAGAAGGAAATCTTCCCCTTGCTGCAACATGGATGAACATAGAGGACATAATGCAAAGTGAAATAAGTCAATCACAGAAGGACAAATACTACATGATTCCATTTATATGAGGTAGTTAAAACAGTCAAACCCAGAGAAGCAGAGAATAGAATGGTGGGTTCAAGTGTGAGTGGTGGGGAAATAGGAGATTGTTCTAATGGATATAAAGTTTCTATTAAGCAACATGAACAAATTCTAGGGATCTGCTGTACCACATGGTACCTAAAGTTAACAACATGATATTGTAGACTTTAAAATATGTAAATAGGATAGATTTCATGTTGGGTGTCCTACCAAAACTAAACCAAACCCAAATAAAACAAAACAAAATGCAAAAGAGCACAAGGACATTTTTGGAGATGAGGGATACCTTTAGTATCTTGGTTGTGGTAATGGTATTATGAGTGTATACACATGTCCAAACTCATTAAGATGTACACATTAAGTGTGTGCTATTTTTTGCATATCAATTATACCTCAATAACGCTAAAAAATAAAAAATAAAAGTCTGACTAGCAGGTCTAGGGTGTTCAAGCCCAGCACATTCCAAAGAAAGGTCTGTTTCTTGAACTGCTTCTGAGAGGTAACATCGAAGCCTTTGGAATATTCTCCCTGGTAATAGTACCTTTGTTTATCTGGGACCTTGGAATACATCAGATAGTTTATATTAACAATGTCCTTTATGTTGGGGGGCCTTGGGCCATGTGGAATCAGATTGACATCTAGGGGACTGGAGCCTCAGTAACTATGGTCTGCTGCAATGGAAGCTCCATGCCTACCTCTAATAAAAATCCCAGACACCAAGACTCAGATGAACCTCTCTGGTTGACAATATGTCCCATGTGCTGTCACACATTGAAGCTTGAATCATTAAATGCTATTCATATGACTGCACTGGGAGAGGGCAACATGTGCTTGGTCTCTCCTGGAGTCTGCTCTATGCACCTTTTTCTTTTTTTGTTTTGATCAGCACCATTTCATTGTAATAAACCGTAAGTATAACAGTTTTTCTGATTTCTGTGAATCCTTCCAGTGATGAACCTGAGGGTGGTCTTGGGGACCTAGGACACACTATGCCATTCATAGAATAACACAATCTCCTGATTTTTAGGAGTGTTAAAGGGTATTGTAAAATTTGGAACTTTGTTTTTTGCCTCCTGCTAACTTAACATCCCCATTGTGCACATCTTGCCCAGGTGACCAGGTGCACCAGTGTGATAAGGATGACTTTCCCTGCACAAATTCCACTTCCTGCCCTGTCCTGACCATGACCTAGTAACATTCAAACGCATGGGTGAAATCTCCTCATGTTTTCTCCTGTACTGTTCCTTTGTCTATGGATTCCTGCTGTGCTTGATTGAGTCCACTTCCCCACTCCCATCCTTCCTACATGGTCCCTTACAGCAGGCAGTAACCCTGTATCTGTAGGACTTGTAAGCATAATAAACTGTGTTTTCCTGAACCTCTCCTGTGTTCCCTCTTATGGCCACAGTTGACTGACCATCAATCAGTTCATCAGCTCTGACCACAGAATCTGAAGCAGGCTCCAGGCTCTGAGCTGTCAGCACAGAGTCCAATGTGGGGCTTGAACTCACTAACCATGAGATCATGACTTGAGCCAAAGTTGGACGCTTAACTGAACGAGCCACCTGGGTGCTCCTACTTGCAATTATTTCAAATTTAGACATGGTTCTCAGCACCCCCCATCTAACAATGTAACACAAACTAGTGTAAATGTAGCCTCAGAGGTAAATGATAATTTAATGAGTGACATCTAAAGAAATGGATAACCCTAATTTTTAGAATTCTTGCTTTTTTGTCAAAATCTAACATGAACCTACATAAAAACACATAATATCTATAATCGAGGATCTTTGAACTTAATGTCAATAAAAATAATATCACATATTTCTCTTACAAAATATCTCTCAGTTTCTGAAATAAATGACTGTATTAGTATTCCATTTTTAAGTCATCTAAGCTTGTGAACACCATGATGCTTAACAATATTTAAAACATACTTCATGGAACAAGAATATTATATATCTTTCCACTGAGTTTCTATATGCTCCATAAGAGCCTTTACTTTTGTTGTGGGGACGTATGCCCTGGTTTCCAAAGAATTTATAAATCCAATTATTTTCATCATCAATTTTTAAAATTGTCACTCTTTTGAAACATACCCTCAAGATGATCCTATCATTTTGGGGCCAGCATGCTAAATAAGTCCATATTTAGAAGTGTCAAAGATGGATGAAATAAAAAAATACATATTTTATGTATTCAAATATATGTACACATTTTATATCACCTGCAGGGATATTCCATTACAATCTGATCAAAGATCACTCAATAAAGCAACACCAATCCCTAGAGAACTTTCAGTGTTGTCTTTGAAATATAATGTTTTAAGCCACGACAAAAAGTAGAGCTAGGTAAAAAGAAAAAAAAATGTAGCAACCAAAATAACTCCTTTCAAATGTAAAATGCAAGGAAATGGGAGAGATGTATATATTTAATGGAAAATAGATCCTCCATATAAACATTTTTCCTCAATTTGTTTGGAACTTAACGATTCACAGAATTTCATTCCGCTCAGAAAAGTGTACTGTACATATCACACTTGTAAAAATGTGCCAGTTCTGAAAATCTGTTCAATTTCCTGTCCTTTAATTTTGTAATCACATAGATGCCTGATGCTTTAGAATACATTTAAATAGTAGAAATAAACACACAATTATGAAACCTGTTTTTGTAATTAACTTTTTTTTTTTAATTTTTTTTTCAACGTTTATTTATTTTTGGGACAGAGAGAGACAGAGCATGAACGGGGGAGGGGCAGAAAGAGAGGGAGACACAGAATCGGAAACAGGCTCCAGGCTCTGAGCCATCAGCCCAGAGCCTGACGCGGGGCTCGAACCCACCGACCGCGAGATCGTGACCTGGCTGAAGTCGGACGCTTAGCCGACTGCGCCACCCAGGCGCCCCATTAACTTTTTAATTCAGCTTCTGTTGTATCAGGTTAAAAGTTCAAATTTAAATCATGGGATTACATGCGAGGAGAAAACAATAGTGTAGCAATTTTTATAGGGGTGTAGCAATGTATACTTGATGTCAGAAGCTAAGAATTTGACAAAGACATATTTTTAAGCAATTGTCTTTTCTGACAGATTCAGCAAAGCCAACTATATTATCTAAAAACTACCCAGGGAGGTGGATAGGTTAGAAGACTTTAAAAGGATTCATAAGTAAGATATAGCAAAAACATAAAACAAATAGAAAAGTCACTAAAATGTAAATTGATGCCTAAGAATTATATGTTGCATGTCTAGTGAATGTGTACAGAGATTATTTGAGCAGTTGGGGAACAAAACAAAGAAAATAAAAGAAGTAGAAAGAAAGAAAAGGTCAAAATAGGAAGAGTTTCAAATACTGAGTCTCTAAAAATTAAGAGAAATTTTACAAGCAGTTATAGAAGTTGATAAAATTTGAAGCAGTTTTGATAAGCTGTCAAGTTTTATATTATAATTTTCAGGGCATATTTGTAATAATTCTAATACTTTTATTCTAGTAATAAATTTGAATTTTAAGGTATTTCCACACCTTTTTTTACAGAAATCAAAATTATGTAATTCTGCAAGTATCTACTATTTAAGGGGAAATTCTTCGGGCACCTGGATGGCTCAGTCAGTTAAGTATCCGACTTGGTTTCGGCTCAGGTCATGATCTCACGGTTTGTGAATCCGAGCCCCAAATTGGGCTACGTGCTGACAGTGTGGAGCCTGCTTGAGATTTTCTCTCTCCTTCTCTCTCTGCCCCTCCCCCGCTCACTCTTTCTCTTTTTTTTTTTTTTTAATTTTTTTTTCAACGTTTATTTATTTTTGGGACAGAGAGAGACAGAGCATGAACAGGGGAGGGGCAGAGAGAGAGGGAGACACAGAATCAGAAACAGGCTCCAGGCTCTGAGCCATCAGCCCAGAGCCTGACGCGGGGCTCGAACTCCCGGACTGTGAGATCGTGACCTGGCTGAAGTCGGACGCTTAACCGACTGCGCCACCCAGGCGCCCCTCTTTCTCTCTCTTAAAAATAAACTTAAAAATTAAAAAAAAAAAAAAGAAGAAAAGAAAATGGCATCTGCCTAGCAATTAAAAAAATTTTTTTTAATGTTTATTTATTTTTGAGACAGAAACAGAATGTAATTGGGTTAGGGGCAGAGAGAGAAAGACACACAGAATCCAAAGCAGGCTCCAGGTTCTGAACTGTCAGCACAGACCCTGACAGGGAGCTTGAACTCAGGAGCTGTGAGATCATGACCTGAACCGAAGTCGGATTTTCAACCAACTGAGCCACCCAGGCGCCCCTGCCTAGCAATTTTTAATATTGTTTTTCACTTTCCACTAAAATTCATACACAGACAGACTGAAAAAGCAGAAATCTCACTGTCAGACAGCCTTATACAAGAATATTGGAAATTTCCATCTGCCTTAAAGTAAAATGGAGACTTCTTCACTAGATGGAGAAAAATCTATTAAAGTTGTGCCTCACGGAACATCCACAAAATCGTTTAGGTTAAAAAACCAGAAGGTTTCTGGAGCACCTAGGTGGCACAGTCGGTTAAATATCTGATTCTTGGTTTTGGCTCAGGTCATGATCTCATGGTTCATGGGTTTGAGCTCTGCATAGGGCTCCACGCTGGCAGTACAGAGTCTATTTAGGATTCTCTCTCTCCCTCTCTGCCCCTGCAGTGCTCTCTCTCTCTCTCTCTCTCTCTGAATAAATAAATAAACTGGAAAAAAAAACTGGAAAGTTTCCCCTACGTCCCCTTGTGTCTCAAGTCCCAGAAACCCAGCAGTCTATAGCTGTATAAACTGAACCATTATACCTCATGTCACAAGTACAAATCTCCAAAGCAGCCAGAGGAAGTTTCCAAATGTTCAACACCTAGGAAGAACATTTTCCTAAAAAAAACTGAGCTTGTCAAAAAGTAATGGGAAGTACCCTAGATGCAGGGTTTGGAAGTCACAGTGATTGAATCATCAAACGATTGGGGCAGGAGAAAAAATCATCACAAGGGGGCCAAGAGATGCTAAATGAAGTCCATTCAAATCAGGAAATTGTATAGGTGTTTTGTATTAAGTAACCTTTCAAGAGCAGACTTGAGAATAATATCTGACCAAAATGAGATTAAACCAGAATCTGAGGGAAATATTGTGACCCAAGAATTTTATATCTAGGTGAGTTATTTTTATTATTTTTTACATGTTTTAGGTTTTTTTTAATGTTTATTTTATTTTTGAGAGAGAGAGAGACAGAGTGTGAGTGGGAGAGGGGAGAGAAAGAGGGAGACACAGAACCTGAAGCAGGCTCCAGGCTCCAAGTTATCAGCACAGAGCCTGACACAGGGCTTGAACTCACGACCTGTGAGATCATGACCTGAGCTGCAGTTGGTTGCCCAACTGACTGAGCCACCCAGGCACCCCTACATTTTTAGTTTTATAAAACGTTAGATATTCAAGACCCCTGAGATCTAAAATACAATTTTCAAATCCTACTGGAATAAAAGTACTGTATTCTAGTAAAAATATTTTAATATTCTAATAAAACAGTTCAAAAAGGTATCTGTTTTCAAATACATATGTAAAAATCAATAGCTTTTTTTATGCAAGCAGTAACTAATTTGAGCATATAATAAAAGAGAAAATCTATTCAGAATAGCAACAAAAATATGGCATAGTTAGGAAAAACTTAAGAAATATGCAAAAGTTTACATAAAAAAGAATTACAGGGCATTGCTAAAGGACATAAAAGAAGAAATTAATAGGGAGACAAGTTATATCACTGAATAGGTATTTTAATATTGTATAGATATAATTTATTGATATGATTCCATATCTTAGTGCAAGCATTTTAAAAATGATATATACTCTTTTACCTAGTGATTTACCTTGAAGATTTTCTCCTAAAGTGCTACTTATTAATGTGTATAAAGATCCAGATGCAAATATGCTTATTGTGGTGGTTTTTATAGTCATAAAATTATCAAAACATTAAATATCTAATAACAGCCCACTGGTTAATCTATGATGAGTCTATATGTTATTACAAAGCCATTACAAGAATATAAAAAGATAAAAAGAAATGATAGTTTCTTATGTTTGAAATTATAGTCTTAGTATATACTCTATAATTCTGAGTTTAAAAAAGGAGGAAAAGGAGCTGAGTGGTAACAACATTCTTCTTTTTTGTTATAAGGCAAAAAACATAGATGTTACTTTAATTAAATTCTAGACTTTTACCATAGTGATTTTGTTTCTTTTTCCTTTTATTTCATTTGAGTACCTAGAGGGTATAATGCTAAATGAAATAAGTCAGACTGAGAAAGACAAATATTGTATGATTTCACACACAGGTGGAATCTAAAAAAATAATAATAATAAATGAATAAACAAAAAACATTCTTTTTTAAACTAAAAAAATGTTTACTTAAAAGTTGCTGCTAAAGACATCATTTCTCTTGTATAATAATCTTCAGGTGAGGAAAACCACTAGCATAAGCACTCAAGTGATAAAAGAAAATAGTGAACAAATAAGCTAGGAATATCCTTGGGGAGAATTATGAAGTTCTTATTATCCTAGATATGGAAATTCAGATGAGATGAAAATCTGCTGTGCTTATTAATGCATTCCCAGATTTCCTTCTCAAGCTTGAGTCTAAGAAAAGCAGTTCAGGTGAGATGCTCACACTGCTCTTGGCACCTCACACTGGGGAAACACTCAATGGAGAACTGTCTCTAGACCAGATGATGAGTGCTCCAGCCCTGGCCCCAGGCACTACAGAGCCTTTCTCTCATCTTCCCTGGACTGTGGCTATTAAGGGTGCAATGGCATAATGTGGTGCAAAGGACACAGGCCCAGCAGGTCAGTAAACGTGGTTCTGCCATTAACTAGTTACATGACCATCATTAGTTCATTTTAAATTACTCACATTCAGTTCCCTTATTTTTAAATTTAGATTTCAAACTCCCTCTGACTTTAGGGGCACCTGGGTGGCTCAGATGGCTAAGTGTCCAACTCTTGGTTCCGGGTCAGGTCATGATTTCATGGTTAAGTAGGTGTGAGCCCTGCATCAGGCTCTGTGCAGACAGTGTGGAACCTGCTTGGGATTCTCTCTCTCTCCCTCTCTCTGCCCCTCTCCCACTCTGCTGTCCCTTTCTCTCTCAAGAAAATAAATAAATAAAATTAAAAATTAAAAAATTAAATAAAATTCCTCTGACTTTAAAAATTATATACCTTTTGTGGGGCACCTGAGTGGCTCAGTCAGTTAAGTGTCTGACTCGGTTTTGGATCAGGTCATGATCTCAGTTCCTGGACTCGAGTCCCATATTGGGCTCTGCACTGATGGGGCAGAAACTGCTTAGGATTCTCTCTCTCCCCTCTCTCTCTCTCTCTCTGCCCCTACCTACCCTGCTTGTGCTCTCTCTCAAAATAAATAAGTTTAAAAAAATTTAAAAAATTATATACCTTTGGCATAAAATTGGCATAACTGCTACAGTCTTTACTTCTCCAGCTGGTCAGGGGTATTAAAACTTCTTTCCATCCATGTTTCCCTTAACTTCTCCCAAACTTTGATTCATCTATGTTTTTTACCTGGTGGAGTGACCCCAAATTTTTATTTCTAAAAGTTCTAGATTCTCAGTTGTCCATTCAATATTGAGTTAGCCCATTTTCTGGCAATGTTAATAAGTAAAGAATCAGGTTGAATTACATGGGCCAAATTAGTAACTTTCTTTATTGATTTATAGGCATGGGCAGCCATAAATGACCCAGGAGCAACCTCAGCTTCCAATTTAATGGCATCATGGTTTTGTTCCTTGGTGGAAACTTCTTCCTTTGGAAACCAGGGCTTCTCTCTACCTTCCAAGTCCAAGGCTGGGGAAATATGAAGAATCACTCTGTGAGTGGGTTGTAACATGCAATAGTAAAATTCCTTGGTTTCCAGCCCTTTGTATTACAGTTATGGTAAAAATAGCACCACATATATTTGTTTTTAGTATAAAGCATATACCACACCCTATAGGAAAACCCCCCACCTCAAAATTACTGTTATAAGTTCTGCCCACTAGAAAGATTTACCTTCACAATTATCTTTTAGAGTTACCCTGGGTTGAGCTGTTGGAGAATATGGACAGTAGATGCCTAGGTCTGGCAGTATCAACATAACATGCAGATCCATTTCTAAACCAGACTTCCAAAAATTTTCTTTTGTTAACTGGTCATAGAAACTACCCAAAAGGTAAAGGAGAGGTCAGAGAAAGGAGTAACAAAGCCAGAAGGAAAGGTACTATGAGTGTCTGACTCAACTACAAGTAAAATTTATTTATATCTTCTGGATCTAGTTGGACCCAGTAGATCTCTCACATATGATCACAATTCAGAAAACATTGAGTTTGTGATAGGTAACTGGATTTAATAGTCACTAGATGTCCTATAATTAGATGTTCAATCTTTCACAGGGTCCAGTAGCCAGGAACTTCTTCTCAAATGGAGAATAATTGTTGACAGAGGATGATACTGCATTGCCCCAAGTTATGGATCCCATGTTTCTCTTATTGGAGCTCACCCATAACTCCAGAAAGCATCCCTAGCTGCAAAAGATGCACGAGGTAACATTGGTCGTAAGTCTCAAGCAACTTACAGAGCAGTCTGGGCTTGAAGAGCTCCCTTTTTTTATACATCCCACTCCAATCTGGAAGACTTATAGGTTACTAAGAAAAAAAAATCAGAACAGTATACCCAGATGTGGTACATATGGCCTCCAAAATTCAAAACATGCACTGCGCTCTTTCTTTATGGTGGACACTACAAAGGGCAGCAACTTGCCTTTACATTTGGAAGGTTTACTTCAATAAGCTCCAGAAAACTAAACTGAATTTTACTGTGGCAGGAGCTTGGGGGTTCTCCTGACTTAATATCTCATCCTCTAGCATGCTTGTGCTTTTTAAAACATTTTTAAAAGTTTATTTATTTATTTTGAGAGAAAGAGAGCAGGGAGGGCAGAGATAGAGGGAGAGAGAGAATCACAAGCAGGCTTCGCACTGTCAGCACACAGCCCGATGCAGGGCTTGAACCCATGAATCACGAGATCATGACCTGAGCTGAAACCAAGAGTCATTACTGTAACTGACTGAGCCACCCAGGCACCCCGTGCTTTACTTATTAGTTCTTGCTTCTCAAGTCCAGTTAGCATATTTTCACAAAAAGAATGGACCAGCATGGAGTTTTGTGAAATATCAAAAGGTTCAGTATTCCTACCAATTATATTATGACCAAATATAGAGTTGCTATAAGTGTAATTTAAACCAGTGAAGACGTACTACTCTCCCACCCAGGTGAAAGCGATTTACTTCTGATTATCCTTATTAGTATGGGTAAAGAAAACTGTTTTCAAGTCAACAGCTACAAACAAGGTGACAGAGGCTATGTTGTTTGCTCAGTGATAAAAACATAAATACTATATCTTAAATGGCAACCTCAGTCGAAATCACGACCTTCTTAAAGTTTATGATAATCTGCAATCATTTCTAAGACCCATCTGGTTTTTGTACTGACCCAAAGGAGAATTAAATGGACATTGAGTAGGTATCATCATCTTTGGCATCTTTGGTTTGTGATGATAGTACTAATACCAATAATTCCCTTAGGAAAGTACTTTTGGCTTAGTATTGGTGTGGTATTGTGTAGGAGGAGAGAGAAGCTAACAGGTAGGGGTAGGGGTGGCATTTCTAGGAGCTTCCACTTTACTTCCACCTACCATAACAACCTTTGCTCTGTGAGTCAGGGGACCATTTGGGAGAGTGGACCAGTTGCCAGTTACGTCTATTTGCATTGTACACTTGTAAATTACGGAGATAGTCTAAAGATGGGTGCAGAGCTACTGGACAACAGTGAGAAGAGATTCTGCGAAAGATCTACAAGCCCTTATGCTGTCCAGTGGGTCCTAGTAGCTGTTTTAAGTCTCCAGATATGTTTGTTAACTTAGATTCATGATTTAATACTGTGATCTCACACCAAGAAAGAACAATTAACTTGCTTTCATGCTATGCCAAATAATGAATACTTGAAATAGGTTAAGTTTGCTCCTATGGTTAATCTCTGTATCTTTACTGTTTTCTTATAAATATATTATTTTTAAATTATAAGATATATATAGATATATATACAATTAAGTCATTTTAATTCACTCAATTTGTGCATTCCCCAAATAAGATCTTTATTTTTTTGCAAGTTTTAATCATTTTCTCACTCTAACAAATAGCCTACTAGAAGTAACTTGCAAATGTAAATAGAAAGTTTTTAACATTCAAAATATAAAAAAGATCACTATCAGATTCATTAAAACAATTATTCAGACACTCATAGAACTAGTATTTGACATGATTTTAGTATGACAAACTTCAAACAATGTAAGAGAAGAGTAATGGATGCCTGGAGTGTTATATTGAGTATTATATTCAATTCTGAAGATGTATTTAGTTTCAGCTGGAAACTCCACTCTGATTATTTAGCAATATCTGTCATGGACATTGGAGAGTGTACTATTGATACACATATTTGCCATCTAGGCCAAAATGAGTCTATCTGGAGAACTTTTCATTTTATGGCATGACCTTAAATTACCACTGTATATGCTAGTCTGTCTAGAAACAGGTGGGTTTTTTCTTAATTAGAAATACTTGCATACTTAAAATGCATCCAAATTCATCAAATAATCTGGACATAAAAATGAGAGTTTGATTTTATTTTTTTATCTTTTCATTCCTGACTTTATCTGGTTTTAGTTCGATGTAACAACTATATGATGCTGCAGGTTGAGGAAAAGATGACCGACACAAGTTTCTTGTGCAGACTAGCAACAATCTGACAGAGACCAGCAGAGGGCTTGAATGGAGTACTTTGCCCCTTTGGGTCAGTGATCACAATTTACATTCTGCAGTGCCTTGAAAGTGTTATGTTTAGTAATATAGATGAAACACTGATTAGTTAGGCTGTCAAAATATCTTCTGTCAGCCAATGATTTAGTTTCTCGTATTGTCTCATGAAAAATGGAGACTTCTTGTGCACTTTTCAATGTCAAAATAAATTCAGTCTTGTCTGAATGTCTCAAACGTATTTCCTCAACTTAAATAACTTGCTGAACATATGGACATTAGGTGCCATTTGGGCTGTATTTATGTCTCTGATTATGAGAAATCTTTTGATATGAATGTTTCAGAAACATTTTATTGATACTATATTCTAATTTTCTTCTCTTTCCTATGTTTGTGGATGATATTATTTTATATTCTTTCTTTAGACTATACTGTGTATTATAGAAACTTCTTTGATTAAGATTTCACTTGAGTAGATCAGAAGTTATATTATTCAGTATAAGAATCTACAAGTATAATAACCTTACCTTTTATCATAGCTGTATCGAGGGCACATAAGAAAATATTTGTCCAATCAGATATCTAAGGCTATTTTCAGGTTGAATTCATTAGCTGATAATCATACAAAATGCAGTTGGGGGTTCCAACTACTATTTCACAAAAATTCATCATTAAAAATAATTCTATTTAGATAACATTTTGATGCTAAAAGCTTTTTTTTTTTTTGATGATCTAAGACTTTGCATACCATTAGTAACATGGAATTCTGGGAAAGTACTTGATAATAAATTCATCTCTCTTGACAATAATCATATAACTTGTAAATCCAACATTTGTAAGCAATTCCTTGGACTAGAATAAAAGGGATTTTGGAAAATACTTCTACTTCTTTAAAATATTTCTACTTTTTATGTTGTGGGGGTGTGTACTTGTCTGTCTTTTTGCCTAACTATACACTGATATTCTTTTGGATATTTTCCCACCTAGTGAGGTAGTCTTAACTTCATATCGTGTTCTTAAATCCCTTGCTTTATTCCCTCTCATTACAGAGAATTGCTTAAATGGAATGAAGAAGCAGAGAAATGCTGACTGTAAGCCAGATATGGAAATAGTATATCTGTTTCTATAGATCAGTTCCTGATTTTCTACCAGGACTTAAACTTCTCTTTCCTTAATTTCCCTTCTCTGTTCTTCTCTTCTGGAACTACAGACTTCCTCTACTTTATTTCTGAACATATCTTACTTCCTTCAGTAGACTTATCTCTTTATTAAAGGAAAATGATTATTTGATTCATCTTTGTATCTTTCAAAATGTTTATTCCAGTGCTAGCTACATGGTAAATGGTAGATAAATGTCTATGCATGAAATATGAGTTAATGGAGATAGAGCTCATGCATCTGGGGTTTTGTTGTAAACATACATTCTAATGCTGTTTTACCTTCACTATAGAGAGGGTGACTTAACTGGTTATGCCATTCCTTTTGCAAAACAGTCTAACACTGGAGAGGCACCTGGGTGATTTAGTCTGTTAAGCATCCAACTCTTGGGCATGAGACCAGCACAGGTGATGATCTCATAGTTTGTGAGTTCGAGCCCCACATCAGTCTCTATGCTGACACTGTGGAGCCTGCTTGGGATTCTCTCTCTCTGCTCCTCCTCCATTCACTCTCTCTGTCTCTCTCTCAAAAATGAATAAGTAAACTTTAAAAAAATGTAAATGGACTCTCTTGACACTGGTGAAAAAAATTTTCTGTGTAGCAATAGAATCAAACATCCTTAGAATCAAGCATCCTTAGATCAAATATCAGTATAACTGATGGTATGATTACACACTTTTGAGGAACTGAAAATATGGCAGACTTAAAATAAGAGCAGTAAGAGGAAGCCAAGTGTTTGAGTTAAAAACAAACAAACAAACTGTGAAACACATGTTCCAGTGACTTATTTAGATCTTTTTATAAGTGATCTAAAATTACTTGCAGGGTGCCTGAGTGGCTCAGTCACTTAAGCTTCTGACTCTTGATTTCGATTCAGGTCATGATCTCACAGTCATGAGATCAAGCCCTGTGTCAGGCTCCCTGCTGGGCTTGGAGCCTGCTTAAGATTCTCTCCCTTTCCTGCTACCCCTCCCCTACTTGCACACATGTGCTCTCTCTCTCTCACTCAAATTAATTAATTAGTTAATTAACAATATTCAAAATACTATTTTTCCTCATGCTTCAAATAACATTCAAATAACTGCATAAGATATTATGCACCATATTATTTGTATTCACTTTTTGGAAGATAAATGGAGTTTTATCTGCATTTCTTCAGATATTTCAGAGAATTTTCTTTCAGCTTTTATTTTTACGATTATGAAGTGTAGATTGCACTACTGAAACCGTAGATAACTTCCCAACTTATTGTATATTATCTATGTGTGTGTTCAGTTTATTGAAACACAACCCCAGTGGCAGGCATTGTGGTTGACTACTCCAAATCAATCCTCCTTCTTCCTGGCCCTGACTTGGTCCAGAAATCTATACCATATAGACTCATATACCTGTAGGGAAAATCCTCATCCAAAACCTGTGTTAATTAGTTGTGATTAAAACTCTAAGCTAATTTTGATTTTTCCACTTACTTTACCAGAGATTAGTGAAATCATAAAACTTGTATGAAATTTTGTTCAGTGAGGCAGGAAAGAAAATAATCTAGACAGCGCCTGAGAAAAGTTACCTTGCTCTTAAAAGGAGATGTGAAGAAAGAAATGATCCTTTTCTTTTGATGAACATTTTTGTGTTTGTATGTGAACATCAACACTGTCTTGCAATCATTAGGACAAAAATTACACACTGAAGAAGGAAAAATAGAAAGTTTAAAAATAACAAATTTTTTTAAAAATGCATGGTTGAGGGGCGCCTGGGTGGCGCAGTCGGTTAAGCGTCCGACTTCAGCCAGGTCACGATCTCGCGGTCCGTGAGTTCGAGCCCCGCGTCGGGCTCTGAGCTGATGGCTCGGAGCCTGGAGCCTGTTTCCGATTCTGTGTCTCCTTCTCTCTCTGCCCCTCCCCCGTTCATGCTCTGTCTCTCTCTGTCCCAAAAATAAATAAACGTTGAAAAAAAAAATTTTTAAAAATGCATGGTTGAATCACTGAATTAACTAAGCCTGGACTGCCCTAATTTGTTAATTTTTCTTACAGTTTATGAGTTTTTTGTTGTGATTTTCCTTAATTGTAGACAAAAGCTACTTCCCAAGTTTTTAAAATATTTTCTCTAATATATCTACTTACTAAGAAAATATGATATTTGAGGTAGAGTGAATGTGAAAGGAAGATATAAATTTAATTCAATTTATTTCACTGAAAAAAATTCCTGAATTTTATTTTCTATCATTTTATCAAATTTTTTATAACCAGTTTCTTCTTTGGCATTACGATTAATGTAAATTTTAATATATTCGTTTGAAGAATCTTAGAATTACATTTTAAAAGTTTCACATGTTCCACAAAACTTTAAAATAGGTTTGTTCTGCTCTTGGACACAAAAAATATAATTTGATACTTATTCAGTAGTCTTTGTAATCTATTTCTTACATAGTCATTACTTACAATGTTCTGACATGTAATGTTATTATTGGAGTTTCTCTACTTAAAAAATATCTTCTGGTTCTGTAAAAAGTTTAATTTATTAAAGCATAATAAAGGTACATCTAACTTTAACCCTAATTTATGAAAATGTACAAAAATTAGTTATGCTGTTTGACATTTATAGTATCAGGCTTTGCAAGTTTCACATTTAAAACATACTAAAATTTCATTTATCATCTTCTATATAATGTATATGTTTTACTTTCAAGAGATAGGTGTGTGTAATTTTAATGTCAACCTCAGAATCACCAAAAAGTACCCTGGCAATCAGTGGAAAGGTTTAATAGGTTTTCTGTCTTGTTCTTAATTTGCTGAAATTACAAAATCAATACTTTCAGTTGTAGCTGCAGTTACCCGTTTTACTGCTTTAAGATAAAGTCTACAAGAAAGTAACCTTCACTTTCAATTTGTAGCTCAGAACATCAGGTTGTTCTTGGCCACTAGTTAAATAGCCTGTTCTCTGCCATCCTATATAAGATATTCCAAATGTGCTGTGGTTCCATTTCCAAGGAGATACATGCTAAAAGGAACTGTGGTCAATACAGAACAAGCAGAAATTCAAAGTTTTACACTGTCCGTCTTTCCCTTTCTCTTCACAACATACTGATATCCCTTTATTTCTTGAGCTTAAGCTCATCTGAATTCTTACTATACCTTTCAACTCTGTATCTGAGATTGGCATCAACTGTCCACAACACTTTCCATCCAAATAAGAAATAGTCTCATTCTCTCTGAACCTTGTCTTGCCCCTAAGATTTTTGTTACAAGAGCACATTCCTGCCACTTTTAAGATAAGGAAATTCTTCCAGTTAGAGTAGGTTAATACAAAGTAGACAAGTAAGCACATTTCTAAGATTTTAGTTTGAAAAAAAAAAGTGATAGATCAGTCACTTTAAAATGTCAAAGATATTGGAAGGGACAAAGGGATTTTGAGTATTAAAGCTATAAATGTTTTTACACTGTAATAAGTCTCAATAAACATGGGCAAAAACCACTACTGAAACGCTAGTTTTATAACATTCATCACATAGTCTTAATGTACACAGTTTTTCATCCTAAGAATATCTTTCATTCTTGTGTACAAGAAAAGGAGTTTGAATTTGGGCTTCTAACTCAAATGGTTGTTTTGTTTGTTTGTTTGTTTGTTTGTTTGTTTGTTTGTTTTCAGTCCTAAAATTTAAAAGTGTTCTGTTCCAGGCTATTTAGTAGGGAAGGAACAAATTCCAGAAGGAAGTGAAGATTCCTCCAACCTTGCATGATGTTTTACTGTCAATACTTTCTTTGGCTACAAACATGAGGTTTTGCTGTTTCATCAGGCCATCACCACTGTGTCTCAGCTACAACAGTAATAATCATATTGTATTTTAATTAATCTGTTTACATGTTGGTCTCTGTCAACTGACTATCACTCTTTGAGGGAAATAATTTCTTATTCATCTAGCACAAAACCTAGTAACATAAGGCACTCAGTATTCCTTCAGTAATATAAGGAAAAATTTCTTAAAAACTTGAATTGGAATTGAAGTCATGATAAACTGCTAATAAATTGAACATATAAGAACTAATAATAACTTGGGGCGCCTGGGTGGCTCAGTCGGTTAAGCGCCCGACTTCAGCTCAGGTCACGATCTCGTGGTCCATGAGTTCGAGCCCCACGTCGGGCTCTGGGCTGATGGCTCAGAGCCTGGAGCCTGCTTCTGATTCTGTGTCTCCCTCTCTCTCTGCCCCGCCCCCATTCATGCTCTGTCTCTCTCTGTCTCAAAAATAAATAAACGTTAAAAAAAATTAAAAAAAAAAGAACTAATAATAACTTAAAGTTTCTACTTCTCATTTTATTTAAGCAGGAGAGTGAGGTTGGCAGAATGGGGGTGGGAAGTTCTGTAATAGAACATATCACACATCTACATCATTTTTATCTTATTAAAACAGTTTGGACAGTGTTTCTTAGACTATAAATTATGATCCATTAGTGAGTCCTGAAATTGATTTAGTAGTGTTCAGCAATATTTCTCTTAATAGCATGGAAGAAAAGAATAGAATAGAATAGAGGAATAGAATAGAATAGAATAGAATAGAATAGAATTCAGCACAGTAGAATGGAAAATATCAGAGTGCACATACTAAAGACAGTTATACTTTTGTAAGAACTCTTGATGAGTTTTATAGTTGTATATATACTAGTTGCAATTTAAAATGTATTTTTAACTAAGGACAGTGGTTCAAAAAGTTTGAAAAAATATGCAGTTAGAATATGAGTTTGGCTATTCTGTTAGCATAGATAATAATTTTGGTTTAAACACAAAGGCAGTTGTTTATTTCTCATCTAAAGATCTGTAGATAAACAATCCAAGACTAGCATGGCATCTCCACAGGATCAGTTCTTCCTCTGTTGCTTTGTGATATATCTCTGGAGAATTTTTCTCACCCACGTGATCCAAGATGGCTCACTTCCATGTCCACATTTCAATCATTAAGAGAGAGAGAGAAGGGAAATATGAGAGCACGACTCAAAGTTGTCCACAGTTTTTTATTCACAGCAGATGCTATATCTAGTTCCAAGAGAGATTGGGAAGTATGATCTGTATTTTGGGCAGACAGATAGCTAGCAAAAATCCAGAGTTTAATTAACTTTGTAACATGGAGAAATGGAAATTTGGGCACAAATAGCCATCTTGCCACATTTATGTTTGGTAGACATAAAGGAAGGACATGATAAAACTCAGATTTTACCATATGAAATCAGGCTAGAAATTCAACTCTGCTGTGGCTACTCTTCGTTTTGTCTCTTTTGATTTCCTGGCTAGTTTTTATTAAGAATGCCATGTTGTGGGAATGCAAGCTGGTGCAGCTACTCTGGAAAACAGTATAGAAGTTCCTCAAAAAACTAAAAATAGAACTACCCTATGACCCAGCAATTGCACTACTAGGTATTTATCCAAGGGATACAGGTGTGCTGTTTCGAAGGGACACATGCACCCCCATGTTTATAGCAGCACTATCAACAATAGCCAAAGTATGGAAAGAGCCCAAATGTCCATTGATGGATGAATGGATAAAGAAGAGTGGTATATATATACAATGGAGTATTACTCGGCAATCAAAAAGAATGAAATCTTGCCGTTTGCAACTACGTGGAACTGGAACTGGAGGGTATTATGCTAAGTGAAAGTAGTCAGAGAAAGACAAAAATCATATGACTTCACTCATATGAGGACTTTAAGAGACAAAACAGATGAACATAAGGGAAAGGCAACAAAAATAATATAAAAACAGGGAGGGGGACAAAACAGAAGAGACTCATAAATATGGAGAACAAACTGAGGGTTGCTGGAGGGGTTGTGGGAGGGGGGATGGGCTAAATGGGTAAGGGGAACTAAGGAATCTACTCCTGAAATCATTGTTGCACTCTATGCTACCTAATTTGGATGTAAATTTTTAAAAAATAAAAAAATTAAATTAAAAAAATAAAAAAGAATTTTAAAAATGCCATGTTGGGAAGCAGCCCCTCAGATGACCCTCAGTGTTACTTACCCCCTAGTATTTATGCCCTTGTGTAATATCCTCCCATTGAAGCTGGACATAGTGACTGACTTATGACCAATAAAACATAGCAGAAGTGATAGCATGCCACCTCCAAGATTAGGTAATAGAAGAGACACAAAGGTTTCTGCTCTGATGGTTCTTCTGCACTCTCTCAGGCACGTGCACTCTCTTTAGCTCTCTCTCTCTCTCGCTTTCTCTCTCTCTCCCTCTCAATTTCTCAGATGACTCATGCTTGGAAAACCATATCATGAGCAGCACTATGGAGAAGTGCTGCATGTGAACTAGTGCCCCTGCCAATAGCCATATAAGTGATCTTGGAGGCAGATTCTCTAGTTCTAGTCAAGTATCCAGAAGTTGCAGCCTTGGTTGACAGGTCCACTGTAGTCCCATGAGATACCATGAACTAGAACTGCCAGCTAAACTGCACCCAAATTCTCAACCCTCAGAAACTGTCCAAGATTAAAAAAAAAAAAAAAAGTTCAGATTTTCTAGCAAATCCACAAAATGAGTCCTTGTTTTGCAAATGTAAACCAGCGATCACAAAGAAACAAGAACAAAAATGAAAACCAAAAAAAAGACAAAGAAAGAGGAGAGGGGGGAGAGAAATATAGAGGAGCTGCAATTCTAAGGATTTCTCTCTTTTGGTGAACATGTAGGTGATCATGTAGAACATAGAGACCTGTTTATTTTCTAAATATCCCAACTGCATGCAGAGGCAAACCATTATTTATCTTGAAAGTGTATGGATGTATTTTTATCAGATCCTTAGACACCAAAAAAGTTCTAGAACACTTATCCTCTTTACATTGGAGGAAGGAATGGATCAGGTTAGATAAAACTGAACCTAGATAGCACTACTAATGTCTTAGACGTGGCATTAGTTTTAACTATTTTAACTAATTTAAAGCAAAACATGCAGAATAACTGATTTTGGATTCTTATATGCTATTGAGGCAACTAGACATAACCACATATGTAATTTAAAAACCAGGGATTCCTTTGAAATATTTAGATATTATATATGCAGGATATTGTCTATTGTTCCTTGACCTCCATTCCCTTTCCTTTTTACGTATTTTCCAATGCCACAGGGGCAAAGGAGCCAAAAGCTACATAGTCCAGATTCCCTTACCACTAGGGTTCCACCATATAGGTGCACATTTGTAAAACACAAATGAGACAAAAGGTATTGTATTAGTTTTTATTGTTGTATAACAAATTACCAAAAAATTGAGCAGCATAAAACAACATAAATTTATTACCTCACAGTTTCCATGGGTACTGATTAGGATATAGATTAGCTGAGTCCTCTCACGGTGTTGAAGTGGGATATAATCAGGGTGTCAAAGGGAGATACCCTCTTATCTGAAGCTCACTGTACATTGGCCAAATTAGTTCCTTGTGGTTTTTTTTTTTTTTTATTTTTTTTTCAATGTTTATTTATTTTTGGGACAGAGAGAGACAGAGCATGAACGGGGGAGGGGCAGAGAGAGAGGGAGACACAGAATCGGAAACAGGCTCCAGGCTCTGAGCCATCAGCCCAGAGCCCGACGCGGGGCTCGAACTCCCGGACCGCGAGATCGTGACCTGGCTGAAGTCTGACGCTTAACCGACTGCGCCACCCAGGCGCCCCAGTTCCTTGTGGTTTTAATACTGAAGTCCTTGCTTTCGTGCCAGCTATCAACTAAGGGCTGTTGTTAGCTCCTAGAGGCTTTCTGCTATGCCACCCTCTCCACAACAATTTACAACATGGCTGTTTATACCTTCAAGTACAACAACAGGGCAGCACTTCTGTGAATCCCTCTGACATTTTTTAAGAGCTCACCTGATTAGGTTAGACCCACCCAGGATAATCTTCCTTTGATTAACTAACTCAAAGTTAACTCCCTGGGGGTTTTAATTACATCTGTAAATCTATTTGGCCATATAACATAACATAGTCAGGAGATATTCTATCATATTTAAAAGTCTCACTCACACTCAAGAGATGGGGATTACAAGGATTATACAACATGGGGCTGGAATCTTGGGAACCATCTTAGAATTCTGTCTACTATAGCCAATTTCTTGCTTTTTTCTTCTGGCAAGGACAGTCATGGTGACATGAATGTTTAGAGAAAGTTGTGGTAGTCCATCTCAGTATTCCTGTGTCTAGCCACCAGTTTTGTGAATGTTAAAAGGCATTTTATCAGCAATAGTAATAGCAGCAGGAAAAATGTCCTAACTTCTGGAATTTAGTGGATGTGTTAAACTCTTTTTTTTAAAGTTTACTTATTTATTTTGAGAGAGAGAGAGAGAGAGAGAGAGAGAGAGAGAGAGAGAGAGCATGAGCGGGGGAAGGGCAGAGAGAGAAGGAGAGAAAATCCCAAGCAGGTTCTGCACTGTCAGCACAGAGCCTGACGTGGGACTCAGATCCCACAAACTGTGAGATCATGACCTGAGCCAAAGTCAAGAGTTGGATGCTTAACCAACTGAGCCACCCAGGTGCCTGGGATGTGTTACATTCTTAAACGCACTCTGACTGCCATTATACCACTCCATCCAGAGATCTTGTAAGGCATGAATTTCAATATTAAATCTTTACTTAAAATACTGTAATGTTTCTGAATTCTGCCCCAGAATTCAGTGGTAATATATTATTAACACTGCCAACTTTCCTGGAAAGAAGCTGGTCATGGAGAAGAAAGTAATAAGGAAAAAAGGAAGCTTTAGACTAGGGGAGGAGGAAAGAATAGCCCTTCCTTTGTCAGGCTTGGAGATGATTAAAAGCATTCCTGGTGCTTGAAGGAAGCTGGAATTTATTGAATAGAAGCAGATTAGAAATAGGAATGGTAAGGATGAATGACCATGAGCCTAAATCTGTGGGTTACAAGAACAGCCAGGACTAGAAGATGGTTACTTAAAATTGCAATTCGTTTTCCTGGCCCTCACATTCTCAGAAAAAAAACTTGCTACATGTTATACTCTGGTTTCAGACAAATGGTAGAAAATTCAAACAAGTATTTGAGAACATTTTTTAAAAGAAAGTAGTGAGAAAAAAAGCAATATTTCCTGTAAGGCCAGAGCAGTGGTAATACAGCAGCCTAAGCCCTGCCACAGGTCCATGACTGCAGAGGTCTGATCAACAGCAGGGCAAAAAGAGGCCACAGTCCCCAGGAGACTCAGAACCCCAGCAAGAGGCATGCTGAGATACAGGCTGATGGAGGTTACACACAGTATTCTCTCTGGATAAATCAGAGACCCTAATAAATTAGAAATCAAGACAAAGAGGACTGAGGAAATACCACCACAATTTATTGAAATTTAGTCACATTTGGGGGACACTATGTGAACTCTGAAAAACGTTGACTCCTTTGAGTTGGACTCAAAACATAGTATTGTTGATCATTTTGTTTTTATCTGACATAACTCAGAAAACAAATTTATCTAATATGTTGTGATCCATTTGGTATTTAACTATATCATGTTACCTCCATTGACCCTGTGGAGCTATAACTGCAAAATATAAAGTCAAATATTGTGGGGAGAATCCTAGTACCCATTATAGCCTGCCTATATACTCATCATGAGTGTGGGCATAGCCAATTACATGAGGGAATATCATTCTTATGATTATGTTGCATTATACTGGAAAAGGGATTTTGGCAAGGGCAATGAAGGTGTATAATTGGTTGATATAATCAAATGGGAGTCTGTCTTTAGTGGGCCTTATTTAATGAGATTAGCTCTTAAAAGCCAGGCTAAAAGGTGGAGGCAAGAGAAATCAGAGAGATTTGAAGCATGATAAGGATTTAACTTGAGGGAGATTCTCTACTGCTGGTCTTGAAGATGGAGAAGACTCTGGAAATGAATGCAAGTGGCCTCAGGGGGCCAAAAGAAGTATGTAGCTAATGAGCCACAAGGGACTGGGTACCTCAGTCCTAAAACCACAGGAATTCACTTGTGCCAATATTGTGAATAAGTTTGGCAGAGAACCCAGAACCTCAGACAAAACCGTAGCCCTAGCTAACATCTCAGTTGGCAGTTTTGTGACAATCTGAGCAAAGAACGCAGCTATGCCATTCCTGGACTTCTGACCGATAGTACTGTGAGATAGTAAAGGATTTTTTGCTGTAAACCACTAAATTTTTGGCAATTTGTTACATAGCAATAGAAAACAAATACAATTAGTGTTATTAGTTAATTACATGGCATTATTTAAAATTTTTAATGTTTATTCATTTATTTTTTAGAGAGAGAGTGAAAGAGAGAACGGGGGAGGGACAGAGAAAGAGGGAGAGAGAGAATCCCAAGTGGTCTCCTCTTACCAGCACAGAGCCCAGTGCGGAGCTCTATTCCACTACCGTGAGATCATGATGTAAGCTGAAATCAAGAGTCGGATGTTCAACTAATTGAACCAGCCAGATTCCCCAACGAAATTGCATTCTTAAAAAGCAGCCATTGATGGTGGTGTGGGAGACATATTGAGCTGCATCTGGGAGCCCCATTTCAACAGAGAATAAAGTAACTGACGTTAAAAAATAAGTGTTCTTTGTGCTGAGGAAAAATGCCGACTACCTAATGAGACTGAGAGTTTGGGAAAAGAAACAAAACATAGTTGGAGCGCCGGGGGTGGCTCAGTGGGTTGGGCGGCCGACTTTGGCTCAGGTCATGACCTCGAGGTCCATGAGTTTGAGCCCCTCGTAGGGCTCTGTGCTGACAGTTCAGAGCCTGGAGCCTGCTTCAAATTCTGTGTCCTCTCTCTTTCTGCCCTTCCCCACTCATGCTCTGTCTCACTCTATCTCTCAAAAATAAATGTTAAAAAGAAATTTAAAAAAAAAAGAAAAAAAAACACAAAGAAACAAAGCAGAACTTGCATTAGCACTGGATTGCCACAACTCCCCAAAGAAGGAAGAGAAGTATATACCTCCAACAAGAGAAATATACTAAAATTTTCTGCAGCATCTACCTGCAAATCTATACACTCTAAAATAAAGTCAGCCAGTAATGCACACCCAGACAAACGCACAGTTCTCAGAATCAGCACCTACATTTTGACAGTGACCTTTTAGAAAATAAACTGCATCACTACAAGGACCCATGGCTGTTAAGTACATTCAACTCCCAAGGGTATCAATGACACACAGATATCTCTAGATGACTGAGGAAAATATGTTTCACAAAAGATGAGTATTGAATGAACATCCAAAATACTTGATCTCACAGAAAACAGATTATCCAGAAAACAGATGAATTTGAGTCCAAGTCTTCAGAGAAATTCAAGATACTTTATAAAATAATAATGGTGAGCTGTTTTCTCAAATGGTTAAGTAAAAGACAAGACAGTCTTTGAAAATTTAAGGCTGTTAAATTGTAAAATTTTAAGAAACCAAGTATATGGGCTTAATGAGAAAAACAATGTCAAAAAACAAAATCAATAAATTATAAATTAAGGAAATATTCAGAATATAGAAAAAATAAAAGGAAATACTTGTAGAAAGTATTTGGGGGTGGGAGGAAGAGTGTGAACTCCAGGAGGTCTACCATTCTCTTATAAGAGTTTCAGAATTTAAGAGCCTTAAAAATAGGGAAAAAGAATCAATATGACAGAAAAAAGAAAAATTCTTAAACCAAAAAAAAAAAAAAATCCTAAAGTGTATAAAGAAATAAATATTCCAAATACAAATAGAAGTTGGCATTTATTAACTGTAGTTGAAGACTTTATTAGCCCAATTCTTTCAGATATGAGTATATTTGGAGGACAAAGTAAATATTTTAATTAACAAAATATTAGGAGGAAATGCTTACACAATCTGAGGAAGTACAAAAGGCCTTCTTAAGTAACACCTAAAAGACAGAAACCAACACAAAGAATATTAATGAATTTTATTTTATGACATTTTAAACACCCATACACTGAACAATACAACTAAAAGTTTATGAAAAATAAATGTATTGTCTATTAGAAAAATTATTACTCTCCAAAATTTGCAATGAATTTCTATCAATGAGGAAAGACAACAATAAGACATAGAAAATTTGGGCACTTGGGTGGCTCAGTCAGTTAAGTGTCTGACTTCAGCTCAGGTCATGATCTTACAGTTCATGAGTTTGAACCCCACTTCGGGCTTTGTGCTGACAGCTCAGAGCCTGGAGCCTGCTTTGCATTCTGTGTTTCCCTCTCTCTCTCTGACTCACCCTGCTCATGCTCTGTGTCTCTTTCTCTTTCTCTCTCTCTCTCTCTCTCTCTCAAAAAATAAACATTAAAAATAGATAAATAAAACAGAAAATTTATTGAAAAGCCTGTAATGGCCAATAAATATTTTATTTTTTTAAATTTATTTATTTTGAGAGAGAGAGAGAGCATGAACAGGGGAAGGGCAGACAGAGAGAGAGAGAGAGGGAGGGAGAGAGAATCCCAAGCAGGCTCCATGCTCTCAGCGCAGAGCCCAATGCAGGGCTCCATCTCAGGAAACTAAATGTGAGGTCATGACCTACGCCAAAACCAAGAGTTGGATGCTTAACTCACTGGGCCGCCAGGCACCATAATGGTCAATAAATATTTTAAAAGCCTGTAAATCACTTCATTAAGTAGCAAGTTCATTATTAAAGTAATAGATTTTTGGTTTTTTTTCCCATTAGATTAGGAAGAACTAAAAATATACATATATTTATAATACCCAGCGTTAACATGAGTGTGAGGAAACATATTTTCATATGTAGTTGACAGACACTAAACTGATAAAGCTTCTTGGAAGGCTATTGGCCCACATGTACAGATCAACCTATAGATAGTCCTCTGTTTATTTATTGAGCACCTACATACTAGTTATTGAACACGTGTAGGCATTGAGGATATAGCAGAATAAAACATAAAAGGTGTCTGTCTTCATGGAGCTTATATTCTTACACACACCACACTGTAAATTTTGAAAATTTTGTGTTTTCCTGATGCCTCCACATCCCCACAACCAAGTTGTGTGAGCACCCCACCCAGGTGACTTGGTGCACCAGTGTGATAAGACTGGCCCCTGTCAAATCTTCCTTCTTGCCCCACCCCTGACAATGACCTGGTGATGTTTAAACACACCAGTGAAATCCCCTCATGCCTTTTCTGTGTACTCTACCCTGACTCTTAACAAAGACACTTGCCCGTGGATCTGCGATCTGTCTCTCAGCTCCCCACCTGCTTGGTTAAGCCCACTTCCTGGAGCACCTCCTACATGGCCTCCTGAACAGCAGGCTGTGCCTCTCTATTCTAGGACTTGTGAATATAATAAATCTCTTTCACTTTGATACTTCTCCATGGTGTTATTTCATGTTCACGCCAGACTGATCATCAAAAAATAACATTTAAAAAAAAATTTTTAATGGTCATTTACTTTGAGAGAGAGACAGACAGAGTGTGAGCGGGGGAGGGGCAGAGAGGGAAGGAGACATGGAATGTGAAGCAGGCTCCAGGCTCTGAGCTGTCAGCACAGAGCCCAACACAGGGCTCCAACCCATGAACCGATGAACCCACGAACCCACAAATCGCAAGATAATGACCTGAGCTGAAGTCTAATGTTCAACCGAAATAACATTCTTATGTAATATAGTAATATAATCATTCCTTACAATTCCTATGCTTCAGTAGAGTAATCAAAAGTATTTATAAAGAAGAATCTATAAGGATGTCCACTACAGATTTGTTTATAATAATGCAAAACTGGAATTCAATAGAGTCCATCAGTATGAGGAATAGCTAATCTAATTATGATTTGTCTATATTGCAGATAATAAGCTTCTGTCTGAAAGAATGAGGCAGAGGTATGAATATTGGCAGGGAAAGATCTCCAAATGATGACGAAAAAGGCAATTTGCAGAATAATAAATGTAAATGACTGCATGTACTTTTCCACATATATTCTTTTGCATTTCTCTTTCAATCTCTATCTTCCTGTCCCTATATATTTGCTTTCTTACATTTGTATATTCTGCATCCATAGGAAAAGTATATATTAATTAACCAATACGTTAATAATGGTTACTTTGGAGGCAATGAATGAAATCTGAGATGACGAAAAAGAACGTAATAGTTTTATTATATAAATTTTGTTTAAATTTTAAAAGAAAAATGTCTACCAATTACCCTGAAAATAAAAGCAAATTACCAAGGCATACATTCTCCCTACCTACCACAGCAGTATTCAATGGAGAAAACTGCCAAGACCAGATGAGTAGCCAGCAAGCAGGTCCCCAGTTGCCACTCATTCTTATGCAGCACATAGAGCTCCATTAAGGTTGCTCATCAGACTCCAGGTGAGGTGCCTTAATAACTTGGGCTATGTGACTTTTTAGTTGCAGGAACAGGCAAACCTCAGCCCCTCACCTGGTCACTCAGGGGATACAATAGAAATATGGTCTGGTAGAATCCTCATCCCAGCTCTAGCCTGAAAGCTAATTGATTGCAATTCCATGATCTAATTAAGGGTTGGGGTCCATGATTTGCTGTTGCAGCTAATTGTCTAGCAAGCTGGTTGCAGAATTCACCATATCCGCATTCTTGCTTACGGAAACAACGGCTCCTTCCACGGCATAATTAAGAGGCAGGGGTCCAAATCTTGAGGTTAGTTAAGTTTGGTTGCCTTAAGCACTGAGATGTGACCTATTTCTATGGAGTTTTGTAGGAGGTCATATTCTTTTTTGAAAGCTAATCTGCATAAAATTAATCTTGGACAATTGCATTACTTTTTACATACATCACTTGAGTAATTAATCTATTATGAAAATGTGATTTAGAGGTGAGACCATAATAATTACCTATTGAATTTAGAGACAGTAAGGCCAATAATGAGTTATTAATATATTATGAAAATGTGATTTAGAGGCAAGATAGTACTAATTACCTATTGAATTTAGAGATAGTAAGGCCAATGGTGATTTGGAAGAAGGTGGTGGTATAACAGATAAAAGACTGATGTCAAAGGAAGAAAAAAATGGATAAGGAATGTACAAAACTATTTGCAAAATATGACTTTGAAGGAGGGGTAGAAGCAGACAATTAACTGCAAGGTGTTTGAGTGGATAAGAACAGATCCAGAAAGACAGTTTAAATTGTGTGTAATGAGGGTGTGGGAGAGGCCACAGGGCACATGAGTGGGAGTAAAATGGGAAGGGACCAGAGTCATGCAAGGGAGAGAATGATGGATGAATCGTGACAGTCCACGGACACGAGTGTAGCTGGAAGAACTGTCTCTGGTAGGAGAATGAGTCCTTTCTCCACTGTAGCAGGAGGGAAGGGAGGAAGAATGATGCAGAGACCTGAATTGTAGATTTTTATGATGAGAAGTTGAGGGAGGTCCTACCGGACAGCTTCCATTTCATCGGAAAAGTTGAAAGAAATGCTTTTTTTTAATTCTGAAAATCAAAGGAAGAACACAGACTTTGAAAACAGAAGATATTTGAAACAGTTGTTGTGGAGAAAAGAAAACTGAATGAATGAGGATGAAGAGTTGGGTTCTCCCAGCAGAGTTCCTCATGAAAACAAGTGGCAACAATTTACACTATTGGGTTAGTTCCCCAACGGTGTTAGATAGGCTGCATGCAGATGTTGAAAAGGCAGCTATTGGGAATGATTTAAAATTGGGAATTTATGAGTTTAGCATGAGGGGAAAACCATGAGCAAATGCTATCCATAGGGTTCAGTACATACAAAACATTCAATAAATTTTATCTGGTATGGCAATCAATGGATTAAAGCTTTCCAAAATGATCTAAAAACCAGTGTGGTTGGAGTACAAGCTAGAAAGTTAGAAAGGAGGCTCTATGGAGTTTAATTTCAGGATTAGAGTTGTTTCAAGTGAGAGCAAAGTAGAGTTTAGTCATCAGATAGGTAGCAAAAGTAGTGTAGGACAGAAAGTTATCGAAGGTGAGGTGGATGCTCAGTACTCTTAGAATTTAACCATGGCACATATAGGTACAGAAGGTCCAGCTCTTGGATGTGACTATTTCCTATTGTCATAGGTCTTGGGAATTGGTGACAGAAGATAGCAATTGACAGGAAAATGAAGAGATTGTTATAATCTTGGTATTCTGGGATTACTTATTTGTTTGGGGGCATCAGATGTGAGGGGCAGGGTTTCATCTTGCATGCTTATGTATTTTATTCTGATGATCTCTACTTAAATTTGGTTTCCTTCTCAGGAACATTTGATCCTTCTCAGAACATTTGCTCAAAAAGTGCTGTGCCATTTTGAATTCTCTCACGCCAGAATATCACCTCCATTTCATTACTCAGTTATAGCTTACTGTGGGCAAGAAGTAGTTTTGTCCATGAAGAGATACATATAGCCAGTTCTGTCGTCAAAGAACTTTCAGCCTAGCTAGACACCTTATATCACATTCTTACAAGTAGCATGACTTTATTAGTGTCAAAAAATAATGTTAATAATCCATTTCTTCTGAATTCTCAAGGCATTCGATTTGTACTTCCCTTACTAAATTCATGTGTGGTGTCATAGTTTTATTTCAAGGGGGTCTACTTCTCAACTTCTCTATTGTAGAATAAGGTAATTATAGATGTGACCATATGTTTTCATATTTATCTATTTAAATTTAATGAAGTGCTAGATGAAGGTATGGCTTTATGAGGTATCAGTCTATGTTTGACAAAGAAGGGCCATACGGGGAAAAAATGTTTTAAATTTAAAAGAGTTTTTGAGACACAATGGGCTAGATTATTCTGCCAAAAATTTATAGCTGAGTAGACAGAACAAAATTCAGTGTGCCTTTGAGGTCTATAAGACTCTTGTCTCTAAGGACACAGTCTAGGCAAACCATAAAGTTTTGATGGACATCTTTAAAGACGGGAAGTAATTGCATGGATTGACAGCATTTGTTCTGGACTTGGAGATAACAACAGTAAAAATAGACAAAAAATAGAGCTTCTTCATTGCTCTACAAAATTCTGGAGGAAAAGCAAGTAGCAATGACAAAATTTATTTTTTAGTGTCACATTTATTGTAATTTTAATGGAACCCAAGAACTGACTTGCTTAAAAGGTAAACTCTGACTACATCATCTAATCTTGACAACACTAAAGCCATTTGTTTCTATTCAGGCTGAGAAAAAGTCAAATTGTTTGTCTACAAAATAAACAAGTGCCAACCAATTCCATGACCATCATTCATTCCCGTTTGTTGTGATCGGTCCATTCGTGTGTTCAGCACACTCATCTCAGCAGGCTCAGACTCCCAAATCTATATTTAATTTAAGCATTGCACCATCACACAGAAATCCTTCAACAACCTCACTGCCATTTAAAGGGAAAAGGAAAAAGCTACTCTTTACCAGAAGCACTTTATTGATCAAAATAAATGATAATATTTCCAAATATATAATTTTTAATTATCTTTGACAAAAAAAATCTAATCCCTTTTCTTTCATTCTTCATCTTAACAGAATTGGGAAAAGTTTGCCTTTTGATTAGTCTTCATGAAGAAAATCCAAGAAAAATTATTGCACAAGATGTGAGAATGAATAATAGACTTAGTTAAATATTTGAATTTATATTTTAAACCTGAAACAAAAAGTCTTCCCATTTTTCAAGTGGTCCTTTTACCTATTGTTTATTTCTCTCTTTTTTTAATGTTTATTTATTTTGAAAGAGAGAGAGGACATGGGTAGAAGAGGGGCAGAGAAAGAGGGAAACAGAGGATCCAAAAGTGGGCTCTGTGCTGACAGCAGAGAGCCTGGTGTGAAGCTCGAACTCATGAACCATGAGATCATGACCTGAGCTGAAATCAAGAGTCTTATGCTTAACTGACTGAGCCACACAGGCACCCCATTGTCTATTGCTGAGTTTTATTTCCTGGCAGAAAAGACAATATAATTCAGATATTTGGAAAGATTTTAAATGAAGATCTACTAACGGAGGTATAACTGGGTTTAAGAGAACAAAGAACTGTGAAAGCCAGTCTAGTGGGAGCAGAGTTACTGAAGCCCAGTGGAAATTGGAGACACAGAGGAGCTGCTCGAGAGATACTATAGCCTTAGAGTCACAGAAGGACATGGTGACTGCCAGTAACTGCAGCCCAGAGCAGGAGGGAGCAGATAAAAAATACACTGGGGGCACCTGGGTGGCTCAGTCATTTAAGCATCCGACTCTTGATTTCGGCTCAGGTCATGATCTTGTGGTTTGTGAGTTCAAGCCCCACATCGGGCTCCACACTGACAGTGCAGAGCCTGCTTGAAATTCTCTCTCTCTCCCCCCCCCCATCTCTCTCTGCCCCTCCCTTGCTTGCTCACTCTCTTTCTCTCTCTCAAAATAAATAAATAAGCTTTAAAAAAATACACTGCCCCCATCACCTCTCCCATTCATTTCCTCCTGGCACTTCATATTAGCTAAAAAAAATTAAAATAAAAAAATTTAAAAAACCGAACTCAATAAGTAAGGGAGACTGGGTGAATGAAAAGAAGTGTCATATCCCAGGGAACAAAGTCAGAAAGGATGAAGATGGCATCTAGGGATTTCTAGAGGACAGACAATGACCAGGACAATATCACCCCACAATGAGTGGGAGTTTTGATGTATCATGAAGCAGATGATAGCTGTTCAAATGCTGATTCTGTCACCTAGTAGTTTTATAGATTTGTGGAATCCACTTCCCTCCTCTGACCCCCAGTTTTCTTTCATAAGGATATCTGCAAAACGATTGAATTGTTGAACAAAGAATTTTTAATTTTGCCTACTGTTAGATTTTAGAGGTAGATGAATAGTATAAATAAGGAAACTAAACATTCTACATCTGGGGTTAAAAACTAAGATAATAAAACTAACTAAAATGGTCTAGAGATTAAATTAGTTGAAATAAGCACAACTTTGTCAGAGAACAGGGTGACAAGACACTATAAATTTTTATGAACACACTACTCTAGCATCCCAGGAAAGGGGGAAAAATAAGCCTATGGAGCATAAACAAAAACTGAGCAATTGTGTAATAAGTTATATAATAGAGGGTTGAAAGTGTTTTGGGAACACACTTCAAGCATTTGGAATTATGATAAGCCCTAAGGTGCACTGAAAAGGTAAAAGAAGTTTAGGTCCTAATCTCCATTCAAGAAGTTCATAGTCTAGTTGGGGGAAAAAAAAAACATTAGAAGTAAATAACAATAAGTTTATTATTTGTAATTTGAGATAGTAATAGAAAGATTATCAAAAGTAATAGAAAGACTATACAAAATAATCTCTTCAATGAATTAGAGTAACTGTTAGGACAGTTTATATGAGCACAACTGGTAGGTAAGCAGGGAAGAGAACATTCTAGCACATGTAGTATTACAAGTGCAAGTAATGGGACAATTGAGCAGACACTAAATGGGACACTAAAGCCATAAGTGTCCCACCATTCTACCACCATAAGTAGAGTTTTTGCTAAGAAGAATAATTTGTTTACAAAAGAGATTGAGGCGAGGCTGGACAGAATATGTGGGAAGGAATGCACAATCAAATTATTCAGGACTATAGGGGCACCTGGGTGACTGAGTTGGTTGGGTGTCCAACTTCGGCTCAGTTCACGGTCTCACAGTTGGTGAGTCTGAGGCCCGCGTCGGGCTCTGTGCTGACAGCTCAGAGCCTGGAGCCTGCTTCAGATTCTGTGTCTCCCTCTTTCTCTGCCCTCCTCTGCTAGTGCTCTGTCTCTGTCTCTCAAAACTAGATAAAAAAAATTTTTTTAAATATTCAGGACTATAACAACAAAGCAAGTCATCTTGCTTTTGGTAGAAAATTAGGACCTATGGAATTTTTGGAAGTATATATAATTTGCTCATTTATTTAGTGATGATAAAAAAAGATGGAGTGGAGAGAAGAAAACAGGGAGACAAATTGAGAGACCACTGCAGTTGGTTCAGAATCAACAAGAGTAGCAGTGGGAAGAGAAACCTGAGCTATTTTAAAGGAAAATAAACACTAATTTAATGCACCCACTAGGAAAGAAGAGGAAAAAGGAGTTAAAGATGATTCTAAGGATTTTGAGTTGGAAAGTCATGATAGTGCTCTTCAGATGCCAGCTTTGGAGTGGCATTTTAGAAGTAAACAGAAATTCAGTCTTAAATAAAGATTGGTATTCAGAGATAGGTGTGCATGAAATTTAGAAATGCAGGCTCAGAGTTTAAGAAAGAAGTAGTGTGTAAAGGTAAATGATGTGGACAGACACCAGAGACATGCTATTTGAAACAAGCTGACAAGTTGGGAACCAAGGAAGTATAGAGATGAATAAGGTAGTTTACAGTCAATGCAGAGCAAACCTAAATATGTCTTATTTGAATATCAGAAAGCAATGCTCCAAACAAACTTCTACAAAGTTTATCATGGAAGTCTGATAAGATCTCTACTAGATCTTTACTAGATAGAAGTCTGATAAGATCTCTACTGATCTCTATTAGAACACAAACTCTACCCGAGAAGATAACAGATGATGACTATAGCATCTATAATTTTGCAGTTAGAATAATGTGCATTCTAGCCATGGAATTTGGAGCTCCTAATGAAAACATGATTATTTACCAAATTTAAGCAAACAATATAAGGCTTCCCATGTGAGGCAGATGAACTAATATTATAACCATAGTTGTTAAATATACAATTGAAATAAATGTATTTATTTCCAAAGCAAAGCTATATTTTTATAAATATAACATGGATAGCAATGGCACTATTATCCCTTGATATGTTAAGTTGAACCATGTGAAAATATGAAGACCCCAACTAGTCAAACATTGCCAATTTTGTATTTTTGCCTATAATTTATATTCATATATTTAATGGATTTCTAAATTTTAAGTTAAAAATATTATAACAGGCCAAGTAAAAATTTCCCAGTTTTACTTTCTTTGGTGTACAAGTATTCTTTTTTTAACTGTGTTTAAACCTAAAAAAATCCCCATAAATAAATTATATTTGATTTGTAAGCATATGAAAAGAATCATGACTATTCTAATATAGAATCAAAAAATGAAGATTTAATAATTATTTTAAACTTAGACGAAATACACAATTTAACACATAGTAAAAATAAAGAGATACAACTTTGTTCACTTAATATTGTGTCCACACTGATCCTGTTAACAAGATAATTACCAGACTCTATTATATTTTGTATTCTGTAGACGGACACAAAGGAGTTTATGTAAATATATTTAATTACTAAACAAAGGATACAAAAATTACTTCTAAAATATTGATCTATTTTTAAAGTAGATTGGACAGTTCAGCATCAGCACATTGTGAATCTCAGTACAAACTGGATTTTCTTCTTTCAGGGCAGACGTTATCATAATGTACTTGCTAAATGCATGCATTTGATATAAGAAAATTATGGTAATGTGACATTCCTACTACATGATGGAATATTCTTTTAGATAGTGAAACATATTAATAACACACATGATAGAGTTCTTTTTGGTTCTTGACATTTAGAACCAAATTTTTCAAAGATTGTCCTTATTATGTATGTATACAGTAAGTATAAACCACACCACCCATAAAAACAAACGCCTGTTAGCCTTTGCTTCAATAGTTCTGCACAAGTCAACAGGTGATCACAATTTTTCAGTTCCATTGAAAACAAAGTCTTTAAAGAAAACTAAATGAAAACATTTCTTGAGAAATTATTTGCACTGACACGACCTTTTGAGATAAGTCTGCGATAAAAGTTATTTGGGATAAATAGAAAGGTAAAGGCTACTCAAAACACAATGCAATGCTTTCTCCTGCTACAAATGTGCAACATAACATTTACTAGGAATCTCTGTGTGTGTGTGTGTGTGTGTGTGTGTGTGTGTGTGTGTATAGTCACGAATATTTTTTTGCGTTTATATGCACACTTAGCTTTTATATATATGCAAGTACGTATATTTGCGCATATACACACCTTGTGAGTAAAGTTAAATAGTATACTAAGTAAAAGTTCCTGTGTTACCAGTCTGATCTCTTTGAGATTGTTATGAATTCTATGAATTCATTCCCCACAAATAAGCCCGTCTGCACATACATGCAGTGTTTGGCACATCATTTCAGGACCAATACACCCCTGGACTCTAATTACAGAAAACTACAGTTTCTGCCTTCAACCCTATGACTTAGCAACCTCGTTACCTTTGTAGATATGTCTTAGTTGGCATTGTTACTCTTTAAAATAAAACATATGGTATGCCAGGGTGGCTCAGTTGGTTAAGCGTCTGACTTCAATTCAGGTCATGATCTTCCGGTTCCTGAGATGGACCCTGGCAACCGGCTCTGTGCTGACAGCACATGGTTCTCTCTCTCTCCCTCTCTGTCCCTCCCCCGCTCATGCACTGTCACGCACTCTCCCTCTATCCCTCGAAAATAAACAATTTTTTAATTTAAAAAATTACAAAATTTTCTAAATAAATAAATAAAAAATAAAGTGTAAAATTGCCTCATGCAAATAATTTTTATGTATGCATTATTAATATTTATTACAAATTGCCAAAAGACAACTATAGTACAATAACACAGAAGCCCGATTTGGCCATCAGACTGCCTGGGTATACAGATCTCACCTCTCCCAGTATTGGATTCATTGGTAGGTCATTTGACTTTTCCGGGCTTCAGTTACCTTATCTTCAAACCATGAATAAAAACAATTACAAAACATCTTAAGCATGTTAAAGTACCCACAAAACACTCGAAAGCGGGCCTCGCACTTGAAAACATCAGTCACGGGGAGCTATTAGTATTCTCAAAGTCTATCTCTTAAGGTATTGATATAAATGCTGCTCTGTGCCTTCTTTGGCCATCTTCTGAACTGTCCTGTTTCATCTTTTATTGCATACCCTTCCTCTAATTAATAGGTTATTAAAATTCCCACTTGTAGTGGTGGAGAAGAAATGGGGTGGGTTTGTTTGCTTGATTTGCTCTGCTTTGCCAAGTATCATCCCTCCACGAAATGGACTGCATGAACTGAGTACAATCATGACAGTAATTGGCTTATTCAACTACAAAATGTGGCAAGGTGAATTAGAAGCATGTGTACTATTATAGATTATTTCACCTATCCAAAAAAGTATGTTTTATAATAAAAAAAGGTAACACTCTCAGTTGTAAAACTGTGACACTCAAGTTTTCTTTCATCTGCTTCTAGAATGTAACAAATCATCAGAAATTTTAATAATGCCTGATGCCAACATTTGATGAAAGCTTGAAATTGGCTATTGGCTTTTGATAATTGGCTTAGTAATACAAGAAATTAGATAAATGCTACATTTAATCTGGTTGGAGATTCCACATGATTAATCAGCACAATACAGAGCACGACGATTCTGAAGCCAAACAATTTGGCTTAAATACTATACATCTCGGAGCATAGTACAAAAATCAATCTATAAACTGCTTTCCATTTTCATTGAAGAATAATTTTGTAACACAGTGGTTTAATAGCTCAGCACCACGAATATTTGCCCAGAGAGTGTTATAAAAAGGGAACTAGGAGCGCCTGAGTGGCTCAGTTGGTTGGGCATCTGCCTTTGCCTCGGGTCATGATCTCGCGGTCTGTGGGTTCCACCCCACGTCAGGCTCTGCGCTGGCAGCTCGGAGCCTGAAGCCTGTTTCAGATTTTGAGTCTCCCTCTCTCTCTGCCCCTCCTCCGCTCATGCTCTGTCTCTCTCTCTCTCTGTCAAAAATAAATAAACATTAAAAAAAAATTTAAAGGGGCACCTGGGTGGCTCAGTCAGTTGAGCGCCCGACTTCGGCTCAGGTCATGATCTCACAGTTCATGAGTTGGAGCCCCACGTCGGGCTCTGTGCTGACAGCTCAGAGCCTGGAGCCTGCTTCGGATTCTGCGTCTCCTTCTCTCTCTGCTCCTTACCTGCTCATTCTCTGTCTCTCAAAAATAAATAAACATTAAAAAAATTTTTTTTTTAATTTTAAAGGGAACTAGACTGGAAAATCAGGGCACCACAACCCTACATAAAGATATCTAGGCAATGTTTTTATTTTCCTAAATCTCAGTTTAGTGCCTTGTACTATAAAGTGATATAATTTGACTAGATTTGGATAGCAAATAGGGTATAACATCTATTTTAACCAATTAATGATAACTCTCTGGAGTCCTGTGCTAAGACTCATTTTTAGACTCTATTTCTATTTGGCCATAGAGAGAAGGAGGCCATGGATGAGGTAGTGGTTGCCCACATGTCCTATTTTTACTACCGAAGAATTGTATAAATAAGATCCTTTGTAGCTCTAAAAAAATGCATGAATTCCTTATGGTTACATTAAAATTGTTTGTAATAATACTTTCTGGGCCATCTGTTTTTGAAAATAAATTTTAACTATGGCATTCAACTGGAATGTATTTGACCTGATGGAGGAATTAGTACAATTCTGTGTGTAAACAGAAATCTTTCTTTTTACACAAAAATCCAAATTATCCAATAGACTTGTTTTGTATCACATGAAAAATGTTTTATGCTTGGAAAATTGTTTGCTCCACACAATTGGTATCTGATTCATCCTAAATAACAGAGCATAAATTAATGTGGATTTTGGACAGACTATAAATGCTGCTGGTCCAGTAGCTTCTTGAGTTACTTAACTTTGTGTTCCTCCCTAGGGACAGATGCATAAATGATGTACAGTAAATATGGACAAAATCATACTGTTCAACTGTATCCAATCAGTATAGCATTCAGTTCAAACATTTATTGAGTATTCACTTATTCTAGTATCAAGCAGTGTTAGGTGTTCCTATAAGAGGTTTGTTTTTTTTGTTTTGTTTTGTTTGTTGTTTTTTCTCTTCTTCTTCTTCCAGGTCATGATCTTGCAGTTGGTGAGTTTGAGCCCTGCATTGGACTCTCCACTGACAGTGCGGAGCTTGCTTGGGATTCTCTCTCTCTCTCTCTCTCTCTCTCTCTCTCTCTGCCCTTCCCCATTTGTGCTGTCTCTGTCTCTTAAAATAACATTTTTTTTAAAGTTTGTTTTCTTCAATCAGTTATTCATTCTTTAAGGTCTTCTTTATTATCAAAAACTTATGAAATTTCTTGCCATGGTTATGATCTATAGTTTCTGGCCTCCTGGACTCCAGTTAGACTGGCATCCTATTATCCGTGCAGGGCACAGCTTGAATTCCTCAGGAAGTAGGCTTGGAGATAGAGGTTCCTGTGCAGGAGGGTTATCCCTGAATGCCAACGGGATCAGCCCCTGTGCAAGGGGAGGTGATCAAGCAGCACTGGGCAAAGGCCTGACCTGTGAGACACTCTCTGCAGAGGTCTCACCCAGTTCTGTGGAAAGTTCTGGAGTTGGGTTGAACATTAATAGTTGCCCCAAACTGAAACTAAGAGTACCCCCCCCTTGGTTTTCATGAGGCAGGAGTCTCCTCAGAAAAGGAATGTGACCTTGGGCCTCAAGCTCCTGTTCAGCACAAGGAATCTGCTTGGGGCAGGCAGTTGAAGCCTGTCTCCCCCAGCATTTGCAGCAGAGCAGGAAGTAAGTCCTTCCTTTCTGGAGGGGGTTTGCATCATGCGTCAGTGTTTGTCACAGTGCTCTGGTTCTCTCTTACAACAGTAGAATTGTCTAAGCCCAAGACAGCATAGTCACGAAGACCATCACACCATTTGGCCATCGTTTCTGAGAATTCTGGGAAAAGGACTATCAACCGTCAGTTGGCGTAACAATCAATTTGCAAGGCTTGGTGCAGACTGTGGCTTGCACTGGGCTGCATCGCCAAGGTGCGGGGAGCACGGGGGTTAAATCCAGCCTTTGTCCAACTTAGCAAGACTTGTGACAGACTGTCTGCCCAGAGGAAGGAATGGTCTTTTGGCAATCTGTGTGCCATAGGGTCAACATATCCAGCTTTCACAGAAGTGCTGTGTGTTGTAGTTAGGGCTCAGTCTTTATTGCTATTCTCACTTGCATAAAAACACTGTGGGGGTGCCTGTGTGGCTCAGTCGGTTGAGCGTCTGACTTTGGTTCAGGTCATGATCTCGCAGTCTGTGAGTTCGAGCCCCATGTCGGGCTCTGTGCTGACAGCTGGGAGCCTGAAGCCTGCTTTGAATTCTGTGTTTCCCTCTCTCTTTGCCCCTCCCCCACTCGTGCTCTCTTTCTCTCTCTCTGTCAAAAAATAAATTAAAACATTTTTAAAAATTAAACACTGTGAACACATATATAGTCTTATTCCTTTTCTTTTCTCTTTCAGATGTTAACAGTGACTATGTTGGCAGTGGTGAAAGAATTACACTTCTGCACTATCAGCCTAATGGGTTGCATTGTCAAGAATCACTATTTAAGGGGCACCTGGGTGGCTCAGTTGATGAAGTGTCCCACTTTGGCCTCAGCTCATGATCTCGCGGTTCGTGGGTTCCAGCCCTGGGTCGGGCTCTGTGCTGACAGCTCAGAACCTGGAGCCTGATTCAGATTCTGTCTCCCTCTCTCTCAGCCCTCCCCCACGTGCACGCTCTCTCTCTCTTTGTCAAAGATAAATAAACATTAAAAAAAATTAATAAAAAATTTTTAGAAAAAAATCACTATTTAACATGCATATACATCACATGACACCTATCTTATTTACACCACTTCACAAAACAAGGCTAGAAGAAACGTGGCAATAGAAAATTAATTTTATTAATCAACTTAAGCATTCTGAATTACTAATTCCCACAGGAGTAGGAATTCATAAAGTACAATTTTGTGGGAAAAATATTAAGGGGTTTCTTTTTATTTGTATTAAAATGTCAACATTTTCATGAATCTGCTTTTCTGTTTGAATTACTGCTGGGTGTGAAAATAAAAATAATAATTAAGGAATAACGGTAACAAAATAATTCCCAGAATTTTTAAAGTTTACATCTGTGTTCTCATTTGTTTACATATATGAAATTATATACAGAGACAACCCATTTCCACTGTTCTTCAACTCAAATCAAAGAGTATTTAGGTAACAGTGCCACCTATTGCTATAAAGTTAAAGTAACCCTATTTGTTTTCATGCCCTTAGTATTTGATGCTACAATCCTTATTTTTTCTGCTTCTGTCTGTTATCGTAAGTTTTCATTTTCATTTTAAAGTAATGGATGATATCAAGTAATTCAAATATATTAATGCTTTCAGGAAAAGTACATTTTAAAAAGAGAGGTTTACTTGAAGGTTTAAATAGACCACGGGTCAATAATCAATATAAAAATAAAATAATTTAGGCTTGATTTTTTTTTCTATCTTTGAAAACCAGCATCCAAAAAATGTAAGGCAGAAATTTGTATGTTTAATTATTTTATATCAGTATCAAGCATAAATATTAGGTCTGATTTCATCTGTGACAAAATATACTAAAATATATTTAAAATAGATCACTGGAAAAAGAAAATACAATTTCTTTTGTTGTGATAAAAATTGTGAAATTCTTTTCAAAAAATTGTTCATAGCACTAATTTGGATTTATGTAAAAATATGTAAATTGTAATCATTGGCACATTTTATTTCATTGTTTCTATTTTGTAATAAGAATTCAAAATTTACTACACATACACATTCATACAATTAATATCAGTTGCCTATTTTCAAAAACATGCATATGAATATCTTTTTAATGTAACTAAATTTTTAATATGTTTAAAAATAAAATGTTTATTTGCTAGTTCATTTAGCTATATTGTGATGCTTTCTGTTTCTTCATTATTGTATGTTAAAAGCAACTACATAGGGCTGCATAAATTTTAAGACTGTCCAAGAATGTAAAAGGAAGTTCTTGAATTTTCCAGCAGCAAAGCCATCAATGAAGTTAAATTTTTTAGAAAGCAGAATTTTCTCTTTATCTCCCCAAATGGATTGTGGTCTAAAGTGGTATTTATAGAGTCTGGAATTTAAAGATACTTTAGATGAGCAAAAGAACAGATGATTTTTAAGACATGCTTCTTGGTCCTTAGGGAAGATATCATAAATCATGTATTTCTAAAACCTAATTATATAGATTATATGGTTTTCAAAATTACAATTACTGTAGTTTGTATATAATCTTTGTAACTTAGATGTAAAAATTATTCCAATCTTTCAATTATATCTTTTAATTTTTACATTGAATTACATTGAACTGTTTTGTTCATTGTATATGTTTATATGACAAATGGTAATATTCTTGGATCATCTCAAATTGTGCCATTTAAATTCAAAATAAACTTTATGAATGCCATGGACAGTCTGAGTCTGATGAAATATTGAATTAGTTTAGTATCACTGACTGTATAGCTGTGTATATGTTTAGAAGACATTCAAGTTTAGAGAAAATATGGCCAGTTACATATTTGGGAGAGTAGGAAATATCTTTTTTTCTAGATTCTAAATAATTTGTGCTGTGTCTCAAAATGTAATAAAGCATCTTATAGACCAGGAATTTTGTTCACAAAAGCTAGCATAGTTCTTGGTACACAGTAGGTGTTAAACACCTATCTATCCAAGGTTAAAAGAATGAGTACAATTACTGTATGGCCTTGGAAGGATCAAAAGCATTTTTTTTCTCAATTTCATCTCCTCTGTGTATAATTGCTCTTCTTATTTGATGTAATTAATTATTTTAAACACAGTTCCTTTCAAGTATAGATTGTTTTCAGAAATATGTTAACCTTACAAGACAACATATATTTTGAGGTCAAAAAACACTGTGGGAGAGATCTATTTTTTCAAATATCTTTTATACAATATAAAAAAATTTTTTTTTAATTGTTCATTAATGTCTTCACAAATCTTTTAAAATTCTTTATCTTTGAAATAATTACTTATTATATTTCAACTGGAAAAATAAAGACCACATATAATAGAAAAGTTAGATGAGGGGAACAGTGGAAATATACCAACCAATTATTTTGAAATATCCTAACCGTCTCTGTATAAAGCAGGGCACGAGACACTGCTTATAGAAAACATCTATTATTGTCCATAAAAGTAAAGAACACTGATAATATACATCAAAACCAAAAAGAACATGCTTGCTTGAGAAAAATAAATATACATCAATGTATATAGACAGAACGTGATAATTCTTGGAGTCTAAATGGTTTGGCCTATTTTGTGCTGTCAGAATTAAAACAAGTATTTTGTATAAAGATCTTCAAGGTGTTGAATTTAAATCTGGGGGTCATGTTTCTTTATATAAGAGTATCATTAAAGTATAATTTAATCTGGAATAAGAATGAGGAGGGGTAGGTAATTAGGTCTAATGTTTAATTACTTGCCTTAGCTTCCCCACATAATTTTCTAAGAATGCAAACGAGGAATGTGAAGATAAGATGGCTATACCCCAACAGCGAACATCATCATTGCTTTTATGCCTCAGCTTGACTAGATCATTGCTTTAAATGAGCATCACAAAACCGATGGAGCTGTAGTCTCCGCATTCCCCTCTCCTCGTAATCATTTTCAATTTATTTTTTTCTTGCATGTCATCATTTTAATGTAAATCTTTCTTTTTCTTTTCAATAAAATGAAATGATTAAGTAATTCTGCCTTTTGCATGATTAAAGATGATGGATAAGCTTGGGTGGATAAATATCAAGGCTCCTAACAGAATCTGTGCACCTCACATGTCAGAATCCTTCTAGCTTCCTCACTGTTAATGACAGGAAAAATTAGCATGTCTGTGGATAGCCTAAGAAGAACCAGAGATAAGGAAACTGTATCATCTTTTCTTAGTAAAATTTAAATCACTTTCTTCCCTTTTTTTTCCCTGTAATTAAGCCCCAGCATAAAGAGTAGAATTAAATTACATATACGTCCTAAGCACAATGCAGGTTCATATAAAAGTAAAAAAAACTACAAAGTCAGTAGTTTTAATAATTATTTAGTAAGTAAACAGTATTAAAAAATACCAGATAGAGAGGAAATATTAATGCAAGGATATTTAGAGAATCATTAGTGACATAAAACCCAGATTGCTATAAAAGCACTACTTTAGTCATTTTGTCATAATGATTTAAGGAGTAACCACAAATAAAATTGGTGATAATTACCACTTTATTTTTCATAACTCCTTTATCTTTCATCTTTTCATAGTTTACTCAAACACGTGTCAGAAAGAAGCTGTTACAAGAGAGCACATATATTGTCATTGCTTCTAGATGTAAGAACTGAAATGATGCTAAAAATTAGTTTGGGGGGGGCCTCAAGATTCAGATTATTTTTTAATTTAATGCTAAAAATCAAGGTTATTGTTTAATTTTTACATTTTTAAGAGCTCATCCACATTTTCCTCAATCAGTCTTAGTTTTGCAAAATGAAAACCACTGTTTTCTAAGCAGAGGCCTGTGACAACAGTAAAACACCCCCTTCATTAGCTTTGCCAACCGGGACCACACAACAACATTTCCTGCCCTAAGTTTTGTAGACATCTGTATCATGGTAGCCGTGTGTTCCTTTTTTGACAGAAGAAATTACTATTCTCTGATTTTTTTTTTTTAGTGCGTTCTGGATGGCAAAATTTGGGGGCACAAAATGCTAATTTCTAGCCTAACACCATGACAGCAATCACAGCCATCACAAGGATGGAATAAAGAGAGCAATCTAACATCCAGGGGTATGAGTTTCTCATCAGTGGCTGGCAGACTGCCGTGAAGGCTTACAGTAATCCCATTGGACAGCCCTGGTTGATGAAGCCTGGGAACAGGCAGCCACAATGTAGGGAGTTCACAATTGCAAGCATTTGTCCATAATTTAAAGCTATACGAGAAGTGGAGAGTATTCATCTGAACAACAAGCTGTAATTTTACTGGAGTAACATTTACACAGTTTTTAACCCATTAACTTCTTCTTTCCTTATGCACACTGACTTCCTTGTTTTAGAAAATACCTCTGTAAAAGGCAACATGCAAACACCTAACACAAGCTTATCTGTTAAGCTGTGAAAACCTGCCATAAGAATAAAAGCTTTTTGTTTGGAAACAGCATCAGTGAATGACATTTCTAAATCTCAAACTTGGCAGTTTTTTGATAGTTTCCTCTTATGCGGTGCTTTTAGTACTTGAAATTCATTTTTACCATATCACAAGCCTATCTAGGCTGGTATTTAGCTTTTTTCCCCCATTTTCATGTGTTCTGGGTCTGACCAGGTATTACTTCAGCCTGTGATGTTACCAAATGTAATAATTCAAATAACTCTAATTTTACCATTCCCATGGAACTATGTGTGTGTGTGTGTGTGTATGTGTGTGTGTGCACGTGCATGTGTATGGGGGAGGGTTTCCCCGGCTACTTTATGGAAATATATAAACCTTCTCAATTTACACTTCATTTGCTTCTCTTACTACCTTAGAAATTGGTCATCATTTCAAGAAAAAAACAATGTGGGAGTTTTTTATATATCAAAAAACCAGAATGATAGTTATTAAAAGTACAAAGCACGTCTTAAAAAAATTTTTTTTAATCTCTATTTATTCTTGAGAGAGAGAGAGAGAGAGAGAGAGAGAGAGAGCAGGAGAGGAACAGAGAGGGAGACACAGAATCCAAAGCAGACTGCAGTCTCTGAGCTGTCTGCACAGAGCCCGACACGGAGCTCAAACCCATCAATAGGGAGTTCGTGACCTGAGCTGAAGTCAGATGCTTAACTGACTGAGTCACCTAGGCACCCCAAAAGCACTTCTCCTTTTAAGAACACCAATGGTTAGATTATCTAACAGGTCATTTTAAATAGAAGGGTTTGCCATCATCTAAAGCTCAGAATTGGATAGTTAGTGCTGCTTTCTGTTCTTTATATAAAATCTACTTTTTTTTGTCCTTTCTTCCCTTTATACATTGCCACAGTGCATGTGAATGCATACATGTTACCACCAGACCACATCTTTCTTGTTATCCTAGCCAAGAACCAACCAACAAACAAACAAATTAAAGGCACTTATATATCATGATATTATCTTGAATTCCACCCTCACCCAGCGTTTGAAGAAAATCTATTCATATGACTACTTCTTTCCACCATTGGTCCTAACCCCCATCTTATTCTTTCCATTTAAAATCACAGGGAAGTCCAATGATAACTATTAATCGAATCTTTTATACTTTGGTTTTATGGTCTCAATTACTTTCTTTCTCAACAAATTCATTGCCTATTAATCCAATCGTTGTAAGGACAGCAGAGCTCCCATTTGAAAATCAGGTCATCATCTACTGTATTGAAGTAGTAATAAACAGGAAGAAAGAACATCAGCAAATTGTTTAAAAATTAAATATATTATTTGGGCAAAGATCACATTCTCTGCCATCTATTGTCGCAATAGACAAGCTCAAAAAGACAAAAGGTACACTGGCATTAAACCACAGCATGCCTGGCATGCATAGACCTCTCCCTTACTCCGGAGCCAGCTTGCTCTTTTTATGAAGCTGTCACAGATACATTGTGGTTATTACACCAAAATGTCTGTGATATATGAAGACACAGTTTTCTTATTCATATCTGGTCTAGAATTCTCAAGACTAGCCAAGTATTAATACCAGATGGCTCCAAATGTGGCCTTTCTAATTACTCAGCTATTCTCAAATTACTCTTTGGGATTCAGGCTCAAGACTATATTTCTCCAAAATCTGCTTATTATATTAAAGATCATCGATAAATAGTTGTACATTATCAAGTTAAATTCAGATTCCGTATCCTTGCACTCAAGGCCCCAACCTCTTTCTACAATTTAAAAATTTTTTATTGTAAAATAAAACCCAGATCTGGAAAACCACACATGCAAAAATAGTATTGCTTGGTGAAATATTATAAGGCAAACACTCTTGTGATCCCACTCAGATCAAAATAGAACATTCTCTGTCACCCCAGAAACACCTCTACATGCTTCAGCCCAATGGGAGCCCACTCTCTTTACATTTGTTTAGGGTTTCATCACCTAAGTGTGTGTGCAGCCCTAGTCACTATAATATAGTCTTGCCAAAATTTTAACTTGATATCTCTCAAGTTTAAAAACGAATCTTTACATTCCCCTACTCTACCCTTCTTTTCTATACAATTTTTCAAGTGGAGAGCATGTGACCAATGGTATCTTTTCTTAAAACATATATATTTTTAAAGTTTATTTATTTATTTTGAGAGAGAGTGAGAGAGAATGCAAGCAAAGGAGAGGCAGAGAGAGAGAGAATCCAGTGCAGGCTCTGCATTGTCAGCGTGGAGCCCGATGGTGGGGCTCAACCCCACAACAGTGAGATCATGACCTGAGTTGAAATTACGAGTTGGAGGCTTCAGGAAATGAAAATAATATAAAAACAGGGAGGGGGACAAAACAGAAGAGACTCATAAATATGCAGAACAAACTGAGGGTTACTGGAGGGGTTCTGGGAGGGGGGATGGTAAATGGGTAAGAGCATTAAGGAATCTACCCCTGAAATCATTGTTTCACTAAATGCTAACTAATTTGGATGTAAATTTTAAAAAATAAAAAAAATAATAAAAGAAAAAGGGTGCTGGAGATAGCTTTGACTTCCAAAGATGGACAAAAGGTGAATATTGAAAATTACAAATCAGTGGCCTTAACAATGACCATAGGCAAAAATCCTCAAATGAGATACAAAAAGGTGTCTTGTGGGGCGCCTCGGTGGCTCAGTCAGTTAAGCATCCAACTTTGGCTCAGGTTGTGATCCCGCGTTCATGAGTTGGAACCCCACCTCGAGCTCTGTGCTGACAGCTCAAAGCCTGGAGCCTGCTTCGGATTCTGTGTCTCCCGCTCTCTGCCCCTCCCATGCTCATGCTCTGTGTGTGTGTCTCTCTCTCAAAAATAAATAAACATTAAAAAAAAAAAAGAGTTGGAGGCTTAACCAACTGAGCCACCCAGGTGTCCTCATGACTGTTAATATCTTAAAGAACCTACAAACACGTGACCTGAGTTTTTGAGTCTAGATGTGCTGATTGAGTTCTCATGGTGCAATGTCACATTTTCTTCTGTCCTTCAGATTTCCTGAAAACTGGCCACTGTGTGCAGAGACTCTGTTGGTCTCAGGACTGATTCTTTTGATGCTGTGCTCTTTCATCAAGAGACACAAAATGTCTTTCCTTTTTGTGATGTTTGCAGCTGAAATACAAAATACTTAGATCCATTAATTCATTAAGGATTGCAAACCAGTGATATTCTAATTTGTTATTTTGTATTCACTAATTAGGTGGAATAATTTCAAAAGGAGGCTCTACAAGACAGAATTAATCTACACCTGGCCTTGGAAAGCTGTCTTTTTATTTCCAGGCATGCCTAGATGTCTGGCTTTGACTCTTGACCAAAATAACTGCATTGGAATTTATGATGTTTTGTTTAAAACCCCAAACTCCTCTGGTGACCCCTCCCCAACCCTAAGGCCAGTTTATTTACTGAGAGTTTTCTACTGGCATAACTTGTTAGATAACCTGAGTGGTTATGTAACCAGAGGCATATGAAAGACCTCTTGGAAGCTTCTGCCTTGAGCTCTTTTGAGGCCAAAATTCATTGCTCAGATCTTGGTGGTTAAATCAAAACATGAAATGTATCTGTCTATGAATAAGAACCATGGAGAGCTTGCACCTGAATGTCTCTTGGATCTCCAATGCCTACCTACATTCTCTTTCTTCTGATGTATCACCCTCTTTGACTTTAGATAATATCCTTAAATGAGAACATTCTGCTCAGTCTTATGACTCTTTTCAATATCCAAAGCTAAGAAATATTTTCAAAGACAACTCCCCTCACCCACTAACTTTTTGTCCAATGGTTTTAATTCATATGGAAAGGTAGGATAATGTTGATTTCTTTCCTCTGATTTAACAAGTTTTCAAGGTAATGAATTGGTTCCCTATTATCTTCGCAGGTAAGCAATTAAGTTTTGTTTTGTTTTGTTTTGTTTTGTTTTGTTTTGTTTTGTTTTGTTTTTGAAGTAAACTTCACACACAGCTCAGAGTTCAACCCCAGGCTTAAACTCATCACCTTGAGATCAAGACCTGAGCTGAGATCAAGAATCCAACACTTAACAGACTGAGCCACCCAAGCACCCTCCAATTAAGTTTTTTGGTATATTTTTTAAACTTGTTTGTTTAAACATATTTAACAAACTTAGGTCAATTTCAATGTTTACCCTTTTATTTTTTTATTTATATTTTTCCTGAGCTTTTAACTACCTTCACTTTATTGAGAATGCAATCAACAGTAAATTTTGAATACCGATTTCAATTATTTTCAAGTATTCACATGGACACTGGAAACATCTATTTAGAGCTACACTTTACAAACACAAATCCCTGTGATGCCAAGACACTTCTCATGGAATGTAATGAAATTATGATGGCAAATGGAGGTAAGATGCTTCAGTCTCTCCAAGTGCAGTCATGAGTTTATCTCAACACATCATGCTTTGCATTCCTCCCAAGTTCTTCTGGTTCTGGTCGTGGATACAATTGAAATGGCTGCCGCCTTCACTGGCCTACGCTTCCCAATACAGCCTGTCATCCTGAAAGCATGACCTTACATCTGGAGAGCAAGAATGTCACCAAGGCTAGCTAGGGTGGGTTTGGGGATGGTACTGAGGCCAGGAAGTGAGGGACACATCATCAGTGCAGGGCCCCCCCGCTCTCAGAACCACCCTCAGAGCTCTGCAGCACCTGCAGCTTAGATACATCCCTAGAGCTCCTGATTCAATCATCCAGGGTGTCAGTGGTCTCCCTTCTACAAGTTCAAATTCTCCCATTTGTCCCAGTAATCTTCGATAACTGTCATGCTTTCTGGTATATCAAGAAACTCTAGAGTTGTCTTCTACCCTTCCCCTCTGTCCCAGTGTGGTATCATCCATTATTCCAACAGCACAATCTATATCCTGATGATGCTCATTACTACTGGGCCAGTCATTTTCTATCAGCCTTTTCAGTGAACAGAACTAATAAATAAATATTTTAAAATACTTTAAGAGTTTATACTTATATTCTGAATTCAAAGTGAGTCCTACAGGGTGCTTAATCTCTTCTATGTATATCTTCTTCAGATTGGATACACAATGAACTCTAATCAATATTTGAGGAGGTTTATTTTAAAAGTCGGTAAATTACAAATGTTTGGAATATAGAGAAATCACAAAGATTAGGACAATAACCCAGAGCTTGTCACAGGTGAGCTGTTACCAAAACCTTATGTACAAATGAATGGGAATGAGAGTTTTGTCTCTGGAACTTAGAAGGATAGACAATTACGTAGAATCAAGTTATCTTGTTAGCAAACATGACCATGGGCATTGGACTCAGCCAGTTCAAGAAAAACTTACAGGGAGGATGCCAAGATTATTACTCTGATCACTCTCTTCCCTCCTCCTGATTCATGTTATACATATTGTTTCATAATCTGTTTTTTTATACTTTCTCTGTTTGTCAATAACTATTCAACAAAGGCAGTATTTCAATTGATGAAAGATATTCTGTTACATGCATATGCCACAAATAATGTACTCAACTAGTAAATATTTAATCTCTTCTTCTGTTAACTTTCTGCTATTATAAAAAAGTTTTTACGGAAATTGATGTGATTGTTTGCATAAGCTTGTATCTGTATTCGGGTAAATTTGTAGAAATGCAATTGATATTCCAAACAGTATACACATTTTTAGCATTTGGGAGATATTTTGTGAAATTGCTGTCTAGAAATATACCATCTTGCACTTCCTCTAACAATATTTTTTTTTCACACTCCTCATTAAACATGTGGGCTCTAATGTAAGATTTCCTGGCATCAAAACCTGACTCCACCACTCATTAGCTCTATGAGGCAAGTTACTTAACCAGTCTCAGCCTCATTGTTCTATAAATAGAGATGGTAGTTATCTTCTTACAGGTTTGTTAGAAAGAGTAAACAAGACGTTGAATGATTAAAACAGTGCCTGTCATATAGAAAGCAGTCAATAAATGTCAGTAGGCATTCTAACTCTAAAAGTACATCTTTGCCAGTTTGATAAGCACAAAAGTTACTTATTATTTTAACCTGAATTTCTCTAATAACCAGCTTGAATATTTTTTTCTTTTCTTATAGATGATTTAGGTTTATTCTTTATGAATTATTTATTTATACTTTTTACACATTATTTTTATTTTGGTGGCATTTATTTTAAACATTAAGAAAGGGATCTATATAGTAGAGATAGTTTGGATGTTATATATGTTTCAAATTATTCTCAGGTTGTCATTTGGGTTTCAATTCTACATTATAGGTAATTGATTCTATAACTTTTTAAAAATGATTTCTGACTATTGTCATGCTTAGAAAGGCCTCTACAGCCCCCAAATTGCATAAAGCAGCTTTATTCCACCAAGAAACAGACTCTTATCTATAGGGAACAAACTGATAGGGGAGGTGGGCGGGGGGATGGGTAAAACAGGTGCTGGAGATTAAGGAGGGCACTTGATGTGACAAGCATGTCACATCATTATTGTTCTCTATACCTATGTTGTTCTCTATGTTGTTGTTCTCTATACCTATCTTTTAATGCATTTGCAAATTATTTAGGCATAATTTGTGAAATAGAGAATCTAAACATCATTTATCCAAATGACTAACACTTACACTAATAATTTTTTGTGCACAACATATGATCTTATCCCTGATTGGAACCGTATCTTTATTTTATGTGAAATTGTTCTTATAAACACAGGTATAACTCAGGACTTTATATTATTTCACTCCTATGCCTATACTTTCTTACACATGTGAGTACATGATAATATAAATATTCCTTTATAGCTTTTATTTTTAATAATTCAATTGAATATTTTATAAAACAGTCTATTTTATTTTTTTATGTTTTTTTAAATGTTTATTCTATTTTGAGAGAGAGAGGAAGAGAGAGAGACAGAGCATGAGTGGGGAAGGGGCAGAGAGAGAGAGGGAGACACAGAATCTGAAGCAGGCTCCAGGCTCTGAAGTGTCAGCACAGACCCCAATGCGGGGCTCTAACTCACAAATGATGAGATCATGACTTGAGCTGAAGTCAGATGCTTAACTGATTGAGCTACCCAGGCATCCCTTTTTTTCAATTTTCAATGCCCCCTACCAAAATTTGTCCACGTGGATACATACTGGCATTATATTAAGGATCACCATCTTTCTTCCCATTTTAAAAGGCAATTTTGTCAAATGTAGTCTGCAGGTTATATCCATTCCCATTACATTTTAACATTTCTCAACATGTTAAAGAAACATGTTCTAATCTGGAACCAACATGGATTTGTCTTCTGTAATTTCTTCTCTGCATCTCCCTGAATTTGATTTGCTACTAGGCAATGTAACATTTATTCAATGAATTTACAACTTCCCTTTGTATCAAGAAAACCTCTTCTGTTGATATGTAGGTAAGAGCCATTCTCCACACCAAATGAATGGGTAGCATACCCTGTATCATTTTTATCCTAGAATCTAAGAAGCAATTGACATATCACTGAGAGTACATGTAGCAATGAAACATTTGTCTCCACTAAGAAATTGAAGGAGTAAAGTTTATATCACCTGGTGGTATTATAAGCTGTGATAGGAAAACCGTGATGAGATTATTATTTTTTATACACTAATTGAGCATTCATGAATTGTCTCAATGCCAGAAACAGATAGATATAGCTATATACGAAATTCTTTATAGTATCCTTACCAGCACCAAAGCTTCATAGCAGCATGTAATATGTGCCTGAGATGTGCTAAGAAGTCGACATGCATCACCTTATTTAAACTCTGCCTGTGAGGTTTAAACTTCCATTGTACAAATGCTGCAGCTGACACTTAGGAGTTTATAAACTTACCCAAGTACACAAAGCTGAAATTTGGTACATCCAAGACCAGAAGTCAGAGTTGCTCACTCTTACACACTATCAAAAGGGCAGGAAAAAAAAAAAAGGAGCTGTTTTATGGGTTCCATTGTTTTGGATGCCAATAGACAGAGAGATTCTTCTTCCCAAATCCAGAGTCCCCTGAGGCGCCTTATATTCTCACTGGGGGGACTGGGTCCCAATTCTCTCCCAGCCATCCAGCTTTCCTTTTGCAGCACCTGGCCCAGGTTCAATCTCTCTCTCTCTTTCCTTTTCCCTGAATTCCCATTTTTCATTCATGTAACTTTTTGAGAGAATAAGTGATTCATCTAATTGAACTTCATATACAGGACAAAGCAAGACAAGTTGAATGTGTTCATTTTTCACTTTGGGGAAAAAAATAAGCTTTTAGTCAAATCAACTTAAGAAACAGCTTGAATTGCAAGATAATACTGCTCCTGTAAGTAATTGCTTATGTGCTTGTCCTATTCATAGTGGAAGAGCTATGATTTATGAACATTTTTATTTAAAGTATAATCTTGGATTTATTCCAAATAATTGTCATCTTTGAAATGTTGTCAACCTGGCTAGCCACGGGGATGCCAGAATTAAAGTATATATCAGCTCACCACATGGTCCGCCCATTGGGCTCAAGTACGTTTTTATCCGCCTCTCTTTTATCGCATATTTCCTTACTTCACATTTATATTTAATCCATTGACTTCTGTGATTTCTTTTATACTAGAGAGCATGTAAAACACAGAAGAAAATGAGTAGACATATTCACTTAGCAGGAGCTTTCTCCCTGGATTTTCTCTCTCTTTCTGGCTGAAACTCCATTAGGAAAAAGTGCCCCTGGTATTAATCTAAGATGATTAGCTGTGAAGTGGAACACAAAAGCGAGCCTGGGGTGGAGCCATCTGAGGGTGGGAAGATACTTTAGAGCCAAAGGATCAAGAAGGACATGAGTTTAAGAAGCAAACTTTCAAATAATAGTAGGCACAGGAAATAATGTTAGCTACAGCTGCAAACCAAATGGGAAAATGCATCCACCAGTGTAGAGATGCTGGCCTTGCATAAACTGTTCACAGAGCCCTGAGAGCAATGTGGGCGTATTTCAGTTATGTTGTTTTTCCCTCTTTCCCTCTCTCTTTTCTTCTTAAAATTTCAAGCACTTGACCTTTTTTCCTACATCCCTTCCGCATCTTTCTCCTGTAACTTGCCTAATTTACCGCTGATGTGTTAGAGGCAGCACTGCTTACCATGCATATCATACACTCTCCCAAATTATACATCACATACTCCCTTTGCAATTACATTGGGCCATGAAACTAGTTCCAGCCAATACTAACTTATCAGAAGTGACCTGTTTCACTTGTAGGCCAAGCAGTTAAGAGCTAGTGCTGCATGTTCCGGGGGAGAGGGTAACATGCAGGGAACCCTGGGTCACCTGATGAAGCAGCACCTCCACTGACTGGCATCAGACCTCCCATGAAAAATTATTAAAAGTTAGTTGTATGTTAAACTATCGAGATTCTGAGGACAATTTGTTCCTGCAGCATAATCTAGTTTATACATTAAGCTATATTTTATTTTATTTTATTTTATTTTATTTATTTTATTTGTGTGGGTGGATACTGTTATCTATTTACTCAACAAACACATACAGGGATGAGTAAGAAATCACAGCTGTCACAGAGCTATCACTCTAGTGGAGCTAAAATGCAATGCAGTACAATACGGCAGACTGTATGTTTCCAAAGATGACCACAGAGATACTTCTTAATTTTTTCTTAATATTTATTTACTTATTTTAATTTTTTTATTTGGGTTTAGTTGACATACAACATTAAGCTACATTTTAAACTAATGTGTACATTGGTATTCATTTTCAGCACGCGAATTAGAGAGAATACACAAGCCATATTTTAAGACACTAGGATTTTACTTCTGTCCATTCTGTATTCCTTCAGACAATATGTATAGAGTTTCTACAGTATTTTAATCATTGTTTCAGATATGCCCTGGGAATAGTAAATAAGACAAATCCCTGTTCTCAGAAAAAGGGGTAAGATAAAAATAAGATAAATTAGCTAAGTAATTCAAAAATGAACAAGTGTTGTTAAAGGCAATATTAATATAATGTGAGAAAGCTGGCTAGGAGACTATTCAATTGAATAGTTATGGAAGGCCTCTCTTTTTTAGAAATAAAGGAGTTAGCCCAAACATTTCAGATTGAGGACCTTGGGTATAAATGATCTTAACGCATTAAGGAAAAGAAAGAAATCCAAGGTGCTTACAGTATTAAAACACAGTGAACATGAAGAGAGTAGTACTACCTAAGGCAAGAGTCCTTGCAATTATTTGTTAAATTCTGTGGGAAAGTACTGGAGAGATTTAAGCAGGAAAATATACTAATCGTGTTCACATTTCTATAAGTTGGTTCTGGGCATGGTGCAGAAAATGGACATATTTTTAAGGCAGAACTGATCAGACTCACTAATAAATTAGATGTGCAAGGTGAAGAAATAAAGAAATCAATAATAGCTCCAGATCCATGGCGATGCTATTTGCTAAGATGAAGGAAGCTGGGAGAAGTACTTGCTTCCAGATGGGATTTATGATGCCAATTACACATCCAAGTGGAGTTGTTTAATAGGAAATCAGATGTAAAATACAGAGCATGATGGAAAAGTTAGAGTAAGATAAAATTTGGAAATATTCTTTGCAAAGTTCACTTAACTGGATTTGGTTAAGATCACTTAGGGAGAAAGCTTCAACAGAGAAGAAAAGTCACCTGAGTATAGAATCCTGAAATATTCTAGTATTTGGTAATTCAGAGTCTTAATTCCTCAATCGCTTACTCCCCCACAAAGCAGACTCCTCAAAGTTGCTAAAAGCTTTGCCTTGAGGGGATCCAAAGGTGCGATTTTAGTGAAAATTTCAGGTATGGTAGTAAGCTATTGGGAGAAATAAAATCAGTAGGAGAGCACTCTTGAAAAATCTATAAATCATGCTGTTTAGGTGGTAGCTTACTCTGTCTGCAGCCCAGACTTAGTTATGAAATAGTCACCTAACTCAGAAAATCCTCATCGTATGGCTCTACATAGGGAAAGTAAGGGCAAACTACTTCCTTTCATACACATTGGGAATACAATCATAAACTTGAAATAAATTATCACCCTGCCACAAATCTTGATTGGGTTTCCATGAATAGCCCACTAGTGAAATATTCACTTGGCTAGTCAAGGAAGTGATAAGGGGGCCACAGAAATGAGTAATTGTTCCAAGAATGATCTAACTTAGTTTGTTATATGGCTTGGAGACATCACTCAAATTTGTTTTGAAGCAAGTGCTTTGAAATGACCACCAGCAGAAGTTCTATTTGCCATCTTTGTGGCCTATTTTCCGAGGCAAACCACAACCATTGCTTACCAGGTAGCTCAGGTATAGTTTTTATTGGTAACAAAGGAGACATCAGGGACAGAGGCAAAAGATGTCTCAATGAAATAATGGTGTTCAGCTCTTGAAAAACCACTGGTGAATTCCAGAATGCCAGCAATAGGTGTTTCTATAGCACTGTAAACACTGTATCCTGACAAACTAGAGAAAGGTGTTAAATAAAATGCTTGTATCACAGTCTTCATTAGCAATCTCATGAAGGATCTTAATAAGAAAGAATTGTTTGGGAAGGAAAAAAATTGCTTGCTCAGTTTATTTTGGTAATTTCTTGCATATAACTATTCCATTTCTTATAAATATACTTAGCAAAAGTAGACTAACAGAATGGGTATGGATTGGTTTAATTCGTCATGAGTGATCTTAAAGCCACAGATTAAGTGTCGTTTACACTGGATTGCTGTATAATATGTAGTTGCTATTATCAATTTGAGAAGGAATAAAAACAAAGGGAAAATAGGGAAAGTGAAAAAATATACGGGGCGCCTGGGTGGCTCAGTCAGATAGACGTCTGACTTTGGCTCGGGTCACGGTCTTGCGGTTCATGGGTTCGAGCCCAGTGTCGGGCTCTGTGCTGACAGCTCAGAACCTGGAGCCTGCTTCGGATTCTGTGTCTCCCTCTCTCCCTGCCCCTTGCTCACTCACACTCTGACCCTTTCTCCAAAATAAATAAACATTAAAAAAAATTTTTTTAAAGAAAAAATATAAAGGGAGAAATGAATCCTCACCTTGGAGGAAACGTTGGCTCCAGGTATCCAGCAGTCCTCAGATTCATATGAAACTTTGGACCCTGCTACTCACTGTCCCATCTCTGAAGCTTCTCCCATCCCAACACATGCCTAATTTACTTAATTAACTTTCCATGAGATCTACCCTTCCCTGGGGGTCTCCATTGACTTTTGCATTTCCAGCATGAATTAAGCCAGTTAAGAACTGGGTGACTTTGAGTGTACCAAAGTTTATATCCATTGCCAATGGAACTTCTGAGAAGCCAAGAGAATGCCTGGTTTCAGCCTGATGAAAATAGTATATCCAGTCATCTGGTCTTGCATTTATATTCACATATTTTTTAAGTGAGCTCTAGGCCCAACGTGGGGCTTGAATTCACAACCCTGAGATCAAGAGTCACATGCTCTACCAACTGAGCCAGCCAGGCACCCCTAGAATTTTGTTTAATTTTGCCTGAACTTTCAAATATCAAGCACCCTCAGAGAATCATCCAATTAATTTATTAATTTATTAAAAATTTATTGAGCACTTAGGCTATCCCAGAGATCCCCTTATGATATGTTGGATATAAAGCAGTGAACAAGATAGACGTGTTCTATGCCTGCAGACAAGATGTGGTCTTGCATGGAAGCAGGCATTATATAAAAATTTCAATGCAATTTGGTGACTGTTATGTACACAATGATTCTGGAGCTCATTGTAACTACCATCAAGAGCATCAAACAAATCATGTCCTGTTTTAACCTGCAAAAGACAGGTAGGAAAACGAATCCCAGACCCTCTCTTGAATTCTGATTCACACTGGCATAAATTCCTGACTCTCAAATAAATTAGAACAATTAAACTCTTTGTCCTCAAAGCAATCTACTGAGGCATTCTCCTGACATAACTAACACTCGCACTTTGTTTCCCATCCATGTAAATCCTGAATACATAATGTCAGACACAGTAGAAATATCATAGAATACGGACTGCCCATTAAATCAGAGACAGAAATGCAATCTCAAGTCAAAGGCTAATCTACACTTTGTCAAGAAAGATTCTTGAGTCACATTTGAGACCAGAAGAAAAAGGACCAATAAAAGTATGAGTGATGTGAACATAAGAAGAATAACTCTATTTGCCAGCCCTGTGCTAGATGGAGCACATCCTTTTGGACTAGACTGAGAACACCTCCACAAAAGAATTTCTTGAGGGCTAAGACAGGGTCCTACTCATTTTTGCACTTATTTAGGGGTTTAATCATTATAAATGAGAGGGCAATTCTAGATAGCCTCCCACCACTGAGAATTATCACTAGGAAAGTTCTTTGTAATTTAATTCTATCCCACATTTTTTTGTTTAATGGAAGAAGGTTTGTTGGGAATTTTCCTGGAATATGACCTATGGCTCCATACCTCATTACCAGGTGATGGAACCGCATCTTTCTAACTCATATGATGTCTCTCACATTCATATGTTGATGCTATGATTTTCTAAATTCATAGTCCACCCAGAAAAGATGCAAGTGCCAAATGCAGAAAAAGGAAGCTGTATCAATTTGGCAAGGTATGACATAGATGCAATAAAAGGGGAAATCTTTTCTTCTACTTTTTTTTTACTGTATTTATCCAATAATTCAAGTACTTATGGGATAAAAAAAATTCATAGAGAGAAAAAAGAAAAATTATGCATTTGTACTCTAATAAACCATGTGCAACCTCTTATAAAACCTCCGAGTTCTGATAGTTTTCTCTCCATTAAAAACATTTTGTTGGTATGAATGTATAATAATTGAATTTTTAACCTGCACAAAATCACAAATTACTGAGATGTTGGTTCTAATAAGATTTTCTTTGTTTTTTAAGGAAAAAGCGTTTTCACAGTTTTCTTTTTACCAGCACATTTCTTGGGTCTTTCTCCCCCAGTGCACTGTTTGTTCTGAGCAACTTGTCATTTCGCATGCTTATTTGGCACTTCCCTAAGTGCTTATAAAAAGCCTTTCAAATAATCATTCAACCAGATTAAAATTTTAGAAGAGAATGCAATCAGTAGTTTTGGTGGGGATAGGGTGGGCAACATTAAAAGAAAATTGTTAATGTTGTCTATACCATTTACATTGATTCATGGTGAAAAATGTTTCTTAGTTTATTGCCTCCATCTGAACAGCAAGTCTACGTAGAAAATCTGATCAAAGCACACTCTTTAATAATGCATCATGTCTCGCTATTGACATTCTTAAGTTGTGTTGACTTTTACAACACTGGTAATGGTAGGAGAAGCCTAACATTAATAAGTAGACTGATATTTAAAATATATATGCTCCACCTGAGTATTTGGAAAGTCATTTGAATGCTGTCTTAGGTCAAATATATTGTCAGGAAAAAAATCTCTCCCAATGGCTGATGAAATAAATGTAGATAAATGTAGACTAGTGTTTGTCTCTATGCATTTTCTTCTCATCTAGTAGGAACACACTGCTGTGTTGCACTTTAGCTATTGGGTACCCAGTGGATTGGTCATGAAGCGGCTGATTTGTGAGTGGTGAGTTTTCTGATTTCAACACTAGCAAAGGTGTTCCAAGAGTGTTGTCTCCTCAGTCGGTATTCTAATAACCTTTCAGCACTGAATTGAGATAAAGCAATGGACGCTACTAATAGAATTTGCTGCAGGGAGGCCCGTGGTGAATTGCTGACTTCACCATGAACTCTAGTGGTACAGGACACTAAACCAAAGCTCTAGTGAAGGAAAAAAAAAGTGAACAGAACATACAGGGGACATACAATTTTTAAAGATTATGCTGAATATTCAGAGAGTGTGTAAAACATTATGTGATCTAACACACAACAATTTTGTTCATTACACCTGGTGTCCTCTCAGGTTAAATAACCACTATGGCAATGCACATAAACCACTCTAACAATGCACATGTTTTTATGCTGCTCTGCGGTACTTAAGATGGTATTATACATTATAATAAACAAAATACAGGAATGTCACAGTTGGCTAAATTCCTATCAATTAGGAACTTAATTTTTACACATATTTAATACTTATCTCATTTCAGACTTTGCTATACTGAGAAATTTTCTTTTAAAGAAAAATGGTTTATACAGTTCACTTCCTGCCATAATCAAGGTCTTTCTAACCTGATATCTGAAGGTTATGCTTCAGTGAATAATTCAGTAGGTTAGTGAAACTCTGGCAGCAAAGAAAGTGCTAATCTTAGATGGAAGCTGTGAGGGATATTAAGAAACAATTGCAAAAAGTGACATATTTAATAGAGAAAGATTACGCTGTGCTACATCTATTTAATTTGAATTGATAAATTTTGCCAGTATTTTATGAGATGCAGACTAGAAATTATATGAAACTTCAGAGTGTCACTTCAGTCTAGGAGAGAGAATAAAGACCTTAAAAAAGGTTTTATTGTGATTTGGAAGACTTCTGTACCACTGAAGAGAATTTTGAAGAAACTGAAAATGAATTCCCTGTCGGACTTCATTAATTTGAATTAAAAAATGAAGGAATATAGAAGGTGATTTACCAAAAGATACACAAGGTATGGAACTAAAAAGAAATCGTGTCATGTGAGTCCTTGAAATCAGGGAATTCCTTCTGGACTGTGACTGAATGGGACTGGCTTCCTTCTCCATTTTTCAAGGGAAATTTAGTTGATCTGCCTGAGACAAGTCTGAAATTATGAATAATTGCAAGTGTGAAAATGATAGTGGGCAGTTTGTGGCCTTAATCACTAAATAGATCCGCGCAGGAACCCATCTCTGACATGTATAATTATCTTTTGGCAATGTGTTCACCTGACACAATTTTTTGAAAAGGAAGCATAAATTCTTCTAATGCTTAATCTAGAAGTACTTAATTTAGGAAATTTAGAATGGAAAATTTATTAACAAATTAACTTGAACAGTATTTATGTGTGGGGGAAGATATCTAGTATAAAAGAGCTCAGGATCTCTACTCGGAATATATTCCATGAAAAGTAGGGGAATAATCTTGGGATTATAATCAAATAATCTTGGGAGAAAGACATACTCTATCTTCTTCTTGGCTAGCCACAATATAATTTAACATGTTAAAAAATCTGAGGGGCGCCTGGGTGGCACAGTCGGTTAAGCGTCCGACTTCAGCCAGGTCACGATCTCACGGTCCGTGAGTTCGAGCCCCGCGTCAGGCTCTGGGCTGATGGCTCAGAGCCTGGAGCCTGTTTCCGATTCTGTGTCTCCCTCTCTCTCTGCCCCTCCCCCATTCATGCTCTGTCTCTCTCTGTCCCAAAAATAAATAAACGTTGAAAAAAAAATTAAAAAAAAAAATCTGAAATGTCCTGCAGGAAAACAAATAATTTTTTAAAAATATATATTAACCAAAGTCACATTACTTAAACTTAACATTTCCCTAATTTATTTGACTTCCGTTCTCCATCCTGTTCTATAAAATACCTATGAACATTCTGCAAAAATATATTTTTGTAAATAACTCCTTATATTGTTGAAATTCTCCAAAATCCAGATGTTTAATTCACAACCGTCAGTGTGATGGTATTTGGAGGAGAGACCTTTAGAGACTAATTGGGTTTTAAACGAGATCTTGAGAATGGACCCCCTCATGATGGAATTAGTGCCTTTATGAGAAGAGGAAGAGACACCAGACCTCCCTCCCTCCTTGCACATGGACCCAGGAAAGACCAGGTGAGGGCACAGCAGGAAGGTGGCCATCTTCAAGCCAGGAAGAAGGCTCTCACCGCTACCCCATTCTGCTGGTAGCCTGATCTTGAACCTCCAGGCTCCAGGACCATGAGGAAATAAACGTCTCTCGTTTAGGCCACCCAGACTATGGCATGTTGTCATGACATCCAAAACAGACAAAGACAATTGCTTTATGATTTCTCATTTTATATCCTGTTTTACCCATATCATATCCTTGGACCACCAAAGTTTCTTCTCTCCTTAACCTACACAGGAACATACATCTCAATCTTTTATAAGGTAGGGACTTTTAATTTTTTTTAAACATATATTTATTTTTGAGAGACAGAGCATGAGCAGTGGAGGGGCAGAGAGAGAGAAGGAGACACAGAATCTGAAGCAGGCTGCAGGCTCTGAGCAAGCTGTCAGCACAGAGCCTGATGCGGGCCTCGAACCCACAAACTATGAGATCATGACCCAAGCTGAAGTCGGATGCTCAACCAACTGAGCCACCCAGGTGCCCCAAGGCAGAGACTTTTAAAAGTGCAAAGGACAATGGTCTTGACATTTGTCTTCATATGCAGGTTTTGCTGCTATGGATCATGGAACCATTTCCATACTCAACCTTAGCCTTCTCACCTAAAATTGAGTATGGTAATTCTGCAGTGCTAAAGTGATGTGAAGATTATGCAAGTCACCTTGTATACAAATTTAGAACTGCTTCTGTAGTCAGGAGATGATTAGTGTGTGACAGGACATTTACGTAAAATCTAAATATCAGACCAACCAACTCAACTGTTACTAGTATCCATGTGTGTGCTGTGTTAATACCCCAGCAACTTTGTGGCACTGTGATATATAGTAGCCTTAGGAAAGTCTGCTAGTTTTCTGATCCCTTCTCTTCCTAGCCTTCTGGCATTTGGAGGGAGGTAACCTTGCCTATTTAGTTACTGTGAAGGACGCTCACATCCTGCAGACTTTACTCTGTCAGGATACTCCCGCCAACTCCTGGTTGTTAGCCTGCTGTCTGTGGGCTAAATATGCCCGAGTGGCCCACACGAAACAGGCTGGACATACTGGTGAAATCAATATTTAACACCCCCTGTTATTCTTTAAGTAATGACTCTTAAGAGGTGGGTATAAATCCCCCAGCTCGCTTGCCATTCGGTGGGATAATTCTGAGGTAAGTGCATTTCTGAGTTTCCTTGGGAGAATAAACTTGCTTCTTTATTTTCCTTCTAGTGTTTACTTCACACTCCAAATAAGCTATTTGTGCTTGCAGCTTTGTCTCAAAGTCTGCTTCCAGTAATACCCCACCGAAAACCACTGCACCTCTGTAGAGTGAGTAGGAGGAAGCTCTGTTAGTTGTGATGTACCCACATATAAACAGCTTCCTCAGGGATGCTAATGTTTTGATCAACCTTCTCTGAAGTCTGGGCTTGTGACTGCAATTGTTATGAGTTCCAGTTGACTTCATTGTCTTTTCCCATAAGTTCAAACATTTATTTTCTGGGACCAATATGAAAACTACCAAAATCAAAAATGAACTAGCTGAGAACTGAATGTACTCTATATGCAATAGAAGCACTAAATGTAATGTAATTGACCCTGAGGAGTCTGAAATCATCTCATACCCCTGAATTCCACACTGAGAGAGTCCAAAGTCCTTCATGTATTTCCTGAAATTCCTAGGGAAAAAATGTAACTTTCCATAATCACCTGTGTCTCCGGGACCATACTTCTATGCCAGCCTCTTTAATTCTTATTCACACAAATTAGCACTCAGTGTGGTAACTTCACTGAGACTTTACTGGGAGAGGTGGGAAGGGAGAAATAGTCTATACTGTAACATGAAAGAGAGCCATTTCTCTCCCATAGAGCACTGCACAACCCATTGTCAATACATTACCTGGTGACTCTATTCTCTGCGCTATAAAAAAATTTTTTTTGAGAGACAGAGAGGGCACAATGAGTGAGAGACAGAGAGACAGAGGGAGAGAGAGGTGGGGAGTAAAATATTTTTTACACCGTAACAGATTTTACCCTGGCTTTAGCTAAAGCCATCCCTGAAGCATACTGTCTCTCATGCCCCAATCTCTCTTCCTTTCTCCTCTCTTTATATCTCCTCTTTGAGAACCAAATTATTTGTTGCCTAGACCTTCAGAGTTTCACTACCTTCCCTAAAGTCACTACAAGATACTTTCCTCTCTAAGAATTCTGGTGCTACTTCTTTACATCTATATTATTTACTTTACATATATAAAGTTTATATTTACTAAATAGATTAGCAACCGCCAAATAATGGGTTTTGTAATTATCTCTTCTCACTATGCCAAAGTTAATAACTATGGCTAAATTACAGTGTTCAACACAACTTTAGAAGATAAACAGGTAAATATTATTTATTAGTTATACATTCACTGTATCTGTATTAGAAGCAACATAACTAAGATATCAAACTTAAAGTTTCAAATAAATCCTTGTGTAGGAAGAAACTACTTTTAAAAATTCTAATTCAAATTAAAATTGATCTAAAAATATTATAAAGAAGTCAGTAATACTTGTGACATGGCAAACTTACATAACAAGAATTACAAAGGTAGCGTTTGACTGAATGAATGAAATTTTTGAAATATTTCCCTGAGGTAATGGTGATATATTTAACAAGCAATGGCTGGGGCAATGTTCGTCATAATTCGGGTTCTAATTTATTTATTTTGAAGTTTTATATATTAAAAGAAATATTTGCTAGTCCCAATTTTCCTGTCAAATTTATTTTACCAGAGCTGATATACTAATTTCAATTAGTTACGACTCTGCACTTCAACCAACTGTTCAAAGTTTAATACCCTATTAGGGAAAGTTACGTTGCCTTGGTTATTTTTCTTACTTAATATGTCATACACACCCATGCATAGATACACAGATACAAGATGATAGATGGATAGCTAGAGAGATGTAGGGCAGGGAAGAGAGAGAGAGAGAGATACTTTCAATTCTTTTAATGCATTTTCTACCTTCAAAATGTCATCTTCTACCCTTTTCTAGAGTCAGCTTCTGTAGTCTACTGTGGATCTGAAATAAAGAGAATAAATGCCAGGCTAAGTACGACCCAAAAAATGTTTTCTTTTTATTTATTCCATAGTTCTTTAATCAAGATTCTTTTTTAAATTTTTTTTAATGTTTATTTATTTTTGAGACAGAGAGAGACAGAGCATGAGCAGGGAAGGGGCAGAGAGAGAGGGAGACACAGAATGTGAAGCAGGCTCCAGGCTCTGAGCTGTCAGCACAGAGCTCGACACGGGGCTCAAACTCACGAACTCTGAGATCATGACCTGAGCTGAAGTCGGACTCTTAACTGAGCCACCCAGGCGCCCCAAGATTCTTAGTCCCTAGTCCCCAAATATCAGAAACCATGACTAAAAATGACCTTCTTGTTGCTCTACTAATCGTTCATTATTTAACACTTTTTGGATATTTATTCAGTTATGTTTAGATTGGTTCAAAAATTTGGAACAGGAGAGGGTGGAGGTCACAGCAACCTCCAGAATGCCTCTCAACAATACCATTCACCCACCAAATAATGCATGCAACATTATGCTAAGATCCACATAAATGAAAACCAAATGGATTTTGTTTTACAACAAAAACAAATTTTATTTTTTACTTACCCATCTTCAGAGTGAATGCAGTAAAGTACCCACATTTATATTAAACGTTAAAATGTTTATCTGATGTGAACCAAATAATCCACAGCCTAATTTCAGACTTTGCCATCAGTGCAACTTATTTTGGAGACTAAAATAATTAGGCAAAATCTTCTCCATCTATATTTTGTCTTCTAGCTGTCTTTGAATAAGATGTTATACTTTCTTCCAAAGTAGTGTCAGTATATTGACTTAATTTTATCCTCACAAGAAGTGGGTAGGTTAGGGAACTGCCCCAGATTTATCAATTAAGTAATAGATGAGAAAAGCACGTGCCCTTAAGAATGGCAAACAAGTTTATTTAAGTTTCCATCCCAGTCCTTCCCATTTAAGTCCCCCATCACCTGGTTGGCTATGAACAAAATGTTCTATGAAGAAGTAGCAGCTAGGGAAGCAGTCATTCAACTGTAGACCTCAACCACTCAACCATTTTCTTAAAGCAACTGTGCTTTCACCTTTGCACCAGGTAAAACACTCAGTCACACATCTCCCCAATCACTGCTGTTGATAGAAAAACAAACCAGAGAACAACCCATCAGCTTTTGTCCAAAACATGTGATTCAGTGGCTCTGTTTAGACACGACACAGAAAGAACATTTGTCTTGTAAGATACCAGCCATTCTACTTCTGCCCTAAATCCTATAATTTTCACTTACCTTCTATTTCATTTCCTCTCCATCCATCCATCTCCTCACTTCTGCCTTCGAGCGCACCCAGGACATTTACTATTAAAGAAAAAAAATTCAACACTGGTGCTTCCAATTCGTATGTATTTTATTTTTTCTCCAATTGTGTTTTCAAAAACTTAACTTTCCACCAACTGTCTCCAGATAAACCTTAAATGATACATATTATAAATACTTGAATATATATAACATTTGAAGTACATTAAATAGCACTCAGTGGAAAATATTTCTTTCTCCCAACAACTGCCCAGCCTCCTTTCCCAGATGCAATCACTTTTATCAGGGTACACTTCCAGAGGTAGTCTGAATGTATTTAACCATAGATGTTTATATCCTGATTTTTTATACAATCAATTACATACAATGAGCAACATTCCATGAGTTGTTTTTTTTTTTTTTCACCTGACACAAATTTTCTTGAAGGCTGCAGCATTATCCATACATATGAAAAGATCTAGACTTGTTTTTGATGTTTCTTTTATCTGTTTGTTTATTTGCTTTAATAGCTGCTCAGTCATTGCATAGGAGTACTATAATTTATTTACCTGTTGATGAGTGCTTAGGTGTCTTAAAATTTTCAGTAATACTGCAAAGGCTATAGTCTATAGATGTCATTGCTCAAAGGAGCAAGTATATATGCAAGATAAATTTCGAGGCATAAAATTGCTTATTTAAAAACAAGATAACCTCTTTTTAATCTTTTCTTCAAACGTATTGTTTTTTTTTAATTTTTTAATTTTTTTAAGTTTATTTATTTATTTTGAGAGAGAGACAGTGTGAGGGAGGGACAGAGAGCAAGGGAGTGAGAATCTCAAGCAGGCTCCACATTGTCAGCACAGAACCCAATGTGGGACTTGAACCCACGAACCATGAGATCATGACCTGAGCCAAAGTTAAGAGTCAGATGCATAACTGACTGAGCCACCCAGGTGCCCCTCTCACAATGTATTATCGAATTATTCTCTGCTCTAGTCAAAATAAACAACTCACTAATCTTCACTACCCTCTGGTTTGCCTGACTTTCTACTGACATTCATTTTGTGCCCTTTTCTTTAATTGCCCTGACCTCTATTTGCACAAACTCAGGTTATCTTCTTTTTAGTTAACCAGAACTCTCCTCCTTCGTGAACCATTCTCCAATTCTTCGTTCCTTGAGAACACACCCTTGTTTCTTAAAACCTCCAAAATTCTTGCTTAAAATGAGCTCTTATGACACTTACTGGTCTCAATTTTATAAAATAGTTATTTGTATTAATATTACAGTTCCCACCTGCTTTCTTAGAGAGAAGCCCATACCTTTTTGTTTGTTTGTTTGTTTGTTTGTTCCTTAGCTGCACTTAGCACAGACCTGTATATTTGGTAGACTCAATAAATGTTTGTAGAATGAATATCCATATTACTAAATAAATGAATGAAAATGAATGAATGAGTAAATGAAAGAAATCTAAGTTTTGCAGAGAATCACATTTAATTCAGTCTGAGAAGGCTAAGTGCATCCTTCTAGACTTTTCAGTTTGTATTCACTTGATAATGTTTATCTTCAAAGCCTCTGTTAAATGAATGAAGTCTTAGGGTACTCCACATACCAAAACCTGAGACATAAATTTTGATTTCTTCAAGGTAGTATTATCCATCTACATTTGACATGTAAATAAAGTTGTCATTAGGAAAATGTTATTCTACTATGGTCATCTGCAGGGACTCTAGATATAAATTCCTAGGTAGTATTTGTAAACAAATGCATTGTTCCTGAAGAAATGTCTCTTTGGTTCATCACTGCTTGAGGAAGTTTTACCTTCTTTGCATCCCCTCTACTGGGATTTGGGGAAAAAAACCTGGGGCTCCATATAAAGCAAACTACAGGGCTTCTGATTAGGTCTGTGAGAATCATACAATTGAGAAAACCGTGATTATAAGGCACTGCTAACCTCATTTGCTATCCCCACTGTACAAATAACAGAATGTGGGATCTTAAGAGATAAAGCTCTGTGCTTCCTCACAGGCAGCGCATGGAAACCATTTTCTTGTTTCCAACTCAAAGGATCCGGTCAATTGTGCAATATTATAAGTATTAGGAGGGTTTCAAAAAAGCTTTAGACATTCTCAAATTTTGTAGGAAAAAAACTATTTAAAATGCAGTTTATAGGATATTGTAGTATAGAAAAAAGGCCAATGAATTATAAGTTACAACGAAGGAGACTTGTCCTGATTCTACTTCTCTCTCACGTTGTCCAGGTCCTTCTCCTCTCTGTCCTCCATCTTCTCAATGAATAAATAATGATTTAGACTAGAAAATGTGAAGGTCCATTTAAGTCCTAATGATCTATTTAGGAGTGGGAGCTCCACAGATAGAAAACCTGCCTCCCAGACACAGTTCCACTATTTCGTGTTAAGTGAGTCTTGGCAAGTTATTTAAGTCTGTGAGCTTCTGTTGCCTTATTTTTTTTTTTTTTTTTTTTTTTGGAGCTAATGATGCCTACTTTACACAGTTATTTTGGGTTCAAATAAAACAAAATCAAAAATAGTTTTAAATCTACCTATTCAAATTGTAGCTATTATAGAAGTATTCTTATTGCTTTCTCTTTTTTTGTTTTTAAGTGTTTGTTTATTTATTTATTTTGAGAGAGTGTATGCAAGTGGGGGAGGGGCAGAGAAAGAGAGAGAGAGAATCCCAAGCAGGCCCCGTGCTGTCAGCACAGAGCCTGACGTGGGGCTCAGTCTCACAAACTGTGCAATCATGACCTGAGCCCAAAACAAGAGTCAGGTGCTTAACCGACTGAGCCACCGAGGGCCTCTGTTATTTTTTTCTTAATTTTGAATAGCGACCATTCTCATTGTTAGCGCACTGTTGTTTTTTAGGTAGCATGTGTGGTGAATAAGCATGATGGGTCTTTTCAATGATGATTGTTTTCCATACCCTCAGCTCTATTTCATGTATAAGGCTTAAAACTTTGGAAAAGTCACATTGTCTTTTATCTACAAGCTTTCAATACTTCCGGGAAACAAACAACAACAACAACAACAAAAAAAACAGAGAAAGGAATAAATGATAATATAAAAGTGCCAAATGCCATGCAAGAAAATTTGAAAATAAGTCAACTAATGCCAAGAAATGCTAAAACATTTCCAGATTCCATAGTCACTGCCATCATCATCACCATCATCATCACCATTGTCATCATCATTAGTAACATTTTACATTTGAGTTCCAGACCCTTTTCTAAGAATTTTGCATGCATTAACTCAATATTAAATTGAGTTAATATTTTAATATTAAAATCAGGTATGTATCATTTTAATTTTACAGGTGAAATTATGAGGAGTAGTTTATTTGGTCAAAGTCACATTAGTAGTAATGTTGTTGTCATGTTAGTAATGTTGTCAGATTAGTAATGTTCTTTAGTAATGTTTTCATTTCAGTTCACATAGTCCAGTTCATAATCTGCGATAATGAATGTAAACTAGCTCTTGATTCTCTGAATAACAAAACCATAACTCAATAGTAAGAATTACTCCAGATTCACAGAAATTCAGTATTGAAACTTTCTTGTTACTCCTATGTTTTCAAATATTACATGAAAGAATAGAGAGAGAGAGAGAGAGAGTGTGTGTGTGTGTGTGTGTGTGTATTTGCATGTGTGTAGTGTGTGTGTGTGTGTGTGTGATGGGAGGTCAGCATGGAGCAGAAAAAACATTGGGAAAAATGACTTGAACTTCATGATGATTTTTGTCCCTTTAAGATATGTTAAAACACTATTCTTTTGAAATTATCATTTCTGAGGAAGATGAATACTGATATTGCAGTTTGGGGGCCATTGTCAATAACAATGGTGGTTTCTGTACCAAAACAGTATTAGTACATAACATTAGTGCATAAAAGATATTTCTAAGCATCAAAAATATAAATAGTATGCATTATCCAGTTATTTTCTTTGCTTTTTTCTTTGATTATTTGCAGGTCTTAAAAAGACTGCCAATAAATATGGGGTGGGGGGTGGGAATGGTGAAGAAATGCTCAGTATTAAGCCCATGTGCCTACTCTCAAACAGTAATAGTATGTTATTACTTATTACTTTTTATTTCTTTATACAAGTGTGAAGATTGACACCATTTGTCTTTTTGATGATTTATTTTATTTGGTTATATGATGTAACATTTTCACAATCAGTAACATTTGTCTCTATTCCAATTAAGAATTAAATGAAAAGCCTAAACCCATCAAACATTATTATTGCCCTAATGCTACCAACTGGAAGCAATTTGAAATTTTGAGAAACTAACTTGCCTTAAATGCTTTAGGCTTAAAAAGCTTTTAGGATCTAAGGGCAATTATATCATTGATTTTAACAACATGGATTGGTCAAAGACTCAAATTGGTAAAGGTTGTGTTTCACTGAGCATGATTTATTTACTTTCCATATCACAAAATTCTATTTTATTTTTAAAAATGACAGGCTGCTTGACATATGGCTGGCTAAAGTTACTGTGAGCATGGTAACCTAGAATTAAAGGACCATCCACACAGATAACCACAGAGAATGAGAGAAAACTATTTCTTCAAACCTCAAAGACACTGAGTTCATTTACATATGATCAAATGTACTAAATGAGCTTAAACAATTTACCAAAAGCAAAGTAATCATGTTTCCTTTGCTCTTGTGTGTTTGCTCTTACAAGACTTTGGTAGAGGTGCTGTCATTCACAAATGAACCTTTGTGTGCGTACGTCACAAAAGATAAGAAGTGCTATTGTCAGAGAGATCCTCGAACTTTAGGATTTTGTTTCCTAGGAAGAGAGTAAAAGATCCTGTCTTCCAAGGGTTAGTTACTGTGCTTGGTAACTCAGAGCTTCACATTCAACTAGCTCTGGAAATCTTGCCATCCCTAGATTTAAGGCAGTTATAAGTCCTTTGTTTTAAATCTAGCTTGTTCTTAAGTAAGGAAGAGCACCCTTCTGCCTTCTGCCTGAAGAGTTTAAAGTCCCAGTTTCCCGAAAGCACTTGAACACGATTCACAGGAAACATTCTGTTCTCTAGCAAAATAAGAAAGAAGGAGGAAATAAAATGCTTAGAGATCTAATAGGCAATTAGCAAATAGTCAAACAAGCATCCACATGAAAGAGAGCAACAAAAGGAGTCCTCTTAAAAGTGGATACTTCTTTTATTTCTTCCTTTTTAAAATAAAATTCTTAACTATGTATGTTTATTAGGTATGCATATATGACATAAATTGCATTGTATAAAATTCTAATATAAATTTAGGTATGTGTATATGTCTGTATACATATAACTATTTATATCCAGCTAGATGGATATGGGTATCCAAATGGTAGATGTAGAGATAAAGAAAGAGAGAGAGAGGAAAGAGAAGAAAGAAGAAAGCAGAGAGAAGAAAAAAAGTAGAGAAAATAGACAGATCTTTATGACTCAGGGATCTTGCAGGATCTGGTAACCACTTAATTTGCTTTGATATCCTTTGCTTCCTAGTAGTCATAGAGCTAAGTGGAGCATTCTTACCTGATTCAGAAAAAAGGAAAATCTCCTACCTCTTGTCTAACCCCTCCAATTAAATCTCTACCAACAACCTGTGCTTAGTCTCACAGCATCTGTAATAATGCTAGAGATTACATTTAACTCTACTCTGGAATTGAGAATATTCATCCAATTGTATTTTCTCATAGATAAAGGAAATTACAAAAATTAAGTCAATTCAATCAGTTGTCTATATTTTAGAATCTATAATAAAACACAAAAACCAAAAAAAAAAAAAAAAAGGAAGAAAGAAAGAAATGTGGACTGATAATAAAAATAATATTCAGGAAAAATACAGACTGACATTAGAGTATTATGAAACAGCAACCAATTAAGGGGTGCATGTTCAATTGGGAAGATGAACATTTTTTCATAGAGCATCATAAATGCTCAAGTTGTCCTAAGCCTAAAAAAAATATATAATTTTATCTCCACCTAGTGGATACTGACGGTAAAGCAGGTATAACGAGTAAAAACTAAGAAATTCCCACCGTATAATAGCAAAGCAGGTTTGCCATAAAAATCTTGGACATGAACCCCAAATTGGTTTATGATGTCCTGAGAAATTCTAAGGAATGCTAGGATACTAGTGTGTTTTATTTTTTTTAAATCTAGGACCATATTATTTTCTCTCTAGATGTTAGAAAATGGTCCCTGCTTATGGGCAAGGTGTCTTCGCTGAAGGTGAAACCAACTTTATGTTTGTACATTTGAAGTGTGTATTGTAGCTGGTCTTATATAGGAAAACATGAACTGTAAATGGAATTGGGATTGTTTTGTTTGATTTGGTGGATATTTGAGTGGGTATTGCCTCAAATTTTTTGCCTAAAGAAAACAGGGAAGTTGATGATAACATTGAAAGCTGAAGGTAATTCCAGGTGAAATAAAAAATAAAAAATAAAAAGAGAACCTTAGATCATATTAAGGATTTTCTTATTTGCCATTATTTTGATGCTAATAAAGGCAAAGCTGAACACTCAGCCATACGTATTTAGTACCAAGGATTTAAGTGGGGTTATTTGATGTAACTTAATTTCTTAAGAAAAAGAAGGAGGAGGAGGAGGAGGAGGAAGAAGAGGAGGAGGAGGGAAAAACTAGTATTTTTTAACCAACAAAATAATTTTTACTCTAAGAGCAAATTAAAAATTTTATTTTGGCTTTCTCCTTTAAGTGTTCAAGGGAATGTTATAAATATTTAAAAGCTGTGATTTACGGCTATAAGATCTAGAAGTACTGGACTGAGGTAATCTGCACCATGTAATACATTTAGCACAATAATGTTCATCACAAAGACAGATATCTGGGGTATGTGTTGGGGGGAGAGGGTAAAATGCACTTCCTGGAAAGCCAAAGAATAGATAGCATTAAAATACCATGATTTCCAAACACAAAAAATGCATACCTAAAATAAATCACTGCTAGAAAATCAAGTTCATTGGTAGTTTTTTAAAAATTGTTGGACCCAAACTAAGGAAGTCTTAAAAAATCAAAAATTTTGTTTGAAAAATATGAAGAAAGAAAAAAGAAAAGAAGGAATTCTTTAGCATTGAACAGTGAAAAATATTGGAACCTATAGATTCTTGATGGTAGATAAGGATGAAGATTAATAATTGATAGACTAGATATCTACACATGTAGAAAGGTATATTAATACTAGCAAATTTATTCAATAATAATAAATTATACCATTAAAAGCTGTAATTACAAGTGAAAAGTAAAATAAAATAGCAGCAGAAAGATAAATAAAATTCCAGAATATTCCATCAACTGATAGGTTGAGATTTATCTTGTTTGTGTTTTGTTTATTTCTTTGTGTTTCTCTTTGGTTTTGTTTTTAACTTCCCAAACCTCTTATATATGATTTATTCCATTCTTTCCATTTAGAAATTTTGTGACAAATTAGTTGTTATTTTACAGATCAGGTTGTCTAAACTACACTTCCAATTGATAGTTTCAAATATAATTTAAATAAAATTTCCTGTCCAATTTTGTTTTCCCTTTGATTGAAAGCTAATTTATAGCCCTACAACACACCATCCTGTTTTTTTTGTTTTTTTGTTTGTTTGTTTGTTTTTTATTTCTCACAATCCTTTCCTGGCTTTGTATTTGGAAAAAGTTTTGGATGATGTTTTCATAATGGTAGCACATTTCATTTCCTGCTACTTAATTTTACTATTTTCAAAATTGGTATTAAAAACAATTTTCTAATTTAATGACAAATTTTTTTTAAGCTTGAAAATGTTACTGAAGGTTCCTATTTTAAATTAAAACATTGCAATTGGCAAATTCTCCAAAGATCAGAAAACTGAATTATGTGTATGTCTTTTGTATAATTTTTCAGGCCTATGTCATGGTAGGAGAGAAAACAAATCGAGTCACATAGTTGCTTCCAATATGTAGTAAGAGCAATGAAACTTTTTTCTATATATCCCTGCAAATGTTTTTGAAATGTTTCCTAGGCCTTCTCATTTCTTGTGAAACTAAATATAGATACTATGCCTGCTGTTGTCCTTCTGCTAAAGATTTAAATTTAAGAAATAATAAATGCCTGTCTAGACAACCCTAAAATTGTTTTAGTTACTGATGTATGGATGACTGATAAATGTCATCTTTTCTGCCTACAGTGCATTTTGAATCTACTCTACTGACATTTGTCTATAGCTGACCTGTGTCTGCATTTTAGATTTACATGAAACATTTAGGTTTTACAACTATAAACTTTCAATTTCATTATTCCTACTCTACATCCAATACAATAAAACAATTAGATCCTCTACCATGTTTCTTCTTCCTCACATGGATATTTTTAATTAAACCAGCAGGGAAGATTGTAATCAAACGAAAGGCAATGGAATTTACTTCATCCCTTACCTAGTGAAACAATTATTAAATTCCCTAGCTTCATATTTCTCATACCGATAAAATTAAATCTGCAGCTCTGCTAGGAAGGGCAGGGGAAAAAAAAAAGGCAGTTCCAAGTAATCAAAGCCTATAGGTCTTCAGTACAATAATGCAAAATATATAACTCTGTTGTCTGGGAAATTGTTAGCTTACTCCTGTAGATATCGTTATCAGTTTTCCTCATTTTCACTTTATTGGGAAGTGTTCCTATATTTTACACATAATAACGGAACAGTAGCCCTTAGAAATGTGGTTATAAGACCTAATTAGGTTATTTCTGAACAATGTTTTTATAGAATAATGGCTTACCTTGAGATGACCCATGATTCTACTGAAAGAAATAGCTTTCTTTGCTTATGCAACAGTATAAACAAAAAATTATCAAGAACATGAATGTGAAGAAGAGTTTTTCAGGCTGTATGTTTTTGAGTCTTTTTTAGACATCTCATTAGTCTGATACACTGTGACATGTGACATTCCTACTTCTCACCCTTTACACTGTTTAAAATGCTTGGACAAGTTTAAAAAAATTTTATAAGAAACAATCATCCTTACCTTCTAAGCATATAGAGTAAACAATTTACATAATTCCTAGCCAATAAAGAAACAAAGACTGAGCAGCTATGGAAGTGATAACATCAGTGATATGAGCAATGATTCCTGACAGCCTTCCAACTGATTTAGGTTTGCATCAGACATTTAACTGGCAATGGCCGGTGAAGATGTTCTTCCTATGCACATGTTTCGTTTACAGCACATATCTCGAATGTATCAGTATTTGTCTTTATCACTTGACTGTGAGACTAAGAACAGAAAACATAACATTTATCACCATCAAATACTTCACTCATGGTAAGCACTCAATGAACGTTAAATGAATTAACGAACTAATTAATATTAAAAGAATGAATAAGGACTGTGATAGTTGAAATGTTGATATTGTAACTGAATCCAAACTCCATCCCCTTTCACATTAAAATATCAAAAATACTTGTTAACTTTCTGCAGGATCCTATAAAGGAACCTGAAAGTCATAAATGATATTAAGCAGCTGATGAATGCTCGAAGACCCTGAAAACAAAAGCAGGAAAACCTTCTAAGTGACTAGTATATTTGGATGAAATGAGAAGAAGAAAAAATAACAATGAAGATGGGCATAATTTTACAATATTTTGATTATGAATTGAAGCTTTAAACTATGTTAATGAAGGAACTTAATGAAAATTAGGCTGCAATCCTAACTTCATGACTCTCCTTTATGATTTATTTTGTGTGGATTCAAAAACGAATCCATTTTCTGTGAGGAATGCAGACTCTAATTTATGAAATGATTTATATGGGCAGATGCAGACAATGTTGGCTGAAACTGGTATTTGGTCAGGCATCCAGGAAATGGAGTTTTATCTGTGGTAAATGTGACTAGAGTCAATGCAAATTTTTCAGACAATATAATTAGTAAGATGATAATGATTTTTGAAAGCAATTTACAAAGATAAATTATGCTATCTTGTACTGTTTGGGATATGGATATAGGAAATCAAGAATAGAGTACAAAAAAAAAAAGCAAAAGGAAATCTTCACAAGAAAAAAAAAGGAATATTCCCCAAAGGGGAAATGATAAACGAAATAAAACAAAATGTAGGTGAATCCATTATTATTCTCCTCAAAGGGATTATAACCGTCTTTATTAATTTCCTTAGTTATTATTTTTCATCAATTTCTTACTTAAGCTCTACTAGTTAACATAAATGGAAAGTGGGGAAGGGGGAAAGAGATTCCTTGCAAACTGAATAGCTAATTCATAAATGAGAAGATAGATTCAATAAATCTACCCCGAATGCACTACAGAGAGATGAAAACAAAAAATATGAACACGACTTTGAAATATCAAGGCCAGAATGTAAAGATACTAGAAATATCTAACAGATGTTGTAAGTTTAACTTTTGATATGGTGGAGTAAGTTTTCAGTGAACCCACCTTCCAACACCTATTTATTGTTATAAATTCTGGGCAGAATACCATAAAACAACTACCTTCTGGGTTTAAAGAGTGAACAGAAGCAAGCCTGTCTTGCATGAGACCAGAGGATTGGAAATAGAATCTCTCAAGGGATGGTTCCTGTCCTTGCGGCTTTGGCCTGACGGCAGGATGAGATTGCAGCATGGCACAGCTCCTAGAGAAAATCTGCCATCTTTCTGGCCTCTGGAAAAGGAAGACAGGACAACCAGAGAAGCCAGAAGGCAAGGGAAGAATTTGCACAAAAGAGATCCAGAAAAAGGAAACCCAGTTCCATCAATAAAATCGATGCCAGTTCTGAACACTGGACCCAGTCTGTAAGAAGTCTATAAACCTCTCAGCTAATGAAGACTCTCAAACTGAGCTGCCCACGGCAGTTGGAACAGAATTTGCTGGAGTCGAACCACATTAGATGACAGAACAAAAGAGTCATATTTTTTGGAGGAAGCTAACAAAATCCAAAGACTCCACAACCTAATAATCAAAATGCATATAATACCATTGCAAATTGCTCAGTACACAAAGAACTCAGGAACTATGGTTTATTCCAAAGACAGAAGGTCATCAACAGCAGCGACTGTGAGACGGTACAGATGCTGGTATGAGATAAGGGTTTTAAAGCAGCTAATATAACTCTGCTCAATGAGATGAAGGCAAATATTTTTGTCAGTGAAGACAAGATAATAAACTTTCAGCCACAAATAGGGAGTAAAAACAAGAATTGTAGATTGAACTGTGCCCCCTCCCCCACCCCTGCCAAAAGCATGTCGGAGTCCTAACCACTGGTACCTGTGAATGTGACCTCATTTGGAAATAGGGCTTTTGAAGATGTAATCAGTTAAGATGCAGTCATAAGGGACTTATGTGGGCTCTAAATCCAATCAGTAGCGTCTTAATAAGAAAAGACTCAAATGCAGAAGAGACTGAGGGGAGAATGCCACAGGAAGATGCACACAGAGATTCAAGTGAGGCTACCACAAGGAAAGGAACACTAAGAACTGCCAGCAATCACTGACGGAACGTGGACCTGCTAACATCTTGACTTCAGACTTCAGAGCTGGGAGAGAGTAAACTTCTATTGTTTGAAATCACCCAGTTTGTGGTAATTGATGTGCAGCTGCCTGAGGAAACAGAAACAATCATCAAATGGAAATTTTAAAACTGTCATATATATATATATATATATATATATATATATATATATATATAATTTTACATATACATAATTTTACAATTCACTGCATGGGCATAATAGCAGAATAGGGATGACAGAGCAAATAGTAACTTTGCAACAAATTGATGGAAGGTATCCAACCAGAAGAATATATGGGGATGTGCAAGAGAAGTGAAACTTGTAGAAATGAACGTTGAAAGGCATAAGACAATGTAAACCAAGTGAGTAAATTTCACTCTGCCAATGTATATGACTTTGAAAGAAATTGCAAGAATTATCAATTTAAGAGGAAATGTGAGAATTTACTTATAAGTTTATAAACTTTTTTTATTGGGAGGAAGAAACTAATGATCAAAAGATTTTATTTTATATTGGTTTATATGTAAATGAAGGTATGGGAAAGGTACTTAACAAAAGATGTTGGGGATGACCCATTCTGAATGACAGTGAGGTCTCCGTTATAGGTGTCCCGATGGATGATTGAAGTAGTTGAGAGAATATAAGGATTCTGGAATATGGGGAAAAGCATTAATAACAGAGGCATTAACATAGATATTAAAATCACAGAGGTTATTGAGAGGGCTTTGAGTGGAGGAAATAAAACAAGTCTTGTTCTATAATTTCAGAATAAACTCATTTAAATAATATTTATTGAGCTCCTACTTGGTAACAGTCACTGTGTTCAATAAAGCAAAAGTAAGTAGCTGGTCTGTTTTTCAAAAAGCTCATAATAAAGTGGTAAATTGGGAGTGTCCCAGAGATTAAGAGTATGTGGTTCTGAGGGAATGTGTTAAACAGAGGGCAAAAATGTTAACAAAGTTGAGTTGCTGAGATGTGGTGCAGCCGAAGTTCCAAAAATGAGAGTGTGAAGTAAAGGGTGCTCCCACTTCAAGAGGGTACTGAAGAAACAAAGGCTACAGTATTGAAGGGAAGTGGTAGAGAACTACAATTCACAAGAAGAGATAAAAAGATGCCAGAAACAATTATGTAATTTCAGAGGAGTCAGAAGAATTGGCAGCAGTATGTTAAAGAATCCATAGGGTAGAAAGGAGAATGGTCGTGAGCAATTGGTTAAAGGTTGACTTTGCAAAGGATAAGACTGAGCTGAATAGAATTAAGAGAAGTAGAGAATAGATTTTTAAATTAATAAGTCAGTTCCCCAATGGGGTATAAATGTGGATAAATGGATGAAAGGAATTTCACTGTAGGTGAATGTGCACGTGACTGTGTACATGTACATGCATGCGGGCGTAGGGCGTAAGTGTGCATGTGCATGCATGTGCAAGTGTGGATAGTGAGAAAAAGTGAGGTTAAGAAATATAAAGGCGGGGCACCTGGGTGGCTCAGACGGTTGGGCGTCCAACTTCGGCTCAGGTCATGATCTCACGGTTCCTGAGTTCGGGCCCTGCGTTGGGCTCTGTGCTAACAGCTCAGAGCCTGGGGCCTGCTTCCACTTCTCTGTCTCCCTCTCTCTCTGCCCCTCCCCCACATGCACTCTGTCTCTCTCTGCCTCTCAAAAATAAAGAAAACTAATAAAAAAATTTATAAAAATAAGAAATATAAAGGCTGGAAAGTTAGTGTAGGAAGTATACTTTTTTTCTAAAACTTGCTTTGTTTAATTTAATGAAATCTGGTTGGAGTTGAATAGAAAAGAACAAGGTATTTTCCCAAAGATTACTAACAATGGTGTAATGTTGGTATATGAGTGCAAATAGTCTTAAAAGTACTTCAATTTTAAGATTTTATTTTCAACAATCAGCCGATTATACCCACCTAGTTATTTAAAGTCAATGCTTTTTATTTGTGACAGTGCCCTGGACTAACATCATAACTAACATAACAATGCCTCATTGTTTTTTATAAACACAATATCTGACTTAAATAAACTTTGTCTCTGCGTTCAGCAAGTACAAATTTACAAGTATAATTTGGCAGCTCCAAATTTACATGCCACTGAGACTTGAAAGCAGGTGTGCATGGAGCAGAACGTAGAAGGAAAGAATAAAAAGAATGTTCTAATTTAGCAAGCAATCACTATCAGCACCATTTTTTTTTTCTGTAACAAGAAGAACAAAAGTACATCATTATATTTAAGCATAAAACAACCTGTTAACAGCTCTTATTGTTGTTGTCGGTTTTAAGTCAAGGACTAGTTCATCCAAAATCAAAAAGATCCCATTTGTCACCATTCTGTAGAGGGTGCTGTTTACCTGGCTTCCCAGGTGGCACCAGTCACTGGAATGGAGACAGTCATTTGATCTATTCAGTCTTAATATCTAAACTGGTTCCTCATAGAAACAGAAACTTTTAAAAAAAATTTTTTTAAATGCATAGTCATCTAAAAACTGAAAAACATAGTGAAAGAAATTAATTAAAACATCATTTCCAGGAGCACCTGGGTGGCTCAGTCAGTTAAGCGACTGATTCTTGGTTTCAGCTCAGGTTATGATCTCACGGTTCGTGAGTTCAAGCCCCACATAGGGCCCTGCATCGGCAGTGCAGAACCTGCTTAGGATTCTCTCTCTACCTCTCTTTCTGCCTCTCCCCCACTTGCTTTCTCTGTCTCTCTCTCAAAAATAAATAAAGGGTTTTTTTTATTTAAGAAAAAAAACCATTATTTCAGAATGAGCAGTACTACATTACCTTCTCATATTTTAGAACATTTAACAGTTTCTACCTTACCACATATAACTTGCTGCCCAATTATTTTTCATTTTATATTATATTGAAAAACATTTAACTATGTTTCTATACTTTTTTTAAATAATTGCTTCAAATATATAAATATCCCATTACCATCTTTGGAAGGTATTTTTCCTTTTTTTTTTTTTTTCAATTCACGTCCTTAATGAAAAGTTCATCGAAACACAAAATGCTCTCAAAATATAAGTCAATTTGAGCATAAATATAGGAAGCAATTTTGATACACACAACACACATACAGATATATATGAATTGTGGAATTGATCTGGTATTCTGGTGTTATCTGCTAAGTCTTTCCCACAAAATTTGATAAAACCATCAGTCGGTTATGGCCCTGGAGAATGTCTCTGTTCTGATTCATTCTAGATCCTCAAATTCTGTTATTCTGGCTTTCAGTCACCTAACTAACTGATTTCTGTCTGTCTCCTCTGTAGCCATAGCAGTAAGATAAATTTGCAAAGGATTCTTTTCGAAGTTTATAAATGTTCAAGAGTAATTTCGATAAGTAAAACATTTGTTATAAACAGGATTTCCCAAGGTCTGGCCCTCTCTGTTTCTACTTCCTACTGTAGGTGTCTCAGATGTGCCACATGACCAGCGTGCACATGGCAGGTGACCAGCCTTCCTCTCGGTGCTGATGTGGTGACAGAATTCCCTCGTCCTCCATGCCACTTGGTAGTTTGGAAACAGCTTCTATTACTGGTGCTGTTTGTAAAAACCTTTTTTCCAAATGTGGAAATTCCGTAGTTATATTTTGCCTAGCATCTCCAACATTCCACCTTATGGCTATGATTCTATAAAATAGTCCAAATATTACTTAGGGGGTTGTTTTGTAGGTATTTATCCCAGTGAATATGCAAATTCAACTCATCTTCTTTACAGTGCATAGCACAAGTATAAGTACAGTTTTCTCCCCCACAACTATCCAGAAAGAACGAGAGGCAGTTGCATATGAACTGAGCACTTAGTCTCCTTTGCAGATATTTAGTTCACTATGAAAAGATGACAAACTTTTTTATCGATTTAGCCTGCAGAGGAAAAGTTATTGCTTATTTAGAGGATACTTATCCAGTACTAAAGGACAGAAGTGATAAAAAGATATACAGAGTGAAAGACAAATATGTATGAACTTTTCTTTCTGATTTCTTTTTGTTGGTTTGAGTTTCAATATTTGCTTGGTTTTATTATTTTTTTTAATTTTTAATGTTTATTTATTTTTGAGAAAGAGAGACAGAGACCACAAGCAGGGGAGAGGCAGAGAGAGACGGAGACACAGAATCCGAAGCACATTACAGGCTCCGAGCTGTCAGCACAGAGCCCAACTCGGGGCTGGAAACTCATGAGCCAGGAGATCATGACCTGAGCGAAGTTCTATGTTCAACCAACTGAGCTACGTAGGCGTCCCTGCTTAGTTTTATTATAATGTCGGTGATTACTTAAAACAGTGGGATATTCTTTCATTGCTTCTCCTGATTCTGCAGTGACCAGGGCTAGTCAAAGACATATGGGCACCCTAAGAAGGCTCATAACCTGATACTCCTTCAGATAAATATTGTCAGATGACTGTTTAACATTTTTTTAAATAAAGAAGATGCTGGGATCTATAGGAAGGAGAATGGAAAAAGAACTGCTTATGGCAATACCATAATGCCTTGAAGAATTCATCTCCAAACTCCAAGCTCCAAATTTGCATTTTTCACTTAACAGAAGACTGGAAATTCCTGAGAGAAGAATCTAGTTTGACAGCTGGGGACAGAGAGCCAAAGCTCACCCTAAGTATTCCATCTTCCACTATGTACATAACTTCCCATGAAGAGAGTTCAAGGAAGTACAATTTTCTTCATCCTCTTATGTTTCTGGTGGAGTTTGCATGGCTAGAGAACATTGAGCAATTTCCATACTGTCCTGACCCTTAAACCAGTTCTTGTAATTTCAGCATCAATCCTAGTTGTCTGAGTTCTTTGACAGATATTAGTTCTACATCTTATAAGCATTACAGATATAATGACTTTTTAAAAATTTTCTTTCCTTACTCAATATACAAATGGGCATTAAAAAACATTAGAGACATATGAATAGTGCCAATCCTATGCCAAAGAGTTGAGCTTATATTCACCAAAGAGTTCTGTCTCCTTCTCTCTCCCTCTCTTCTCTGTCTCCTTCTCCCTTTCTCTCTCTGTCTCTTCTACTCTCTCTCTCTTTCTCTATCTCATTTTTCTTTCAGCAATTCTCTTTTTTTTTCCTTACACAAAGCCCCATGTCGGAACTTCTTTCCCTAGTCTCATGTCACACATTAATCCTTTTAGTGGGATTTGTCCCTGTCTTACCTAATCTCTTGAAACTTACCTTTTGGTGCCACCTGCCTTCGGAATAATAGTTAAGGATCTGATGAATTATGACATAATGGGATGCAGGTAAGTTCCTTAATAATTTGTTTGTATTATTGAATTAATTGATATAAATTTTCGACCAGGTCCACAATGAGCTGTTTTTTGTTTGTTTGTTTGTTTGTTTCCTAATGGGTAGACCATTTCAAATCCCTTAAGTACATCAGGTTGAATATTTACAAATACTTCTTCAGGTAATTATTTATCTAGGAACTGAGATCAAACACCTGTCAAACATCTCTGTATAAAGCTGGGTAGACTATGATTAAGAGTCACTTATGAATACCATTTACAGACTTTGTGCTCCGGGGAGGTCAGAAAGCCTCTCTAAGCTCAATATCCTCAGAAGGGATATCACAGAAGGGTTTGAGATAAAAATTAAAAAAAAAAAAAAGGTACATAAAGTATTAAGTATAGCACTGAGAAATAAAAGACTTGTAATAAATATTCTCTACGATTGTTACTTGTCTCAAGTCATCATGAAAATAATCAGGATCTTGTTGTTTTAATGGCTTAATTTAATATATTCTGTATTCAAATGTTACAGAATGCAGAAATAGCAGAGTTTAAAATGACATAATCTTTAAAGTATTTTCAGTCCCTAGGGAATAATGATTCTATGATTCATACAACTATGAATTACTTTTTTGAATAAGTGTCCAGTCAAATACAACCCTAAATATAATATTACTAATGTATTTTCTTAGTTATCCTTTTTTTCTTTGTAGATGTCTAACAGCAACCTGATGAAACTCAAAAGCAATGAGATTCTAGTGTCAATTTCCTTAGTTTTCCTTGAGTATCCAATAAAATAAATGTGGGGGTACCTGTTTATTGATGTTGAGAAAGTGAAACTAAAATCACCATTGAAACAAATGGAGGCTGATGATTCCCCCATCACTTTAGATGACATCATTGTTAAAGATTATTTCTTTGGGGATGTGTTTGCTGTCGAGTCCTATTGACATCAGTGAGGATGCCTTCATTATCCGGTTGCCCTGACTGGATGTTCATGCAGTGAAACTTAGAAAATGTTTCTGCCAGTACACGGCAACAATTTGATGATTTTAATGTTCTTGCTCTTTCAGAACTCAGATTTTTTTTTTTTCTAAATGGCCAAAGGCAGTAATGCCAGACAGGCTGTCCGATTATTTGGTTTAAAAATCAAACTAAACTCCTAAGTCCAGTTATCATCTTTTTGACAGATTTTGAAACAGAGCACCAGAGCTACACTACAAACTGTCAAAAAAAAAGTTGTGTTTCAATTCTATAGCTTCCCCAAGGCCTGGTTACCATTTGGTATTCCTAACTTACTTATTGAATTTTCACTCAAGTAGTCTGGGTTTCTGAGAATTGTCAAGCTGTTCTATTAGAAAGAAAAGCTCATTTGTAGAATGGCAGTGTAAACACGGCTGAACTAGAATTATGTCAATTCACTAATTTTTAACTCTCGTAGGAACTACATGTCATATTTGAACATGATTGTCACTTGGCTCAGAGTGATCAATTTCTAGACAGTTCTTGGTACAATGAAGACAGATGAAAGAGGGCTGGGGTTTAATTTTATGCCAAATTTACATATTTTGTTTCAAATTAGTATGTATATTACAAAATGGGTTTACACAGTATATGAATAGAATGTAGCCCTTTCTAAACAGAGGAACCTTTTGGAATACATTTTTCCCCCTCAAAAAATAAATGAGTGGGGCGCCTGGGTGGCTCAGTCGGTTAGGCGTCTGACGTTGGCTCAGGTGTCCGACTTCGGGCTCTGTACTGACAACCTGGAGCCTGCTTCTTATTCTGTGTGTGTCTATCTCTCTCTGCCCCTCCCTTGCTCACACTCTGTCTGTCTCTCTCTCTTTCTAAAAAATAAACATTCAAAAAATTTTTAAATAAATAAATGACTGTAGCAATTTTGCTTTACACATTCCTGACATATTTCATTTTCATGGCATTATTTATACTTTTCTTATATGCCTTCCAAAATGGAAACATTATGGAAATACCAACTACTTATGGCCCTAAATATTCAAGTAATTTACAGATTATGAATAATCTAGATACAAATGAAAGCAAGAAAGCCAAGATTCCATGTATGTGGCTAAACGTTTGCTTAAAAATGAGTCAGGTTTTTTTTTTTTTTAAGGAAACAAGTAATCAGGTAGATTTTTAGATTTTCATTTTGGAAAATACATAACATAATCTTCTCATTTTACAGATATGAGAAAACTGCACCAAAGAAGGTAAAGAACTTACTCATAGTCATATCTGTAGCATCACAGTGGAAGCTGCTTAGATCCCCAGTTCTGAATGAACTCATGCTACCAGCATATAGTCATTTTTTCATTCCAACTTGGTTCACCTGCACCAATGTATACGACAATGAGAATAACTGAAACAAGTTCTGATAACCATTCACCCATCACGACTTTTCCAAGACTTTCCTTTCATTGTGAAACTTCTTGCAACAGATAGAAAGGCAGTTTAAGGGAGGGTGCTGAGTGGCTCAGTCAGTTAGGTGTCAGACTCTTGATTTCAGCTCAGGTCATGACCTCATGGTTTGTGGATCAAGCTCTGCACTGGGCTCTGTGTGGACAGTGTCCAGAACCTGCTTGGGATTCTCTCTCTCTCCCCCTCTTTCTGTCACCCCTGCTTGCTTACTCTCTCTCTCTCAAAATAAATAAATACATTAAACAAATAATAAGGCAATTTAAGACAGGTCTACAATCTGAAACTTGGTTCTCTCTGAGATGGAAAGTTTACAGAGAAACAAATTAATGCTCCAGAATATTTTTTTCTTTTAATTAAATTTGGTGATAATTGAGGTGGGAAAGATAAAACTGAAAACACAAATATTTTGTACTTTAAGAACAGGAAGTTGGATTTTGGTGGACATAAATTCTTCATCTTTATCTCCAAGAGCAGCTTCACAGCATTACTATTTTCATATATTTGCATATGTCTACAAAAGCATGTCTATAAAAATATGCAGAGAAAATAAAGAGGACAATAAAATTAATCATAGTGAGTTTCATCTTTGTTCTATATGTAATTCATTTCTCATAGCATTTGTGTTGGTGTTGTTAATTCTTGACTTCAAAGTTGGGTTTTTTTTTTTTAAAGATCATGAGTTCAATACCCATAATATGCTCTTCTCAAGTATTTAGATGTATGTCCAAAAACCCACAACTTCAACTATGTTCCCTAACAGTAAAATGCAGTAATAGAAAAAAATTGTGTGAAGTGCTGTGTGCATATCATATTAATATTTCCCATCATTTTTATTCAGGTGCATGAATGATGTACTATGCAGCTTGCTTGATAGTCAGTGATAATATGACTACTCTAATTAAAACGTGTCTGTCCAAATAAACATTATGGATCATATAGCAATTTTAAAAGCAAATTGAATGAGACGATTTTTTATGCCATTTCTAACGTGTATTTTATTATTTGAATTAAAAAAAAAAAGCTTTTGCTCTATTGCGATGATTTGGCATGAATCGTCACAGCAGTAACCCTTTACAGAATTCTCCAGAACCTCTTTGACTAGTTTTGGCCATTCTGTCAGGAAAGGGACGGAAGGCACAAGACAGAGCAGGGGAAGAGTATTTGTTTGATATTTCATTCTAAGGCCAGCCAGCAGGCTAATTTGCAATTTGCAGAGTCTATAGTTCAACACTTCCCATCTGCTCGATACATATAGGAATATGAACTATAATGCATATATCCTAATTCCAGAAATTGGGAAGTAAAACTACGTGTTTTTAGTTTGTCTTTCTTGAAAGATAGCAATAAAATACAGCAGTATCATGGTGTTCTGCATGGTTTAAACCTATAAGGAAATCAGTTTTTATCAGTTTCCCCTCATTTGGCATTATCTTGCCATCAGATTATTGAAGGATGTCATGACACTATTAAATAATTTAATTTTGTTTGCTACATAAAGTAAATATTCAAAATACCTAGTAACTCAAACTGATAATATGCACTGTAAGATATGCTTTCTCCTTTATAGTAGCTGTCTGTCTCACTTTCTCTGTCTCCCGCTCTCTTTTTATTTATGTATTTTTAAATTTTAATGTTAATTTATTTTTGAGAGAGACAGACCAACACGAGCAGGGGAGGAGCAGAGAGAAAAGGAGACACAGAATCTGAAGCAAGCTCCAGGTTCCCAGCTGTCAGCACAGAGCCCGACACGGGGCTCAAACTTAGGAACTGTGAGATCATGACCTGAGCCAAAGTCGGATGCTTAACCGACTGAGCACCCAGGCGCCCCTCCCTCTCTCTCTTTAGATCAGCAGCATATGTACTGTTTTACAGAGTAAACTTTACTTTTCATCATAACTTGGCAGAGTCTGTAACTTTTAATTATTTAAACTCCTATTCTTTGGAGAGAAACTTCACTTTTGCAAATGACTATGTGAAGAATTATATAATTCTATTATTCTTTTATTATTAATTTTAGCAGGGTATTGCTTTGCCCTGCTTTCCTGAATAGGTTATGGCAGAGCCCGAAATGTGCTCATTTGCACAGGTGACCACAGCAGTTCCTATTTATTTCACTTGAAAAGACAAAATACATTTTGACGCTGTGCAAAATATTAAGCCAACACAAGCAGAAGCTTATCTATCTGGTTTCAAAAATGAAAAGCAAAGGCAAAATTGGGAAAATCTCTACAGAGTCACGTGATGATATAAGGTAGGCATGAGTCTGAGAGAGTCTCCAATATGGTGCAGGCAAGTTTTGTATCCTTAGAGGAAAATAGCTGGGATATAGCTGGATTCTTTTGCATTGACAGATGTTATGTTCAGGCAGTAGCCAGGGCTACAAGACACTTAACAGTGAATTCCCAAAACACAGGAACTGTGCTTGAGGGGATGATTGACAAGCAAGGCAAGAGCACGAGACTAGAAAAAGCAAGATGGCTACCAGGCAGGATTCTGAACATGTGCAGTAACAAATAAAAAGTTGTCAGGGTAAAAGAGTTTGTGCAAACCTGTATTTGTCATGGGATTTTGTGGCATTATTAATAGAATTTCTTCTATGTGGATTGGGTAAGGGTAGCTCAGGGTGTAACAGCTAGCTGGGATGGTTTGTCATATATTGAGTAGGAACAAAAGCTTTTCACATTTTTAAGTCCCAAAGTCATTTAATCATTTAGCCTCAATCCTTGTGTGTTCATCCTTGTCTTGTTCTTTTAATTTGTTTTATTTTATTATTTTATTTTATTTTATTTATTATTTTATTTTTTTAAGTTTTAGAGAGAGACAGAGTGAGTGGGGGAGAGGGGCAGAGGGAGAGTGAAAGAATCGTTTTTTAAATTTTTTTTTTCATTTTTCTCAAGTTTACCTATTTTGAGAGAGAGAGGGAGAGAGAGAGAGAGAGCATGCACACACAAGCAAGGGAGGGGCAGAGAGAAGGACAGACAGAATCCCAAGAAAGCTTCGCACCATTAGGGCACAACCCAATGTGGGGACTGAACTCACGAACTGTGAGATCATGACCTGAGCCAAGATCAGGAGTTGGATGTTTACCTGACTGCACCACCCAGATGCTCCCAATGAGAGAATCTTAAGAAGGTTCCACACTCAGGGCAGAACCCAATGCAGGGCTCAATTCCACAACCCTGGGATCATGACCTGAGCTGGAATCAAGTCAGATGTTCAACCCACTGAACCACTCAAGTGCCCTTCCTTGTCTGGTTCTAGATCTTAGCATGATGTAATATATAATTTTAGAATACTTTAATATTAGAACATGATAATATTAAAAAGAAAAGAATAAACTAAGCCCAAGCGGAAGTAACCACGATCCGAGCAGATAAAATAGAGACCAGAAAAATTCATTTTATAAGGCCAGCACTACCCTTATACAAAAGCCAGACAAGGAACCACAAGAAAGTACAAGAAAATATCTCTAATGAATACAGGTACAAAACTCCTCAACAAAATACTACCAAACCGAATTCAATGGCATAGTAAAATGAACATGCACCATGATCAAATGGGACTTATCAAGTAGGATTTATCCCTAGGATCCAAGAACAGTTCAACATATAAACATCAATGAATGGGAGACACCACATTAATAAGACGGATAAAAATCACATGATCACATCAATAGATGCAGAAAATGCATTTGACAATATTCAACATTTTTTCATGTTAAAAATTCTCAATGCATTAGGTATAAAAGGACTATAGTAATATATATTCTCAATATAATAAAGACCATATATAACAAGCCACAACTCACACCATGCTAAGATTAGGAATAAGACCAGGATGCTCACTCTTGTCACTTCTGTTCGACATAGTATTCAAAGTCTATTTACGCAAAGAAAGAAAGAAAGAAAGAAAGAAAGAAAGAAAGAAAGAAGAGGGAGGAAAGAAGGAAGAAAGGAGGGAGGGAGGGAGTGAGGAAGGAAGGAAGGAAGGGAGGAAGGAAGAAAGGGGGAGAAAGGAAGAGGGAGGAGGGAAGAAAGGGAGGGAGGGAGGAAGCAAGGAAGGAAGGGGAAGAAAGGAAGAGGGAGGGAGGGAGAGAGGAAGGAAGGAAGGAAGGAAGGAAGGAAGGAAAAAAGGAAGGAAAAAAGGAAGGAAAGAAAGAATGGAAGGAAGGGAGGGAGGGAGGGAGGAAGGGAAGAAGGAAGAAAAGCCATCCTAGTTGGAAAGTGAGAAGTAAAATTGTCTGTGTTTGCATATAATCTTATCTTATACAAGATACATATATATAGTTATATGTATATACATAGTTAACCTGAAAAGACTCCACCAAAAAACTGTTGGGACTAATAAATTAATTCAGTAAACTTGCAGGACATAAACAATATTACAAAGGTATAAAAATCAAAGCAAAATGGTACTGGCATAAAAATAGACACAGAGACCAATATAACAGAGTCAGAGTTCAGATATTTACAGCCCCAAAATTTTGACAATGTTGCTAAGAACATAATAGGGAAAAGATGATCTCTTCAATAAGTGGTGTTGGAAAAACTGGATATCCACATGCAAAAGGAAACTGGATCCCTATCTTACACCATTCACCTAGGGAAGAAAAGAAACTTCTTGACTTTGGTCTTGGCAATGATTCTTTAGAAATGACACCAAAACACAGGCAACAAAATAAAAAAATGAACAAGTAGGATTACATCAAACTAGAAAGCTTTTACATAGCAAAGGAAACAATCAACAAAATGAAAAGGCAACTTATGGAATGGGAGAAAACACTTACAAACCACATATCTGATAAGGGGTTAATATCCAAAACATATAAGGAACTTATATAACACAAGAGCAAAACACCAAATAATTTGATTTAAAAATAGGCAAAGGACCTGAGTAGATCTTTTTCCAAAAAAGATATACAAATGACCAATAGGTACATGAACAGATTCTCAATTATCACTAATAATTAGGAAATGCACATCAAAACTACAATGAAATGCCATCTCACAACATTAGGATGGCTTTTATCAAAAAGACAACAGGTAACAAGTGCTGGTGAGAATGTGGGAAAAAGGCAACTCGTGTATTTAAATAGTGGCAATGTAGAATGGTGAAGCCACTATGGAAAATAGCACTGACATTTCTCTAAAAATTAAAATACTAGGTATATATACCAAGGAAATGAAATCAGTGCTTTGAAAAGATATCCCCACCCCCATGTTCATTGTAGCATTATTCACAATAACCAAAATATATAAAACTAAAACAACTTAAGTTTCCATTGATGATGAGTAGACAAAAAGATATGAAATATATACACAATAAAATATATGATGGACTATTATTCAACCACGAAAAAGAAGGAAGTCCTGCCCTTGGAACAACATAGGTGAATCTAGAGTCATGGATGAATCACATTATGCTAAGTAAAATTAGCCAGACAGAGAAAGACAAATAGTATATCATCTCACTTGTATGTGGAACCTAAAAAAAAAAAAAAAAAGGAACTTATAAAAACAGAGAATAGAATGGAATAGAATGGTGGTTACCAGGGGCTGGTGGTGCTAGTCAAAGTGTTCAAGTCTTCAGTTATAAAATGAATAAGCTCTGGAGTTCTATCATACAACATCATGACTATAGTTAATGATAATGTGTGATATACTTGGAATTTGCTGAGAGAGTAGACCTTAAACCATCTCATTACACACACACACACACACACACACACACACACACACACACACACACAGTTAAGTATGTGATGGATGTGTTATTTAATCTATAGTCTAATCATCCCATTGTTTACTTTAAATAGATAAAATTTTATTTGTCAATTATAGCTCAATAAAACTGAAAAATAAAGAAAACTCTATCTGAGTAACATTACCATCCAAAGCAACAAGAGAACATAGGAGACCAGAGATTTTGTAAAGTCATAAACCAATAAATGACCATGGGGCTTCAGAGTAAAAGAAAAATGATCTTTATAGATACTTTTGAATAGCAAAGATTGGGATACATTTTGTCACCAAATAAAAGTTTTTAGCTAGTTGATATCTTTGGAATATCTTACATAACAGAAAGAGTCAATTAAAATTATTATCTACTGAAATATCTCTTGGTTAGCCAATTGATGACACACTGAATCTAAAAATTTTCACCATATACACCCTGCCAACAAAATAACAACAACAACAAAAAAATTATTCTAACTTCCAAGTTAGCTTACCATTTCTTCTTCTTGGTTTTCTGCTTCCATCCACAAGTTTTAGTTAAGTTCTCAATAAGTTAATAATCTTAGTACATTTACTCCTCTATAGAAATGCAGCCACTAAAAGAAAAATTTTTGTTTGCTTTATTTTTGTTTTTGGTAGTTTGGAAACATCTATGAGATATATATAGGGATTCAGTTACTAGATTCAGTCACTAGTCACTAGTCATTAGATGGTAAGCTAACACATCGAAGCTAACTCCAAGTTCCATTAAAAATATATCTAACTCTGAAGAACGTGGTATATTAGGATGGAAAAGTTGCTTCTATGACTAATTTAAAATTCTCTTTACTTGCTTCCCAAAGAATATTTTAAAGTCCTAACTATTTATATAACATTTCTTTGGTTAGTGCTTCCCATGGTAGTTCTTCAGGGGATGTCTAATTAAAGTCTTAATGATCATAAACTGAAAGAAATCCTTACAATGGAAAATTCAAATTAAACAGAGTAACACCCATGCCTTAAGACGTGAGCTAACATAGGGGTGCCTGGATGGCTCAGTCTGTTGAGCATCTGGCTTTGGCTCAGGTCAGGATCTCGCGATTTGTGAGTTTGAGACCCGCGTCAGGCTCTGTGCTGACAGCTCAGAGACTGGAGCCTAGAGCCTGTTTCAGATTCGGCATCTCCCTCTCTCTGCCCCTTTCCCACTCATGCTCTGTCTTTGTCTCTCAAAACTGAATAAACATTTTTTAAAAATTAAAAAAAAAAGACTTGCGCTAACACCTGAGATGCTTTTATCTGTTTCTTAGGTTTGAATTGTTGCCACTCTTAGTTGTTTTCATTGATGCAGTCATTAATTTATCTGTTTTTGAAGGAAAAATAACACTGTGGCAAAGTCATTGAACCCAGCTGATAGACCATTCCATACTGTGAATGCATATCTCAAGTACCTGAACAAATATTGTATGAAGTAGAATTGAAAATAATTTTCTCATTTGTAGTTTTCCACTGTCTTTTCTTATTGGGCATTTTAACATTAATTTCGTGCTTCCCTTTTCTTTGCCCAGGTCTTCTCTGTCTCTCTCTGTCTGTCTCTCATAAAATAATCACAATTACCATTTATACATTGACAGAACCGAATTCACTTAAATATCTACCTGTTATTACATTGTATCCATCTGAGTCCTTAAGCCTTTTTTTTTCTGGTAGGATCAATTGTCATACTTAAGGTATTTTCTCTGCATATTGTTGGAAATAAAATTTTAAGTCTACCTTTATAACCAATTGTTATAATTCGCTCTACTTAATTGTTACTCTACAGTTTAAATCAAAGATTTTTATCTGATATTTCTAAATTTCCTTTCATCACCTAAATTATGTACAAAATTTGGGGTTGTGGTCACATAGTATGGGCCCATCACTTTCATGGGGCTTTAAAAGTTTTTAGTTGGTTGACCTTTTATCAATATCTTATATAACAGGCAGGGACAACTAACAAAATTATAAACTGAAATGGCCTTTGATTAGCCATATGATCACATACTGAATCTAGTAATTTTAATCATACACACTTACCCAAAAAAAACCCCCACAAATTATTTTTCTAACATACACACTGTCTCTGTTTCCTCCTATTGATGTTTTCCCTTTAAAAAGTGGAAAACCACAGGTTAGTATGCAGCAAATATTGCTATCAATGATACTGAGTTCTTAAGAAATTACTGAGGATATGGATAATGAAGAAAATAAATAAAAGGAAACAGAAATATTTACTTAATTTTGCTGAGAACTTTTTAATGATTTACATACTACCATAAAAGTTCATTTTGGGGGTCCATGTATGAGCTATTAATGGTTGCCACATTTTAAAAATATATGACAATCTCATGCACGATGTTATTTCTTCCATTGGAACTCAAACCATTAAATCCATTATCCATTTTTGTTTCCTTGTCAATGCAATCGGCCTCTTTGCTTTGCCCCTATTAATGCCACATTGAAAAATTGAATCTGTTCCTTAAGTTAGTCTCTAACCTCTTTTATTATTTGAAAGAGAGTTTAGTGCTTGGGAACTTGCTCAGGGAAATAGAATTCCCTTCCTAAAATTTTCCACAGCACAAACATCAGTATTGCAAGCATGTTCACCCGTGAGCCCCTGGCCTGCTTTTGAAGAATTGCTGAACAAAATGACTGAGGTCAATATGGGGCCTCTCAGAGGCTCAACTAACTCATATGTTACAGGTGACAATGATCCCCTCAGACTAAGAGAAAAGCCACTGCTTTCCAAAGTCCATTGTATGTGGGGGGTATAGTAATGGCAGGGGGCTGGCGGAGATTGTTTGTCTGGTTTATGTGCTTTCTGGACCTAAAGAGAAAACGCCTTAATAAATTCAATGCCAGTTTCAGATACCTTAAAAGCACATTCCTTTTCTAGTCCAAGCTCGATTCTGGGTTTTTGTATTATTTTATGACTTGACAAAATTATTGATGATTATTAAATATACTTTATATATACTGGATTAGCTAGAATAATTTGAGTGCTCAGCATTGAACATGTACTGTGCATGAGGTCATCTAAAACCCAAATCAAGGGTTTTTTTCTCAGGTGTATGGGGAAAAGATAAGACTAGCAAATTTCAGCCATCTGAGCTGCCCTGAATTCTGATACCTGCCTTCTGGCCTCCTCAACTCAGTGAGACCACTTTCGTCTGCTTCAGAGTCCTCTCCCTACATCATGGTCTACAGGGGTTGGCTGATTTCTCCACGCAAAGAGCCGAGGTAATTGTAGGAATTACATGACTTTTTTTCTTTCTAAGGCATCACAAGCCAGCACTTTCAGCTCTTCAATGTCTAAAAACAGCAGTTGCATTTACTTTGTCCATTGTCTTTTTATTTTATTTATTTTTTATTTTTTTACAGTTAGGAGAACAAATCCATTCTCAATGACTTCCTCAGGACATGGAACAGAAATCCCTACATCCATTTTTGAATTATAAACTCTTCAATTGCTGAGTAGCCCACATATAAAAAAAAAAAGTGCACAAATCGTAAACACATAGACTAATTTCAATAAAAGAAACATCCATGTATATAACACTCAGATTAAAAATAAAACATCACCAATAGCCCAAAGCCTTCTGCATGTCCCTTTTCAACCACTATAACCACTCTTCTGACTTCTAATAGCATTTACTCGACATTATGTTTTTGTGATTAACTGTGTTGTTGCATGTGGTTCACTTATCTTATTGTTGCAGAGTATTGCAGTCTGTTCCATATACATACCACAATTGGGCAATCTCTAGTTCAAAGCTATTACTGGTGGTGCTATTACCATTCTAGAAGAGCTTTTTTTAAGAACATATGTACATACCCTGTTAGGTACATACCTGTTAGGTATGTTAGGGACATAAGGCATTTGTTCATTTAACAGAAGTATATACTGAAAAATAATTGTCTCTCTCCTCTTTTTCATTCTTTTCCTTCCGCTCTTACTTCTCTTTTGAGTGGTACTGCATTGATATATAGTAGTATGGGAATAATTGAAATCTTAACACTTTTGGGTCTTCCAATCTTCATGCTGGTGTCTCTTTCTTTTCTACTTTTTCTCACAAATATGTTTAGTACTGATTATATAGGTCTTGCATATTTTTTATGTTTTTCTTAATTAAACTTTGGTAGTCCTGTAAATGGAATGTTTGTTTTATTTCCCAAATGTTACTTGATATTATACAGGAATTTTTTTGTTTATTTTTATACTGATATCTGATGACATTTATTTTTAGTTCTAGTAATTTCAGCAATTTCTATGTATGCAATCAAGACATCTGTAGATAATGACTGTCTTCTTTATTTGTAGTCTTTATGTCATTTTTTTCTCTTTCTTACTTTAATGCATTGGATTTAACTTCCAGTACAATTTTGAATATAAGTGGCAAGAGTGGATATTTTTGGCTAGATCCTCAAGAGGAAAACAATGGGTATTTTATTATAGTTTTCAGATTTGAGGAAGTTCCACTCTATTTTTCTGAGAGTTTTGAAATTAATTTTATCAGTTTTTCTCTGTATCTCTTGAGATTATCAGATGAGTTTCCTCCTTTATTCTGTTAATGTGCTGAATTACATTTATTAAATGGTAAAACAACCATTCCTTCCTGGAATAAACTGCTCTTCATCATGATATATTACCTTTTGATATATTGTGGGAGTTTATTTGATATCATTTTGTCAAGGATTTTTGCATCTGTGCTCATGAAAACTATATGTCTATCAGCTTTTTTTTTTCTTTTTTTTTTTTTTTCTTACTTAAACGGTCCTTTTCAAAATTAGGTCTCAGGATTATTCTGCCTTCATAAGGAAGCTGGGAAGCATTTTGTTATTATTCATTTTCTTAAAGTTTTGCACAAAGTTAGTCATATTTCTACTTTAAATGCTTAACAGAATTTGCCACTGAAACCACCTGGGCCTGGGAGAAGTCTTCACTTTAAGAATTCAGTCGTTAAGAATTCAATCGTTTTGATAAATATATGGTTACTTAAATCTTATAGTTCTTATGACTATTACATATATTTTTAAAAGAAGCATTCATTTCTTATAAATTTTTTATGTTACCATAAAATGTTAATGCTTTTTGCATATTTTAATGTATGAAGAACTTATGTTGATTACTATTTGTTCTTTCCTTATGTTGGTAATAGGTGTTTTCTTTTTTTGTTGTTGTTGATTATTCTCTAGGGGTTTATCAATTTCATAAATTTTTTCAAGAATAACTTTTTACATATATTATTTTTCTTGAATATTTATCTCCTCTTATTTCATTTATTTTTCTTCTTCCAATATTTGTTATTTTTTCTAATAATTTTGGGTTTAATTTATCCTATGTTTCTAGCTTCTTAAAGAGCAAGTGTACATCTTTGATGTTTTTCAACATTTGTTTTATAAAACAAGTATGAAAACTATACATTTTCTTCTAAGCACTGTTTTAGCTACATTCCACAAGTTTGGACATGTTAAGCTTTATCAAATTTCAGCAGAAATGTTTTCTAATTTTCCTTGTGATTTCTTCTTTGACCCAAGGGTTACAGAAGCATGCTGCTTAACTTTAAATATTTGTGACTTCCTAGATATGCTAATTTTATTGGTTTCTAATTTAATTTTGTTGGAGTCAGAAATCATATTCTATATGATTTCAGAAATTTGAAAATTATCAAGACATATTTATGGTACCACATATTTTTTATCTTTGTGAATGGTCCATCTGGTTTGGAAGAGTGCCTAATCTGGTTATTAGGTGTAATACATCTCAATTAAATAAAATTGGATCATAATTTTGTTTACATCTTCTATATCCTCACTCATTTTTGTCTATTTCTCATTTTGTCTCTATAAATTACTAAAAGATGAGTCTAAAACTTCTCTAACTTTGGCTGTGAATTTGTCCATTTCCCTCTTTGGTTATCAATTTATTTCTAGTTTGTAGCTCTATTATTACATAATGCAGAGTTATGATCATTACATTCTTAATGAATTGAGTCTGTTAATATTACAAAATGTCCCTTATATTAACATAGTCAATAATTTTGTTATTGAATTGTTTAAGAATATTTCCATCTTTGGGGCCCCTGGGTGACTCAATTGTTTGAGTACCCCATTCTTGATTTTAGCTCAGATCATGATCTCACAGTTTGTGAGATCGAGCCCCACATCCAGCTCAGCACTGACAGCATAGAATCTGCTTAAGATTCTTTCTCTTTCTCTCTCTGTCTCTGTCTCCCTCTTTGCCCGTCCCCTGCTCTCTCTCTCTCTCAAAATAAACAAACATTTTTTAAGAAAGAATATTTCTGCCCTTTATTTTTAGTACATCTGTGGCTTTATATTTAAAATATAAACAACATTTAGCTGATTCTTGCTCTATATCCAGTCTGAGTATCTCTGACTTTAAATGTTTAGTTAACTTATATTTAAGGCTATTATTGATGGGTTTGTGTTTAAGTTTACTGTCTTGTATTTGTTTCTTTACTTATCCCTATGTTCTGTTCCCCTCTTTTTCTCATTTCTGCTTTACTATAAGTCAATTTAGCATTTTTAAGGATTCCATTTTCATCTCTATCATTTTACTTACAGCTCTTTGTAGCATTTTCTTTTGGTTGCTCTAGGGATAAAAAGTACTGGCTGTGTACAATTCCTCTGAAGCTGAATGCCTGTCTTTCAGTTAGTTAATGCAACAAATATTTGTCCATGTAAGCTACCTTCTCTGTAACTCTACTAGAACAATTATGAATACATTAGACATGGTTTGTTGCCTCATATAGCTTACATTCTAAATGGGAGAGGGGGGAAAGCAGGGAAGACAAATGAACAAATAATAAAATAATTGTTCATGGAGATACATTTTTGGAAGCACTCATTATTCTGATGATAGGGAAGATAACTCAGGGGACAGAGTCAAGGAGAATCTCTCTGAAGAGGTGACATAGGGGCACCTGGGTGGCTGAGGTGGTTGAGTGTCTGACTATTGATTTCGACTCAGGTCATGATCACAGTTTGTGAGATGGAGTCCTGTGTAGGGCTCTGTGCTGACAGTGTGGAACCTGCTTGGAATTCTCTCTCCCTCTCTCTCTGCTCCTCCCCCACTTGCTCTCTCTAGCTCTCTCTCAAAATGAATAAATAAATGTTTTAAAAAATTGAAGAGGTGACTCAGAGCTGACACAGGAACTATTAATAATATGTTAAACATGTGAAGAGTATTCTGAATAAAGAAAACAGCATGGTCCAAAGCCCTAAATATCACTAATCAAGTGTCCAAGTTTATAATTTGTTGAGGTGTTTTTCTGTGCCAAAAACGATTCTTTCTAAAGCTATTTTAAACAAACCAAAATATCTTCACTTGCATGAATTACAATTACATTTATTAAAATGTAACTGTAAAAAATATAACTGTAACTAATTGTCTTCCTTTTTGTACTTATTGCTACTGAAATTTCATGACTTTTTAGCTGCTCAAATGCACAAGTTGAAGAAATAATTTTGCAATTTTTCAGGTGGTTTCCTAGGGGAGGCTGTTCTTTGTATCTGACCTTATCTGGGAGTCAGGAGACAGACTGTCTTGGCCCCAGAGTGAATTGCTGTGAATACTTGGCCAGATCTCAAAATCCACTCTGAGCTTTCTGTAATTATGGAAAATTCTCAGCCTATAGGAATTAACTTAGAGTGATTCTCATTTATAGCTCTCTTGCAATTGCACCTGTGTAATTATTTATGGCACGTAGGGCACCAAGAGCACAGACTATGTCACTCAGACTGTCTGGATCTTAAAGATTGCCACATAAAATTTGAACCCTTGGGGTGTGTACTTGGGGTCATTCTGGCTACCTGGTTCAGGTGCACCATTAATTCCTGGATGAGAATTAACCACTTCCTTGCATGTCTATCATTTCCTTTTCAGCCAGGAGATTCTTATATAATAGAAATATGTATTAAAGTAGATATTATGTATCCCTTTTAAATTATTGTTTATAAAGTCAAAAAGCATTTTGTTATACAATATACAAGCAAATGTTCAATAATTATGTTTCAACTCGTGTTTATAAAATGTTGGTCAGTAAGTTCTTGGCTAGTTTATGTAATTCCTTATTGCAATGCTTTACCACAATATGAAAATAGCATTGTCATATTAGAGTACCATATAAAAAAAGGAATATGCAATATGTTTAAGAACTCCTTGTATATATTCAAGCTATGATAAATACTAGATTACGTGGATCACTTTTAACCTGAGAATTTATTTAACTGGTTAAAAAAATGGATTTATTGGAGCTCCTGAGTGGCTCAGCTAGGTAAGTGTCCTTCTCATGATTTTGGTTCAGGTCATGATCTCATGGTTCATGTGCTGATGGAGTGGAGCTTGCTTGAGACTTTCTCTCTCTCCCTCTCTCTCTTCCTCTCTCTCTGCCCCTCCCCAACTCTCGCACACACTCTCTTTCTCTAAATAAATAAATAAATAAATAAGTATTTTTTAAAAAAGGATTTATTCAGTTAAGCTCTTGAAATTCACATTACAGCATTATTAAGATGATTTATCATAAATAGTACGAAAAATAACTTCATTATTTTCCAAGACGATATTTTAAAGTGAAATTTCTCCAGAATACGTTCTAAGAAACTATGGGAAGGAATATGTAGATGCTAAAATATACTTAAGAAAATATTTAATACTTGCATTGGATCATGATTTTGAACTAATCATTACAATATTCATAATCAGAAATCACTGATTTTTTTTAATCTGTGCTCTCAGACCTTGTGTATACCTTAATAATACTTGCTAGTATTATTTTTTACTGTTTACTAAGCTTCAGATCCCATGATAAGCACATTTCATAAACTTTCTCAATTCATCCTGATCATAGCCTACCTGATGTTAATAGTATAATTACTCTTTTGTTGGTATTTGTCTTGTTTTATTTTGTTTAAAGACGAGTAAATTGATACTCAGAAAGAACTTGCAAATAATTTTACAGATATTACACACTAGAATCTAGGCTAAGCCTAAATTCTCCTTCATCTCTATGGTAGACTGCATCCCAACGCTTACTGCTTTCTCTGCTATAAGTATTAATAACTTGTCAATCTTCCTCACTAAATTTCAAACCCCTTGAGAACAGAAATGTATTTCCTTCATTTTTGTTATTCTGACCAAATTCAGCTTAGTAAACTAATTCATTTCCTGAACCCGGTATGTCCAAAATAAATATTTGTGAAATATTAAAATGCTTATATGAAAATTCCCTTTAATTTTTTATTCAAGAATTATCATGATATGTTTTATTGTAAAAGTATTTCCTGTACATTGATAAAGATCTATTGCAATTCCATAGCATAAACACTTTAATTATGCTCAGAAATACTGTCATGTTGGGTGTCTTGTGATGCTGTTAGAGGTCATTTCAGATTTTCCTTTTTTAGACCAAGCAATCCAACTCTAGATTAAAATCAGTGTTTTTCTAAACACACACCACTACATGTTTTGATTTGTGTTTCTGATCTTATTTATCTGCCAGATAACTGCTCATTAGATCCTTACATTTATATTTAAATTGAATTATTATATAGTGCAAGGGCACCAATGACTTATAAATAAAATAATCAATAATAAAACCTAATTTCATTTCTCTCCTTTACTGTCATTACCTTAGGGTGAATGGGCTTTACATGTTTTTCCTAAGTTATCAATGTGTTAACTCCACATCATTCTGTAGCTTTAAAAAAAAAATAAACAGGCAATATTGTAACTATCTACTAACCTTCCTGTACCACTAATGTCTAGTATAAGCAGGTAAATGGCTTGTGTAAATTACAATTTAGACTGAATGAGCACAAACTCCCAATGTATTATTTAAAAAAACCTTTTGTGTTTTGGGGCACCTGGGTGACTCAGTTAAGTGTCTGACTTCAGCTCAGATCATGATCTCACAGTTTGTGAGTTCAAGCCCCACACTGAGCTCTTTGCAGACAGCTTGGAGCCTGAGGCCTGCTTCAGATTCTGTGTCTGCCCCTCCCAGGCTCATGATCTGCCTCTCAATAATAAACGTTAAAAAAAAAAAAAAAAAAACTTTTGTGTCTTGATGCTGTTTTTTTGTCCTATAAAATAAGTTTTGTGAGGCAAAAGTTCTTTTTAACAAAGTTTTTGTTATAAAATATGAAAAATGAGTTGTTGAAATCTGTGCTAAAAACATATCTGGGTGAATATTAGGGGAGGAGCCAAGATGGCAGAACAGCATGGAAGTTTTTTGTGTGTCTCGTGTGCATGAAATACAGCCAGACCAACACTAAACTATCCTACACACCTAGAAAACTGACTGGAGGATTAACACAACAATCTGCACAACATGAACCACAAAATTCAGCATGTATGCGGCGCAGAGAACTGAACTTGGGGAGCAAGAAGCCGCGAAAGGTAGAGAACCGCTTTTGAGGGTGGAGAGAGGACAGAGACTGGGGGGGGGGGGGGTAGAATATGGGAAAAGCAACCCTCCCCAAAAGCAGCTGGAGAGAAAGTGGAAAATTGGGAACAGCCGCAGGGACTAAACCAAAAAGGGAGAAAGGAGAGAGTTTAAATTCCATTAAGACTGTAAACAAAGGGAGAACAAAGGCTGCAACTCCGCAGCTCCATACCTGGTGGTGCTCTGGTGGGAAGGGCGAATCCTCAGGAGCAGAGTGGGGTCCGGGAGGTTCTCGGGCCACACGGGGAAAAGCGGTTCCACTGCTGGAAGGACATTTGGTAGAGACTGTTGAAGCCACCAGGTCCCAGCAGACCCCAGAAAACAGCCACATTCGCTGGTACTGGAGCAAGGTCGTTAAGGGTGAAGCCTGGTGCCAGATGTGTGTTGTGATTTTCCATAATCCCTGAAACGCCGCTGCTACACTGTCTCGTGAACTTTTTCTGGGGCGGCTGGCACCTGGCCGCAGTCTCAGGGCACTGGCAGCAGCAGGCTCCAGCAAGTGTTCCTGGGTGCAGCTGACATTCAGCCATTGCTCAGTGAGACCCTCCCACACAGGGGCAGAACGGGTCAAAGTCGCAGTCCTTCGGAAGTAAGGAGCCAGGAAAAACAGCCGCATCGGAGACAAAACTTGGGAGAGAGGTATTGCCTGGGGCCTGGTCACGGAGAGTGAAAAAGCAGGGAGTGGAGGAGAGCTGAAGACAGAGGATGGGTGCACGATTGCTGATCCGGAAGAACAGATTGGGAAGCTGGCTGGCGCCATTTTCAACAATCCCGCGCATGCACAAACGCACCTGCGAGCCCCGCAACAATCCACCCCAGTAGGCTAGCAGCGCCATCTAGTGGAGAGCGGAGTTATTACACTGAGCTCTGCCCAACTGGGCCAACTTCCCTCTTCAAGAACACAAGTCTCACTGCCCGCTTAATTTATGGACTATAAAGAGCTACATAGACTGACTTCTAGGGGAAAACAGAGTAATTTCAGTCCTATGTCAATCTGTTAGTAGGTTCATCTATTCAACTTTCTTTCTTTCTTTTTTTTTTTTTGTTTTCTCTTTTGGGCTTCTTTTCTTTTTCTTGAATAAAGAAAGAGAAAAAATTCATTTTTATTTTCAATTTTTGTTAAAAATATTTTTCTTTAATTCTTCCTACTATCTTTTTACTTGTGTGTACATTTTTTCAAATTCTATTTTACTTCCATCAATTTATTCTAGTCACTTCAGTGTATTCACCTTTTCAAAATTTCAAACAATTTCTCTCTTATTTTTTCTTTCTTTTTCTTTTATTCTCTTTTTCGTTTCTTTTCTTTTTCTTGAATGCAGAAAGAGAAAAAATTGATTTTTACTTTCAATTTCTTAAAAATATTTTTATTTAATTTTTTACTATATTTTTGTTTTATGTAAATTTTTTCAAATTCTATTTTACTTGCATCATTTTATTTTATTATACTACAGTGTATTCCCTTTTTCAAATTTTCAAGTGATTTCCTTTTATTCTTTCCTTTTTAATCTTTTTTCTTTTTTAATTCTTTTCTTTTTTCTTGAATGCAGAAAAAGAAAAAATTCATATTTATTTTTAATTTTTATTAAAAATATTTTTCTTTATGGGGCACCTGGGTGGCGCAGTCGGTTAAGCGTCCGACTTCGGCCAGGTCACGATCCCGCCGTCTGTGAGTTCGAGCCCCGCGTCAGGCTCTGGGCTGATGGCTCAGAGCCTGGAGCCTGTTTCCGATTCTGTGTCTCCCTTTCTCTCTGCCCCTCGCCCGTTCATGCTCTGTCTCTCTCTGTCCCAAAAATAAAAAAAATAAAAAAACGTTGAAAAAAAATTTTTTTCTTTAATTTTTTTCTACTATATTCTTTACTTTTGTGTATATTTTTTCAAATTATATATTTATCCCCATCATCTCATTTTCGTCTACTTCCGTGTATTAATTTTATCAAATTCTCAAACGATTTCCTTTTTTTTCTCCCCCCAACCCTTTTTCTTCTCTAATCTGTCAAACCACTTTCAACACCCAGACCAAAACACACCTAGAATCTAGCATCATCTATTTGATTTCTGTGTGTGTGTGTTTTAATTTTTAATTTTAATAATTTTTAATTTTAATATTTTTAATTTCAATTTTTCTACCTCATTAATTCCTTTTCTCCCTTCAAAATGACACAACGAAGGAATTAACCCCAAAAGAAAGAGCACGAAGAAACAACAGCCAGGGATTTAACCAACACAGATAAAAGCAAGATGTCTGAACCATTTTTAGAATTACGATAATAAGAATACTAGCTGGAGTCAAAAGTAGATTAGAATTCCTTTCTGCAGGGATAAAAGAAGAAATGCCCAAATGAAATTAAAAATGCTATAACTGAGCTGCAATCACAGATGGATGCAGCGGCGACAAGGATGGATGAGGCAGAACAGAGAATCAGCAATACAGAGGACAAACTTATAGAGAATGATGAAGAAGAAAAAAAGAGGGAGATTAAAGCAAAAGAGCACAATTTAAGAATTAGAGAAATCAGTGACTCATTAAAAAGGAACAACATCAGAATCATAGGGGTCCCAGAAGAGGAAGAGAGAGAAATAAGAGTAGAGGGGTTATGTGAGCAAATCATAGCAGAAAACTTTCCTAACCTGGGGAAAGACACAGACATCAAAATCCAGGAAGCACAGAGGACCCCCCCATCAGATTCAGCAAAAACCGACCATCAACAAGGCATATCATAGTCAAATTCACAAAACACTTAGGCAAGGAGAGAATCATGAAAGCAGCAAGGGAAAAAAAGTCCCTAACCTACAAGGGAAGACAGATCAGGTTTGCAGCAGACCTATCCACAGAAACTTGGCAGGCCAGAAAGGAGTGGCAGGATATATTCAGTGTGCTGAATCAGAAAAATATGCAGCCAAGAATTCTTCATCCAGCAATGCTGTCGTTCAAAATAGAAGGAGAGATAAAAAGTTTCCCAGACAAACAAAAATTAAAGGAGTTTGTGACCACTAAACGAGCCCTGCAAGAAATTTTAAGGGGGATTCTCTGAGGGGAGAAAATATGAAAATATATATATATACATACATATGTATAAATACCCAAAGCAACAAAGATTAGAAAGGACCAGAGAACACCACCAGAAACTCCAACTCTACAAGCATCATAATGGCAATGAATTCATATCTTTCAGTACTCACTCTAAACATCAATGGACTCAATGCTCCAATCAAAAGACATAGGGTAACAGAATGGATAAGAAAACAAGATCCATCTATATGCTGTTTACAAGAGACCCACTTTAGACCAAAAGATAACTTCAGACTGAAAATAAGGGGATGGAGAACCATCTATCATGCTAATGGTCAACAAAAGAAAGCCAGAGTAGCCATACATATATCAGACAACTTAGACTTTAAAATAAAGACTGTATCAAGAGATGCAGAAGGGCATTATACCATAATCAAGGGGTCTATCCACCAAGAAGACCTAACAATTGTAAACATTTATGTGCCAAATGTAGAGCACAAAAAATATATAAATCAATGAATCACCAACATAAAGAAACTCATCGATAGTAATACCATAATAGTAGGAGACTTCAACACCCCACCCACAGCAGTGGACGGATCATCTGATCAAAAAATCAACAAGGAAACAATGGCTTTGAATGACACACTGGACCAGATGGACTTAACAGATATATTCGGAACATTTCATCCTGAAGCAGCAGAATACATTCTTCTCCAGTGCACATGGAATGTTCTCCAGAATAGACCATATGCTGGGACACAAATCAGTCCTAAGTAAGTACAAAAAGATCCAGATCATACCGTGAATATTTTCAGACCATAATGCTGTGAAACTCGAAATCAACCACAAGAAAAATTTGGAAAGGTACCAAATACTTGGAGACTAAAGAACATCCTACTAAAGAATGAATGGGCTAACCAAGAAGTTAAAGAGGAAATTAAAAAGTATATGGAAGTCAATGAAAATGATAGCACCACAACCCAAAACCTCTGGGACGCAGCAAAGGCAGTCATAAAAGGAAAGTATATAGCAATCCAGGCCTTCCTAAAGAAGGAAGGAAGATCACAGATATACAACCTAATGTTATGCCTTAAGGAGCTGGAAAAGAACAGCAAATAAAATGCAAAACCGGCAGAAGACAGGAAATAATAAAGATTAGAGCAGAAATTAATGCTATCAAAACCAAAAAAACCAGTAGAACAGATCAATGAAACCAGAAGCTGGTTCTTTGAAAGAGTTACAAAATTGATAAAGCACTAGCTAGTTTGATCAAAAAGAAAAAGGAAAGGACCCAAATAAATAAAGCCAAGAATGAACGAGGAGAGATCACAATCAACACAACAGAAATAAAACCAATAGTAAGAGAATATCATGAGCAATTATATGCCAATAAAATGGGCAATCTGGAAGAAATGGACAAATTCCTAGAAACATATACACCACCAAAACTGAAACAGGAGGAAATATAAAATTTGATTAGACCCATAACCAGTAAGGAAATAGAATTAGTAATCAAAAATCTGCCAAGAAACAAGAGTCCAGGGCCAGATGGCTTTCCAGAGGAATTCTACCAAGCATTTAAGGAAGAGTTAACACCTATTCTCTTGAAGCTGTTCCAAAAAATAGAAATGGAAGGAAAACTTCCAAACTTTTTCTCTGAAGCCAGCATTATCTTGATTCCAAAACCAGAGACCCCACTAAAAAAGGAGACCTATAGATGAATTTCCCTGATGAACATGGATGCAAAAATCCTCAACAAGATATTATCCAACCGGATACAACAATACATTAAAAAAATTATTCACCATGACCAAGTGGGATTTATACCTGTGATGCAGGGCTGGTTCAGTACCCACAAAGCAATCAATGGGATTCATCACATCAATAAAAGACAGGACAAGAACCACATGATCCTATCAATAGATGTAGAGAAAGCATTTGACAAAATACAGCATCATTTCTTGATAAAAACCCTCAAGAAGTAGGGATAGAAGGATCATACCTCAAGATCATAAGAGCCATATACGAAAGACCCAATGTTAATATTATCCTCAATGGGGAAAAACTAACAGCTTTCCCCCCAAGATCAGGAGCAAGACAGAGATGTTCACTCTCGCCACAGTTATTCAACATAGTATTGGAAGTCTTAGCCTCAGCAATCAGACAACACAAAGAAATAAAAGACATGCAAATCACCCAGAAGGAGATCAAACTTTCACTCTTCGCAGGTGATATGATACTCTAGATGGAAAACCCAAAAGATTCCACCAAAAAATGGCTAAAATTGATTCATGAATTCAGCAAAGTTGCAGGATATAATATCAATGCACAGAAATCAGTTGCATTCCTATACACCAACAATGAACAACAGAAAGAGAAATGAAGGAATTGTTCCCATTTACAGTTGCACCAAAAACCATAAAATACCTAGGAATAAATCTAACCAAAGAGGTGAAAAATCTATACACTGAAAACTATAGAAAGCTTATGAAAGAAATTGAAGAAGACACAAAAAAATGGAAAAAGATTCCATGCTCCTGGATAGGAAGAACAAATATTGTTAAAGTGTTGATACTACCCAAAGCAATCTACATATTCAATGCAATCCCTATCAAAGTAACACCAGCATTCTTCACAGAACTAGAACAAATAATCCTAAAATTTGTATGGAAGCATAAGAGACCCTGAATAGCCAAAGCATTCTTGAAAAAGAAAACCAAAGCAGGAGGCATCATAATCCCAGACTTCAAGCTATACTACAAAGCTGTAATCATCATGACAGTATGGTACTGGCACAAGAACAGACACTCAGATCAATGAAATAGAATAGAGAACCCAGAAATGGACCCACAAACGTATGGCCAACTAATCTTTGACAAAGCAGGAAAGAATATCCAATGGAATAAAGACAGTCTCTTCAGCAAGTGGTGCTGAGAAAATTGGACAGCGACATGCAGAAGAATGAACCTGGATCACTTTCTTACACCACACACAAAAATAAACTCAAAATGGATGAAAGACCTCAGTGTAAGACAGGAAGCCATCAAAATCCTTGAGGAGAAAGCAGGCAAAAACTTCTTTGATCTTGGCCGCAGCAACTTCTTACTTAACACGTCTCTGGAGGCAAGGGAAACAAAAGCAAAAATGAACTCCTGGGACCTCATCAAAATAAAAAGCTTCTGCACAGTGAAGGAAACCATCAGCAAAACTAAAAGGCAACTGACAGAATGGGAGAAGATATCTGCAAATGACACATCATATAAAAGGTTAGTATCCAAAATCAATGAAGAACTTATCAAACTCAACACCCAAAAAACAAATAATCCAGTGAAGCAATGGGCAAAAGACATGAATAGACACTTCTCCAAAGAGGACATCCAGATGGCCAACCGACACATGAAAAAATGCTCAACATCACTCATCATCAGGGAGATACAAATCAAAACCACCATGAGATACCATCTTACACCTGTCAGAATGGCTAACATGAACAACTCAGGCAACCACAGATGTTGGCGAGGATGTGGAGAAAGAGGATCTCTTTTGCATTGTTGGTGGGAATGCAAACTGGTGCAGCCGCTCTGGAAAACAGTATGGAGTTTCCTCAAAAAACTAAAAATAGAACTACCCTATGACCCAGCAATTGCACTACTAGGCATTTATCCACGGGATACAGGTGTGTTGTTTCAAAGGGCACATGCACCCCCATGTTTATAGCAGCACTATCAACAATAGCCAAAGCATGGAAAGAGCCCAAGTGTCCCTCGATGGACGAATGGGTAAAGAAGATGTGGTGTGTGTGTGTGTGTGTGTGTGTGTGTGTGTGTGTGTGTGTATATATATATATATATATATATATATAAAATGGAGTATTACTCAGCAATCAAAAAGAATAAAATCTTGCCATTTGCAACTATGTGGGTGGAACTGGAGGATATTATTCTAAGTGACTTTAGTCAGTCAGAGAAAGACAAAAATCATATGACTTCACTCATATGAGTACTTTAAAGGACAAAACAGATGAACATAAGGAAAGGGAAACAAAAATAATATAAAAACAGGGAAGGGGACAAAACAGAAGAGACTCATAAATAGGGAGAACAAACTGAGAGTTACTGGCGGGGTTGTGGGAGGGGGGATGGGCTAAATGGGTAAGGGGCACTAAGGAATCTACTCCTGAAATCATTTTTGCACTATATGCTAACTAATTTGGATGTAAATTTTAAAAGATTAAAAAAAACATATCTGAGAAAAGATCACAAAATACTACAGACAAGGATTAAGTGATAATGTTTCACTGATAAAAATAATTTGATGTTTTTTTTACTATTTTTACTTTTACAAATTAATATGATAAACTGTCTTGTAGAAATAGTTACCATTATCTAAAAATAATCCATTGGATAAGAGGTAAATATGTTATTTTTATCTTCAGTTCATTTCCTTCTTCAGCTTTACTAACAAGAATTCATAGTTGTGACTATTCTCTTGTCTAATTTAGAAATCACTATTGATAACCTATTAATTGCTGGGAATTCTGTTGAATCTTTGGAATTCAAAATGTACCCAACTGGTACCGGCTCTTCTGGGGTTCATTCTAACTGACAATAAGCAATAATTAAAGCATTGAAATAAATGGTAAAATAGCAGTATAAACAACAAATAATAAAACATGTAAGGAAGTCCTTAATTTTACCTGAGAAAGTTTTAAACATGCTCACAGAAGGGTGAAGGTGATATATTAATGACATTTTACAAGACACATGGGAGCATACCAAGAGAAGAAGAAGGAGAAGGAGAAGGAGAAGGAGAAGAAGAAGAAGAAGAAGAGGAAGAAGAAGAAGTGGAAGAAGAAGAAGAAGACCCCAGTAGAAAAATAAATAGCCTGTGAGAAAGGCAAAGCTGGAAGTTTGTCATCTGGGACTCCTCTTTTACAAAATCTGTAAGTATAATAACTTTTTTTAATGGAATCTCTGGTCTGGCCAGCCGTTTCATTTTCATGGCTATTTCCATACATCTGTAACTCTACTTCATCAACATCCTTGCCTTAATCGGTGCCTTAATTTATCTGAAGATAAATTAAACTTTCAGAAATGCCTCAGAGTTTTCAGCATTTCAGTGTAACCCTTTTCATTAGGTTATTTTTTGTAAATTTGATTCTGATGATAGTGTAATCGATGCTTCATAAATCTGATTTTCACCAATTTTTTTGATGATATGGTAAGCCATATGGTTGATTAATTTCATTTTACAGTTACCTACATTAGCATATAAGTATAAATGAATTCTATAGGTTGTTTTAGGTGGGTTACCTAGGAATCAGACTCTGAAGTTAGCATGTAGCATACTCAGCAGGGAAGACTTTAAGGGTGCATATCCAAGAGGGAAGATGGAAGTCAACTTTGGCAGAAGTTAAACTGTGATGCACATTCGGTGGAGATAGTTCTGCCATTAAGGCTTGATGTTCAAATGTTAACCCAGTAATTCATTTTTGGAACAAAAAACCCACTTGAGTATGTTATGTTATCCTTTCATTATAGCACTAAATTTAATTTTCCAGTATTTTGTCCAGACATTTTGCAGTTATATTCATAAAAATTATTGGCTGGTGGGGCACCTGGGTGGCTCAGTCGGTGAAGCCTCCAACTTTTGCTCAGGTCATGATCTCACATCTTGTGAGTTTGAGCCCCACATCGGGCTCTGTACTGACAGCTCAGAGCCTGGAGCCTGCTTCGGATTCTATGTCTCCTTCTCTCTCTGCCCCTCCTCCCGCTTGTGCTCTGTCTCTCCTCTCTCTCTCTCTCTCTCTCTCTCAAAAATAAATAAACATTAAAAATAATATTTTTAAAAAGTTGTTGGCTTGTACATTTCTTTGTACTTGCTCCATTTTCTTTAATCAAAATTTCATCTAATTTATTTATCACTTCAGAGCACTAGTAGCTGGATTTATTACAAATTATATACTTTTTCTATTTCTTAAGTTATATGTTTTTACTTTCTTATTTATATATTATTTTCTACAGCATTATGTTTATTTCTTGCTCTTTTTGTAATTAAAAAATGTTTTTAAGTTTATTTATTTTGAAGGAGAGAGAGAGAGAGAGAGCAATGCACAAGTGGGGGAGGGACAGAGAGAGAGAGGGAAAGAGAGAATCCCAAGCAGGCTCCACACTGACAGCACAGAGCCAGGCATGGAGCTCAATCTCATGAACTTTGAAATCATGACCTGGATCGAAATTAAGAGTGGGATGCTTAATTGACTGAGATACCCAGAGCCCCTGTAGTTTTTAAATAATATAGTTAGTATATTTTGTTTTTGTGAACTTTATTGAGATATACTTTATATACAGTAAAATACACACATTTAAATGTTCAGCATATAAATATGACCATCACCAAAATAGATATGCAAAGGTATCATTCCCCACCTCCCACCCACAAATTCCCTCCTGCCTCTTTGAAATCAGATTCAAGCCTTGGCAATAATTGATTTGCAGTCTCTTGCAATAGACTAGTTTCCCTTTTTTTTTTTTTTAATTGACAGTGTATACTTTTGTGTCAAAAAACTTCACAGGTCCTTATTTGACACATATTTTCTTTCCTTTTTTATGTTTATTTATTTATTTTTAGTGGTGGGTGAGAGGCAGAGAGAGAGAGAGGAAGAGAGAGAAACCCAAGCAGGCTACATGCTCAGCGGGGAGTCTGATACAGGGTTTGATCCCACACCTCTGGGATCCCCTGGGATCATGAGTTGAGCTGAAAACAGGAGTCTGATGCTTAACTGACTGTGCCACCCAGGTTTCTTTTGGCTCCTACTGGTAATTGTGTGTTTAACCCCTGTAAGAACATGAACATTCTTTTCAAAGCAACTACACCATCGGACACACCAAATATCAAGTTTGGAAGTTTTATTGTGTCTGCTTCCAAATGATAGTCATATATATTAGTATATATTTGGTAGCATATATTTGGTACCAAACTTGGTACTCTCATCCTAATCCAAAATACAGACATCTCTTCTTACTTCCTTTTAAGGATGATGTTTCTGCTCCAACTTGACTCATTTCCATTTAGCAGAGGGATCTGTTCCAAAAAATCAAATTGGATCATGTTCCACTCTACTTAAAACCATTTGGTGAATCACATGGATATAGTTAAACTAAAACCTAAAATACCATGGTCCATTAGGAACCCTGTCATCTGCTTCCTGTCACCTTCATACCCTCAGGTTTTGGCCCTAACTGTTTTGTTCACTGAGCTTTACTTACAGTCTTCTTTCAGTTTTTTACTGAGAGCTCTTTCCTGATCTAGAAGTAAATTCATCTAGGAAACTCTCAGAACATCTAGTTCTTGGACTAGAAAGTAATCATTGGTTATCTTTAATTATTTGTATGATTATGGCTTAATGTTTTTCTGCCTCAAAATTCCATTAGAAACTTGAGAGCTCCAATGTCTATAAATTTTTGCCAAAGTGTAGAGGTTTAATATATACATATTGGATAATGCATAAATGTCACTTACTGGATTCCTTTGTAAAGATTTATGTACTAAAGAATTATGTAATGAATTATGTAATAAAAACAGATGAATTTGTATTCTAATCTAATCTAAAAGTAATTATATGGTACTAGGTGATGTTTTTCACTTATAAAAGTTGATGAGATATCTGAGTTTTGTCATATATCTCATATTATTTTTAGTTATGTTTCCTTGATAATTTTTCTTTTTTCTTTTTATTAATTTTTTTTTGAGAGAGAGAGAGAGACAGAACATGAGTGGGAGAGGAGCATAGAGAGAAAGAGGGAGACACATATTCCGAAGCAGGCTCCAGGCTCTGAGCTGTCAGCATAGAGCCCGATGCAGGGCTTGAGTTCAGGAACTGCACGATCATGACCTGAGCTGAAGTCAGATGCTTAACCAACTGAACCACCCAGGTACCCCGATAATTTCTTTTTTAAAAAAACTACTTGTTCACCAGACTGCTCAATTTTCCTTCTTCTTTTTTTTAGTGTATTTTATGAATCTTATTTTTGTTCTATTAATGGTTATCTATAAATTAATTTTTAATTGCATTTATTTTATGAAATATCAAGAGGAAATACACACACACATATAGTTGTACCTTGTTATTTGCAACCTATGTAAAATTAGAGTCCTGGTATAGTTTCTTCTTCCCTCTCACCTGTCCCTGGACCCTCTTCGAAGCACTTACTTTTTGTCTTATAGGGCAAACTTTGCATTTTCTAAATGATTATTTTTCCAGATAAGGGATCAAACTGGATACAAGATAGAGCACTGGCTACTTTTGAAAGATGGTCACAGCAGGAAAGGTTACAGATTTCTTCAGTAACTGCTAATTTTCAGAGTTTCCATGTCTGAGTAGGTAGATAGAATTGTCTTTGTCCTTCATCCTATCCAGTTGCATCCTATCCACCCAAGGTACTACCTCTACTCTAATTGTTGTGGCCCTGACCCTCCTTCACTGATCAAGCCATCTGCCTCAAGGGAAATCAGGTGAATCACATAGTGAGTCTTCCACAGTGGGTCACCGCTGTAGCTCCTTACGTCCTTTGATTTGACATTCATTGACTATCACATGCTCTTATCTTGGTCTTAGCCTCTTGCGTTACAACTTTGATATTTGTTTTTAAAAAGAGAAAGAGAGGTTGAGTGCAGGCACAAGCTGGGGAGGGTCCGAGGAAGCAGGGAAGAAGCAGAGAGAGAGAGAGAGAGAGAGAGAGAGAGAGAATCCTAAGCAGGCTCCATGCTCAGCACGGAGCCCAATGGAGGGCTTGCTCCCAAGACCCTGGGATCATGACCTGAGCTGAAATCAAGAGTCGCACACTCAACCAACTGAGCCACTCTGGTGGCCCTGAAGATTTAGAGGGCTCTATTTGTGGAATTTCATATCACTTTCACAGCAGCACGATTATACTCATGGTTAATCATGGACAAGTCTGCATTTCTTTTACTCTGATGTCATCTGCCTTATATTTTGCAGAAAAAAAATTTTTAATTTAGTTTAAAATTTAAAATTTAATTTCAGGAAATGTATAGATGGTTCTTATTTTTTAAAAAGTCTTTCTCTGGGCAGTTAGTGAAATCTTGGAGGGAAGGAAGTGACATAAAAAGATCAGCTCAAATGCCCAGGTTGAAATGGATGTCAAATTGCACTTGACTCTAGAGTAAAATAAACCTTATTACTAATACATGCAATGTTTTATCTTTATTCTAGGTTGCAATCTTCCTGTGGCCTAGAGCAAGAATTCTTCTTTCTCTATTAAATTAGAGTATATTTCTTGTATTCTCCACAAAGATATAAAAATTACATGCTTTCATATTTTAAAACATGGTAGGCAATTAAATATGAACACAGGACAACGGCAATTAAAACATCTAGGTTAAAATGTATTGCCAGAGTATATGGATACAACGTTTAAGCCAAGCTAGCTCATTTATTTTCATCACTATCACAAAACTTTAAAGAATAACTACATCATAAAGCTCAAATGTGAGGATTCTCCCTTCAATCAGTAGCCAATTCTATGATTATTTGGAGATGTGCTAATTAATTTTGCTCTGGCCTCTGAAGACCAGTATTAGTGAACTATATATGAATTTAATTAAATGTCCATATAAAATATATTATCCATATCTCTAAAAGTACAAAATCATTTTAAACAATAATGAAGCACCCTACTTCAGTTTTTTTTCTCAATTTTTATTTAGAAAGTTCAGTGAAACAACATATCACAGTTTAGAAATATCTTAATCTCACTATAATTTACACTTAAAAATTTAGTAAGTTTTGATTTTCAACAATAAAATTTATAAAAATAATTTTACATTTATAAAATGAATCATTATTTCACAATAAATTATTCATATTTACCACCTGAAAAAGTTTTGTGCTATATAAAAGCAATAAGTTTCATTATCAATATTTTGAAAATACGCTGAAAACTTCAGTTCCTCCTTGTCCAGCATTTTTGGCAGTTAAGTATACAAAAATATTATATTAAAAATTCCCTGACCATAGTTATTAAAACAAAATCGTTAGCAATAATTTCTAAAACAAAGCTGTTTAGTAAATATACGCAGATAAGTTAAAGGGTTCACTAAAAATGAATTTTTTTAATATCTACTAAAAGAACAGCACAACAAGTAAAACAGAAACCTACAAAAGTATTTGTTATTTATAAAGATCAAAAGCATTCTTATACATGAAATTGAGACGCTAGAGTAAATTTCCAAAAAATAAGAGTGAAGTAAACTTTCCTCTTCCCTCACTCACTCTCAAAGATATATTTTACAGTTTTCAGGTACCAGCTACTGAAGGAATTTTGATTTTATTAAATCCATTATAGCTTCCAATTAACCATTTTTCTACACTGACTTAATAAGTTAGTTAATATTAACAGAACCTTTTTTATTCGTAGGGTAAATGGGGGTTATGAAATCTTAGAAATTTTGAGAGATTCTGTAAAAATCAGTTAATTTAGTTGGGACACTATTTTTTGTATCACTCATAATTAGTGATATTTCCTTGCTTCTGTGTGTGTGTGTGTGTGTGTGTGTGTGTGTGTGTGTGATAGAGAAAGAGAGTGAGAGAGATCACTATTTCTTGAGGTGGCCCATCATGCATTGTTTTCAAATACACTTCAGCTTTAGATGATATCAAATAGGGCTCCAATGAACTGTACTCCTCAGTCCACTGGATTTTTGAAAATCCGCTGAGCCAGTGATTTGCATTTGTGTTTTCATCATAACCTATCTGGTACGTCTTTTATTTCCTTTAATTTGTTTTAAGGTTTTGTTTTGTGTTTTTGTCTTGTTTTTTTTGTTTTTTGTTTTGGGGGGAAGACATTAAAGCGACAACAGTGGTTTCTTATTCACGCTGCAACAAATTTACACTCATTGATTACATGTAAATATGTGTTACAGGTAACAAGATGGGCAGGATTCAGCCATCACATCAACTGCATATATTTAAAAACCATAGTAAGAAGCTCACATTTTTCATTCCACACCAGATTTATTCTCCTTAGAGTCCAGCAGATCTGGGCGTCAAGGTGGCTGTCCTGCTCTTCAGGTTTACAAACTTCAGTTATGTACTTCAACCCTCCAAGCAACAGGTTTCTTCATTTATAAGTGAAAGACAATAATACCTCTCTTACAGGGTTGCCGTGAGGATTAAGTGAGACACTGTGTGTGTGACAATGGCCATTTTGTCTCCCAATATCAGCCTCCCAGAGTGGTGCCGTTTTAGTTGGCACAAGGCTTATCACCTAAAGACTGCTCTTGCAGGGTCCCTGGGAACTAGAGGCAGGCATATGCTAAAATTCAAGTCAATGGATGACTACCAGATTGTTTTAGGAGAGAGAAGGCAGGGTTTCTCTTGGTCGAGCCACTGTGTTAAGGGTTTCCTTTTTTACCATTTATCCTGTATCTTGATTGGTAAAACAAACATGTTTTATGTTAAAATACATCTTCAAATATAGGCAGGATTACAAGGAATAGCCAGTCAGCCTTGGCATGACTATAATTTTCTAAGCTTAAGATAGAGGTGTATTTAACTGTGGGCCAAAAAGATGCTTCTTAGCCACTGGATATCCACAAGTGATTCTTCAAATAAATATTTCCTATTTTATAGCAACTGCTTTATTTTTCTAACTTGCAAGTTTGAAATTGATAAAAAAAAATGGTTCATTTTACACTGATCTGGAATTGCTGATCTACCTACCATTCTTAGTCACAAAAGAACACTCAGTTCTGCATCACATCACAATGAAGCAATTATTTACAGATTTAAATTAATATCGGACAACAAATGAAAGTAGTACATAAGATTCAACTGGTTCCAGAGCAGTGTAAGGGAAGTTGGAAAAATATACTATACAAACATATTGAAATTCAGATATACATTATTTGCATCTGAAAGTTTTAAACAATAGCAACAACAAACAAAATGAGCATATAAACAAGAAAAGAGGATACCATCTTACAACAGCACCATGAAGAAGCCTTGGCTAAGAGTTTGCCAAAAGTACTATCCTGAGTTATTTTAAGACCAACAAGTTTTCACATTTACGCAGTGCCATTCAGGAGTAAACATATTCTCACAATTGCTTTTGTTTGGAGAGAGGCTGGTGTGAAATCACTGAAGCTTGGTTTGCGGCTATTTTGTACTGTTCTTGTCCAGAGCCTTGTGGTGGGGAAGGGAGTGGGGTCTCAGGAGTTGCTAAAAAAGAATCAGAGAATTGTATGTGATGGTGACAGTCACCCTGGCCCGGCCTAGTAAGCCCTGCATGACACCCATATGCATTATTCCACTTTGGAGATATTATCATATATATGAAGATCATATATAAAGTATGATTATCTAATCCGTTATGAGCTTACTGAGGTGCTATTGGAGTCGCACTGCCCTCTTCCCTCCCAGATAGCATCCAAATGGAATAGAGATGCTTAAACTTCTTCATAGTCACTCAACAGTCACGTACTGTCTTTCTTAATAGCATTTATGAGCATTTGATTCTCTCACAAACCCAGCAGAAAAAAAGTTAATGAAGAGTATGAACAGAATGCCAGGTTATTGTTTTTTTTCAAATCTTTGAAAACAACTGTACAATTTTTACAATGAAAAATGCACATAAAATATATTTGGTTTGGATTCCACTGACTCAAACATAATAGACGACATAAAAAGTTAAGACATTTTGCAAGTGCTTTGAAACCTATATCGGAATTAAAAACATCTGAAAAATACTGGCATTTTGCTTCAAAATTATTCTATTACAGTTGAGCTCACCCATCCCTTCCTCATCAAAGAGCAAGCCCAAGTCATTAAAAAAAGAAGTTACAGTGTGAATACTTCATGGTCTAGAATAGTATTTCCTCCTATTGCAAACTTTTATTATATTATAAAATAATCTGGGAGCTATCTTAGACTTTTAATTTTTTAAAACTTGAAATATTTTAATATTCACATTGATTTTAATTCCATATTTAACAGAACGAATAGAAAATGTTTGATAATCAGCCTGAGGCACTGCAAACTGTATAGACTTTTTTTTCAAAATAGCTTTTAAAAATTGATACAAAAATAAGAACACTTCCTTTTTGCCTGATCTTTCACATATTGACTTTATATTAAATATGGTTGGAAACAACATATTCACATACAGTTTAATTAACAAAAGAATAACCATATTTGCTTTAAAAATTTTTTTCTGGATATTTGGGATGAATCTAAAACTGCCAGGACCTGCTCTAAAAGGCCAGGAAAATACACATGAACTTAAATTTATTTTGTGTGTATGTGTAATGTTTTGTTTTGCATAAAATATAAACTATTCCAAATAGGTGCTAACAGAGGAAATTTTTCCTTTACAAATGGATTCTCATAAATTTTGTGTTGAAAGAGGTAAAATAAAAATGAGAAATGTGATGTGATTTTAAATAGATTAGGGTCAGCAAATATGCTTTTAAAAGTACTAGAAAACTAACATTTAAAAAGTACAAGATTCAACCACCAGCAGAATTGTTAAACGTTCTTGCCAGCCAATGCCTATAATGTTTAATATGTTGTTAAAGTGTTTTGTTTTCTGGGTTTATGAATAACTAATCCCTAAGAGAGATGACGTTGGACTTGCCCTGTCTACTCTTGACTATGAAAGGAACATGGTAACATTTGCTTTGCAAGGATGGTCCCAAATTGATGTCTTTCAAACACATTTCAAGTTCTGTTTCCATAATATGAGTTATGTTTTAACAATTTTATTTCTGCCTTTATCATGTAGTCAAAGAACTTTGTGTTTCGGACACTATTTACACATAGGTTTACCAGGGGCTGTATTTAAAAGGCAACAGGGATAATACCCATTTCTGTGGCCTCCACTTTCCCTACACCACTAGGTAGCAGTCAGGTGGTACTCACCAAATTGTCACATTTGTTTGAACATTTCCATGAAACCACACTGTAATTAGTTACTGAGGGCTACTGTAAATTCAGTAGGTAATACAGACACACATAATAATTATATCACAATAACTCAAGGAATCTCAGTGAGTTAGCTGGTTTAGTGTTAAGAGGAGATAGATCAAAGGTAAATGTGGGAATACTAAGTATAAACTCAGAAACAATTCCAAGTATTTTGTCAAATACAGATTTTTATCTCTGGAGTAGTTTATGAAAAACAGAATTTTTGTTAAATCTGCAATATTATCATATTAACTTTGCTACTAACCCCTACTATTTATGTAATCATTTTAGTTCCAAAGTGTTTTCCCAGTGGCCCTCACTTTGCACAAATCTGACATGCATGGATTTCAGTTATTACAGCTTGGATAAATAGCACCAGTCTGGCAAAAACATGGCTCAAATTTCATTTAGCATGGTAACTTACAATTAACTGTGAGTAACTGCATAAATACAAACTTCACTGCTAACTCTTCAGTCTACATGAATCACCTCAGTAACAGGTGTGTATTGTGATCAGTAACCAATCACATCACATCTTTAAGTCTGTCTGGGATGTCACTGAACATATTTTATTCAGTTCATGTACTGACAACTAAGTGTGTAGTTGTGTTGCCTCCTCATCTCCTAGTGATAAATTCTCATGACATTTTGCAAAAAAATGGACAATTAAAACAGAATTGGCAAAAAATAAATAAAAGAAAAGAAGCAAAAAGTGATAATGCAGGAAGTGAATGGAACATGGATGGAGCTGCAGAAGAAATAGTTCCCCTGGGAATGCAGACACTGCTGCTCTTTGAGTCTCTAAATCTGCATTCTGTGAAATCTTGCTGTTTGCAATAACGTGGATGGAGCTAGAGTGTGTTATGCTAAGTGAAATAAGCCAATCAGAGAAAGACAAATACCATATGATTTCATTCATATGTGGAGTTTGCGAAACAAAACAGATGAACATATAACATGGGAAAGTGGGGGGGAAGAGAAGAGAGGGAAACAAATCACAGGAGACTGTTAATGATAGAGAACAAACTGAGGGTTGATGGGGGGTGGGGACATGGCTAGAAGGGTGATGGGTACTAAAAAGGGCACTTGTGATGAGCACTGGGTTTTGTGTGTAAGTGAGGAATTACTGAATTCTACTCCTGAAACCAATACTGCACTGTATGTTCACTGAAATTTAAATTAAAACAATAAAAATAAATCTGCATTCTGGGTCTTAGTGAAGGTAAAGTGATGGACATTAGTGAAAAAACTTCATATTAAATAATTTCTCAGAGATATTTCAGACATGGAAATTGTGAAGGATAAAATCTTGGAAGCTGATCCAAACTTCCCAAAAGAGTAAAATTCATCAAGGCATAGAAAAGATGCTCACTTCCACTTGCAATTTAGAACAGAGGAAAGCAGGACGCACTGTTGAAACTATACTTCATAATTTTTTTACAGATTTTTAAAAAATGTTTTTTTATTTATTCTGAGAGAGAAAGAGGGGACACAAAAGGGGAGGGGCAGAGAGAGAGGGAGAGGGAGAATCCCAAGCAGGCTTCATGCTGTCAGCACAGAGCCTGACGTGGGGCTCAAGAGTCAGACGCTTAACCAACTGAGCCATCCAGGCACTCCTTCTTGATAATTTTTTAACAAACAAACAAACAAACAAACAAACAAAAACATGTGAATTCTCATTGTATCTAATGCTTACATTACAGTGTCTTAAATAGATATTAGGATTATTATTATTCAGCTTCACTATAGAGTTACAACCTGTAGTTAGGAGAGTTCTTAATGTTTCAGCACTTTTATTTATTCATTTTTAAATGTTTATTTTAAGATAGAGAGAGAAAGGGAGAAAGCATGAGCACTCACACACACACACACACACACACACACACACACACACACATGTAAGAACAGGGTAGGGACAGAGAGAGAGAGGGAGAGAGAGGATCCCAAGCAGGCTCCATGCTGTCAGTGCAGAGTCCAACATGGGGCTTGATCTCACAAACCATGAGATCGTGACCTGAGCTGAAACCAAGAGTCTGATGCTTAACCAACTGAGCCACCCAGCCACCCCGGCACACATTTTTAAAGGTCACAATCAACTATAATTTTCCTATTGATTATTAAGATTTCCTTGCACGCTTCTGGCTTGCACAGTCCTTTTCACAGCCCTGCACTACCAGGCCAAACCAGGACTGCCTGTACATTCTGTTTTATGCACTCACATCCAATTTTAGGGAGCAAACTCATGATCCCTAGGAGAACAAACACTTGCTGAATATCACAATCTCCCACAGTGGAGTCCTACAGAGGAAACTGCGCCTAAATTTTGCTATTGCTGAGTACTGATAGATTCTTTCCCCAAATTCCACTTTTTCTTAATTAAGTTCAAAAAATATTATGGTTGGCAAAATACTTACAGATCTGGTCTGTATGAACCAGTGTTGACATGGGACCTAAAAGTATAGTTTGTCCGGTTAATGGATCTTGAGACAAATGTGGGTGCACCGGATGATGGAGATGGCTGGCGTCATTGGAAGCACCTACAGAAGATAAAAAGATGCTTGCGTTAGTGACATTTAATCAGCGACAGCAAGTTTACCTTGCAACACATGCTTTGATTGACAGCTTGAATATTGCTATTTTTGCAAAGTGCTTTTTGGGATTTCAAAAATAAATTAATAGAACTGCTGCCATATTAAGGACAATGTCAGCTTTCACTGTGCATTGGCTAGATTAATGTTGTATCATGTTATGTTGTATATTAATAATGGACCTTGTGTGCTGTTTCCTGGAATCATTAGGTTTGCTGCCTGTTGTTAAGGCAATTCCAAGAATCACTTACCTCAAGTTTATAGTATTTGGGATCACACTAATAGCATAAACAACTTTTATTTCAGAAAGATGTCATTAGAAACACATTAAGCACCAGAAAACTAAAACTAAAATAAAATAAAATAAAGTGATTTTACAAGGAAATTTAATTTAGATCAGAACACAAAATAAATGATTTCTTAACTTATTCCTGACATTTATTGCAGCAATGAAATCTCATTTTTCCCTTCTCATTGTGTTATGTCAATTAATTATTTCAGGAGCAAAGTGTTTAGTTTTAAGGTATTTACTAGAAATATTTTTAGGTTCTGTTGCAATGCTGGTATCCTTGAGCTTTTAAAGGAGTCATGGCATAGAAAAATAGAATACACCCCTAGGAGTCCTAAAAATAGAAAATCTATTTCTATTCACCATATTTGAAAGGATAGAAACTGAGGCAAGAAGAACTGCAGGGGACAAAGATGGCAGAGACTAGTAAGAATGAGGATTTCAATATGTTCAAGTATTTTTGTCTCCATCAAATGGGTTTTGCAGACTTTCTAAATGTTAAAAAAAAAAAAAAATGAATCCACTATGTCACAGACAAAAAATAAATAGATTCTGCTCCAGAAACCAATACTACCTATGTATGCTAACTAACTTGAATTCAAATAAATAAAATAAAATAGAAAAACTTGGAAGAAGATAAACAAACAAACAAACAAATAGGTCTGTCAACCTATTACAGACTGCAATGCTAATAAATAATAAATTCTTAAATGTACTCACCACCCAGTAACATTTCCTGAAGTAAGTTGTCAATTTTAACCATCCCAAAAAGTTTAACGAATTGTATTTGCTCAATCATTTGCCAGGTGATGCTCTGCAGCGTGGGCAGAAGCAAGAGCAGCTCTCCAAACCTCCCCCGGGAGTCATACTGCCTGTCATTGATGTAGTCCTCCAAACTCAGCTGCACTTGGAACCGCATGTTCTTAATCTTTACCGGGTCGCTTAGCCCTTTTGCATCTAAGAAAGGAAGAAAAGGGGCAATCTAAGAGATCGCATCTTGCTAGAGTGTGAGAGAAAATATTCCAATATTAAATAATGGTTAATTTTCATTTTAATTGTTGTTTAATGGAAATCTGAAACAAACCTGGATCAAAAAATACAATTGCCTTCAAACAAGCATATTCATTGTCATCAATCTGAATTTCTTGAAATGGTCGTACCAACTCGTCTAGAACCCGGTTGGCCACGCGGCTGATCTCAATTTCACTGCTGTTGCGGTGAATTACGTAGTTGTTTCCTAGGAGGAAAAAAAAAAAGATCAGCACACCCCAACAAAAGATTGTCGGATATGATTTAAGTTTTCACAAATAAATATTTTAAACGGTTCTTCCCTTGAAGGAATAGGAATAGTACTTTCTTTCAGTAGTGGATTGGAAGAATAAATATTGCTAAAATGTCAATACTGCAAAGCTCTCTACACATTCAATGCAATCCCAATCAAATTGCACCAGCATTCTTCTTGAAGCTAGAACAAGCAATCCTAAAATTTGTATGGAACCACAAAAGACCCCAGAATAGCCAAAGTAATTTTGAAGAAGAAGACCAAAGCTGGAGGCATCACAATCCCAGACTTGAGCCTCTACTACAAACCTGTAATCATCAAGACAGCATGGTATTGGCACAAAAACAGACACATAGACCAATGGAATAGAATAGAAACCCCAGAATTAGACCCACAAAAGTATGGCCAACTAATCTTTGACAAAGCAGGAAGGAATATCCAATGGAAAAAAAAGACAGTCTCTTTAACAAATGGTGCTGGGAGAACTGGACAGCAACATGCAGAAGGATGAAACTAGACCACTTTCTTATACCATTCACAAAAATAAACTCAAAATGGATAAAGGACCTGAATGTGAGACAGGAAATCATCAAAACCCTAGAGAAGAAAGCAGGAAAAAACCTCTCTGACCTCAGCCACAGCAATTTCTTACTTGACACATCCCCAAAGGCAAGGGAATTAAAAGCAAAAATGAACTATTGGGACCTCATCAAGATGAAAAGCTTCTGCACTGCCAAGGAAACAATGAAGAAAACTAAAAGGCAACCGACGGAATGGGGAAAGATATTTGCAAATGACATATCAGGCAAAGGGCCAGTATCCAAAATCTATAAAGAACCCACAAAACTCCACACTCAAAAAACAAATAATCCAGAGAAGAAATGGGAAGAAGACATGAATAGACACTTCTCTAAAGAAGACATCCAGATGGCCAACAGGCACATAACAAGATGCTCAACATCACTCGTCATCAGGGAAATACAAATCAAAACCATACTCAGATACCACCTCACGCCAGTCAGAGTGGCTAAAATGAACAAATCAGGAAACTTATAGATGCTGGAGAGGATGTGGAGAAACGGGAACCCTCTTGCACTGTTGGTGGGAATGCAAACTGGTGCAGCCGCTCTGGAAAACAGTGTGGAGGTTCCTCAAAAAATTAAAAATAGATCTACCCTATGACCCAGCAATAGCACTGCTAGGAATTTACCCAGGGGATACAGGAGTGCTGATGCATAGGGGCACTTGTACCCCAATGTTTATAACAGCACTTTCAACAATAGCCAAATTATGGAAAGAGCCTAAATATCCATCGACTGATGAATGGGTAAAGAAATTGTGGTTTATACACACAATGGAATACTATGTGGCAATGAGAAAGAATGAAATATGGCCTTTTGTAGCAACGTGGATGGAACTGGAGAGTGTTATGCTGAGTGAAATAAGCCATACAGAGAAAGACGGATACCATATGTTTTCACTCTTACATGGATCCTGAGAAACTTAACAGAAGACCATGGGGGAGGGGAAGGAAAAAAAAAAAAAAAGGTTAGAGAGGGAGGGAGCCAAAACATAAGAGACTCTTAAAAACTGAGAACAATCTGAGGGTTGATGGGGGGTGGGAGGGAGGGGATGGTGGGTGATGGGTATTGAGGAGGGCACCTGTTGGGATGAGCACTGGGTGTTGTATGGAAACCAGTTTGACAATAAATTTCATATTAAAAAAAAAAGAAAGAAAATCTTAAGAACACGTCAAGGATAAATGACATTGATAATATGATCACATGCATTTTAACAGACTCAGTCACTAGTGATAACACGAAAGTGCAGACTAATAACAAGCTAATAATTGACAGGAGAGAAACAAAATATAATAATTACCCTTCCACTATGTCAGTTATCTATTAGTGTCTTAATCATTAATGAGTGTAACACAAAACCTAAAGAAACTTTCTTGCTTACAGTGGATAAAAAGAGGACTCCTTTAGTGGTCTAGGTATATGTAGGTGTAACAACTTTTGAAACACAACTTTAACAGGCCTAAGTAGATGAATTCAAGAAAGTTCAGAAATTGAACAGAGACTAGACTCCCTAATCCCTAAGGATGCTCCAATTTAGAATGTCTCTGGCTGTATGTGACAAATAGTATAGCTTCGAAAATATTAGAAACTAGAAGTTATTAGAGCTCCTAAGATAACAGCTAACTTGTTATTTTCTGATTTTATAAGAAGTCAATATTCTGAATTCTTTCATTGCAGGCAAAGACAATCTTCAGTGTAACAACATGTAAAAAGATCTAAAAAAATATAGACTTGCTCTTATGAAAAGTTAGTTTACCTAATTATTCAGGGTAAAACAATTTAGAAATAGGTAGCAAATACATTTGAGTTTTTAAGTATACTGTATTCAATCTATAATGAGAGCAGTATTATAGCAGTCTTATAAATGCAGGAGAGTGTTTAATAGAATCTAAGAGCATTGTCTCTGCAGTCACATTATGTGGTTTAGAATCCTGGCTCTATCCCTTACTAGCTTTGTGACCTTAAGTTAACTTTCTCTGCCTGCATTTCTTCACCTGCAGAATAAAAGTACGTACCTATCCCTTAGGGTTATCATGAGGATTAAATGAGATAGCATGTATTTATATGTAAAGCACTTAGAGAATGCATCTTGCATAGTAAGTCCTATGCAAGATGTAAGATATTAGCTATATCTATTATATTAGCTATATCATATGTGAAAAATATATCATATTTTATTTATTCCTATTTTGGGTTAAAATATCTAACACAAAGACATATTGAGCAATCTAGTCATCATTTCACACAGCCAGAGAGAAGTGGAGATAATAATCATTACAGCCATCTCAACTCTCTCAACAGGAAAACTAATTTTAAAAGGTAAGTAAGGTGGGTGGATGGAAGCAATTGCTTAAGGAAGACAAAAGCTTTCCCTTGTGTCTTCTTCCCCCATTCAACCTGCCATCCTACTTTGTCTCTTCCAGCACTACTACTTAACTATCAGGATTTTCAGACATAGTCACCAAATAATTTTTTTAACTTGGGATTTTGCATCATATCATAGGCAATGAGATCATAGGAAATAGACATGTTCCTTGGAAGTGTATAAAACAAGTTACAAGTATTAAGCAGCCACTGAAGGAGTTGGAAACAACACTGAGACTCCAATAAAGTGGTCACATAAATCACCAGTTATTTGTCCTGATAGGATTTAAAGATACTTCATATTCTGTTTATTGAGCAACATTTCTCTTTTATTTTTAAATCTTTTCCCTCCAGTTTTATTGAGAAATAACTGACATACATCACTGTATAAGTTTAAGAAGGACAGCATGATGGTTTGATTTACATATATTGTGAGATGATTACCATGGTAGGTTCAATTAATGTCCATCTTCTCATGGATACAACGAAAACAGAAGGAAAAAAATCCTCTTGTAATGAAAATGCTTAGAATTTACACTCTTAACAATGTCCACACATATTATACTGCAAGTGTTAGCTCTAGTCATCATGTTGTACATCATATCCATAGTATTTATTTGACTTGTAACTGGAAGTTTGTACCTTTTATTTTTTTAATTTTTTTTTACGTTTTATTTATTTTTGAGACAGAGAGAGACAGAGCATGAATGGGGGAGGGGCAGAGACAGAGGAAGACACAGAATCGGAAGCAGGCTGCAGGCTCCAAGCTCTGAGCCATCAGCCCAGAGCCCAACGCGGGGCTCGAACTCAAGGACCGTGAGATCGTGACCTGAGCTGAAGTCGGACGCTTAACTGACTGAGCCACCCAGGCACCCCAAGGAAGTTTGTACCTTTTGACCACCATCTCCAACTTATATTTTTAAAAATTTTTCATGTTTATTTATGAGAGAGAGAGTCAAAGTGTGAGAGAGGAAGGGGAAGAGAGAGAGGGAGACACAAAATCTGAAGCCGGCTCCAGGCTCTGAGCTGTCAGCACAGAGCCCGATGTGGGGCTTGAACTCTCAGACCACATGATCATGACCTGAGCCAAAGTCAGATGCTTACCAACTGACCCAACCAGGTGCCCCTCTCCAACTCTTATTTTTAAATGTTAATGCACCCGAAACATCTCAATGCCCTCTGAACTTCGCTGCAAGGAAGTCAAGGAAACATAGGGTCTTGAACAAGGATACAATTAATTAAATCCAATTTGTGAAATGAGAGTACCATTTGGCAGTGTCTTGAATGCTTGCTACATACAGAATAGATCCTGTGTAAAGATGAAGCATGCATAATTTCTTCTTAAATTAAAAAAAAAAAAAACTTACCCAAAAGCAAAATATCTTTATACACCATGGATCTCTTTGTCGCTCCAAGCAGTAAATGTTCCCCTGCGTGAGCTCTCAACAGTGCCACCTTAATGAAAAATTTCAAGTTTAACAATTAATTAGAAAATATAATGATTAAAAGATGGTATAATATGTATCTGATTAATTCAGTGCTCTTTAAGCCCGGGACCTTTTTTTTTTGGTTTTAATAAACTATAATATTCATAGATGCTTGCCATCATTAAGCCTTCTATTTTTCTATTTCAGCATGTCAATAGAGTTTTACTTTTCATAATTTCTAAAGCTTAGAAGTTAATACAAACAAACAAAATAGATCTGGAGTGAAATAGAATCAAACAGAGTTCAAATGCTTCCTGGTCATACCTGTTGAATCTTAGATAAGTTAACCAGTATGTTTGGGACTCAATTGTTTTCATCTGTCAAATGGAGGTAGTGATAAAAATCTCAAAGGTAGTCATGAGGACCAAATAAGAAAACATATGTAAAAAACACTCTATTCTTACACATAATAGGCTGAATCAACAAAAGCAAAGCAAGGACTTGTGACAAACTAAGAAAAGGATGGATAACCTCATTGCTGACACTTTGTAGACTGAAGCTAATTGCACTAAGCTTTCAACTGAGCTTTATGCATACGCTCAACTGTCTACTTGCCATCACCTCTAGGAAGACTAGGAAGCATTCCAAATATAAAACATCAAAGTAATGTTTCTCCAATATCTTCATCATCTTACTAAATGGTCTGCTCATCCAAAATGCTTGTTCACGTCAGAATCCAAAGCCCATTTTGATTCCTTTCTAGTTGTACAGCAAATCCGGGTACTGCTTCTCCATAGCTACCACCCCAGCCCGAGCCTTTGCCATTCTTCATCTTGCCTGCCACAATGCGCTCCACAGAGCTAATAGGTTGATTCTTGCTTCCCTTCTGGTTCCTCCATCCTAAATCCTTCTTGACAGAGCTTCCCAGATAACTTTTGTGAAACAATAGTCACTTACTATCATCCCTCTCCTGAAAACTCCTCACTGGTTTCTAATTGCCTTTACAATAAAACCCAAAGTCGTTAACAATGGCCTTCCAGGTAACAGCACAATGGTTTGTCCTCCCCCGCTCCTTCCCCTCCCCCCCCCCCCCCCCCCCCCCGACTTCTCTGATCTCAGCTTATGATATCCCTTGTTCTCTTGTTCTCTTTTCTCTGCACTCATTATTTCAACTTGCCTCAGAGCCTTTGAACATGCTGTTCCTATCCCTGGAATGTCTTGTCCTCAGATGTTGGTATGTTTGGTCCCTTGTCATTCAGGTCTCAGGAAAAGTCACTGATCCCCAATTTAAAGTATGTCTTGCCATTCCAACACAGTCATTCTACAACTCACCCCATTCCATTTTATAGAACTTATCCCCACCTAGAATTAACTTACTCATAATCTGTATCTTTTTTATTGTCTGTCTCTCCCAAATAGAGTGCAGACTTTATGAGAATCATGAGTCTGTATTTTTACTGCCAGATCGTCACAGAACCTAAAATGGAACTGTAGTCCCAATAAATATTCGTTTGATGAATTTTCTGAGTGAATTTAACTGATCTAGGATCAGTTTTAAAAATTGTTAAGTGGAGATAATAACATTTATGTCAGAGGTCCTGAGGGGATTCAATAAAATAATGTAATATTTAATGCAACTGAAAGCTACTTCTCTAATGCCTTAACCACACTGGACATTTGCCCGTCCAAGGCTAGTAATGTTATATTGTTAGTATTCAAGCATCATTTAGCAAATAAAAACAATTTTGACAGGTTACTAGATTTTAATTTTCCAATTTTTAAATCATTGCCTTCACACATAAGTCAGCAACTTTTAAAGAGGAGTGATAATAAAAATATAAAACTGATAAATAACATAACCTACTTATATGGCTTGGGGTGAGACACGTATGTTTTAGCAATTTAGCATTATTCACTCTGAAATAACCTTCTGAGCTTAGCTATCTTTATGACATGTCAATAACCATGACTCATACCAGGAAGGCAGTTACAGAACATTTTAAGAATGATTTCAGAATTCATAGTACTTTTTTTATTTTTTTATTTTTTGGTCACCAGGATTTCACCTGTCCTAGAAATATAACTTCTGACTTCCTATGATCACTTTTCGTTCTGGTTGTATAAGTATTTTGCCCTTCTCTGATTTTTAAACAATCAAAATGCACCTTTCCCTTTAATTGTTTGTTTTTGTATATCAGTGATAAAGAACATGGCCAGAGGGTGTAAAAATATACACTGGGCATAATACATATCATGGTTTACTCAGTGTGGGGAATTAAAAATTTTCAAATTATATGCATCTACAAAATATTATAAACTATTTAAATGGAGGCATTAAAAATGAATCTGATGCTAATAATCTAATTTTCACAGACTAGGAAATTAAATTCTGAACTATTCATTAAAATGTCTTAATGTATATATGACAAAACACCAAAATATATGTATTAGGAAAAGTTTATTGTGTCCGAAATACTATTGAAATCTGTTGACTTCAGAGCATGATTCTAGAGATGTTTTTGCCGAACCCATATTTTTATACAGTAAATGCTAGGATAGAATTGACAACATGAAAGGCAAAATTTTATGTTAATTGCATAGAGTTCCTACCAAGACACCAACACAACCTGTGAGGTTTCTGTCTAGGAGTGGCCTGGTATTTCCATGGAATTTTATATGGCGCCTTCCAAGATACACTAAGACATGAGAGTATACCTTTTCCCTCCCAAACATTTGTCTCACAATGGCAGTTACTTGCTATCCTGCTTTTCTTCTTCACTTAAGCTTTTTCAACTCCAAGAGGGAAGATCAGTGTCTTCCTCAACTTCACCCAATTAATAAATTTGCAAGACCCCTAACACAGAAGTTAAACAGTTGTGTCTCTTAATAGAACAAGGTGACTGGACAAGAAAGCCAATCTTTCCTTCACAAGATAATTTAACTTGTCAACTATGGTAAACCTATTTTAAATATAATTTAAAAAACACATAAACTGGGCAAAGTTCAAAAATCATTTCTGAAAGCATTCGTAAAATCTTTAACTTATACCTGGTCATCCAGCGGTAACTCACAGAAGGCGGGGATATATTTAGCCCATTCCACCAAGACTAAGAGCTGCTGCTTCATAGATTCGCAGACATCACCGATACTTGCAATTTTCTTAACATTTATGTCAGTGCTTGCTCCAGGGCTTGAGACTGAGATCTGGCATTAAGAAGATTACATTAATTTATCATTTCAAATAACACCTGAGTACCATTTCTCTTTTTTCTATGATTCCAATAAGTAAACACCTTTGAAGTGGACACTATCATTGCCACAGTATCTTGAAATATATGAAACATTTTTAAATTGAGAAAAAAAAATACCAACCAGTACAAGTTAAATTGAAAACATTCACTGCACAGTACCATGGCTCTGGGAGCACTACCTTCTTTTACTGGCAAACCCATAAAATAAGTTACTCAACTTTCAGGGAGTTTCCTAATTCAAAATGACTATACAGGAAGATATGCAGTATTCACCTGAAATACACTCTGCGATTTTATTTTTAATTAAAAAATGATATTTCCACTAAGAAAGCCCACCTTTAACTTTTAAAAATATCCGAAGAAAACGTTTCCAGTGGATACAGTTTACCAAACTGAGGAGAAAAGATTTAGACGAGAAGCCAGAACTGCAGTAAATAAAAGCCCATCAACATAAAATTAAGAAACCAACTTTTGACTCAGCAACATGGAAAAGCTTAACATGGAATGGAAAAGTTTTCAAACTATATATAATTTTGAACTATATAAAATATAAGTGGCTTCAAATGCTTTTCTACTAAAGAAAATCTCTTTCTAAAAGTCCTTATAAACTTAATTTTTGAATATGTGTCTGTGTGGTATACATGTCTTTCTATGTGTATGTTTATTTCCTCACAGCTTCCCTTTAAGCCATTTCATAAGTGCTCTATACGACTATCAAGTAATCTTCAAATACTGATGATAATGGTGATGTTAGCCTCATCATACTACTCTCATGCTATTAAAAACGAAAGTAGTTGCACTGACTCGTTATAGGACCTGATTAATAGTTAGCTATTTCATAATTTGCTTTATAATAGAAAAATACCATTAACTTTTCTAATGCAGCAATGCCAAAATAAACTGTCTTCAAAAGGTTTCTTCATCTTAATTTTAAACGATTTATTTTTATGTGTATAACTAATGACAGACATTTTTTAAACTTTGGAACTGATATTCTCATTCTAGAAGTTTAAAATAATAAACTCTTTCTCCATTGGCTTCTGAATTCTGGCTCTTCTCTTAAATACTTGTTTCCAAAGCTGATGCCAAGATGAGTTCTTGAGTCCAGAAACCATTTTCAAGGAAGCAAGCTCTGATGATAGGTCTCAACCAAACTCCCAAAAAGCCACAGTAACCAATTTTACAGATTTAATCAGTGAAGCAAGACAGTGCCCCCAGAACACTGTGCTCCTCATTCAGAATTTTAAATCAATCTCATAAGCTAACTTTTACTGAACAATAGTGCACTGAAATGCATTTTGGTTTTTCTTTTTTTTCTGTTTAAAAACAGGAAGTTGTCCAGGGAAAGTCAAAATTAAGTCAACAGTCCACCTAATACTTTCAAAGTAAAACTGCAACTGATTTAAGTAGTGAGCACATGTAAAGGAACGTAGATTATTTTAGAATTATGCCTAAACAGACATTTGATTCTTTTAAACAGGATTGAGTACCGGTGTGCATTGCATACCTGGCGAGACCGAATTTCTGCCTGTGCCAGTGTGTTAATGGAGGGGATGTTGCTGCCATCAAATGTGCTCCTTCTGGTGCTTATTCGATCACGTTCATTTTGCACAGCTAGGGAAGAAAATCACAGTATTCACTGGTCAGTTCTCTTCAGTCCGCGTCAGGACATACAGTTTAAAGATTAAAAAATACTAATAAAAAGTAAAAATGGATATTTCTTAAAGACCGGGGAAGGGGTTAAGACAGAGGGGGAGGTATGACCGAAAGTATGTTTCATTCTGTACTGCTTTTAAAAAAGTAGAAAGCCAGGCCTGTCAATAGAGCTCATAAAATACTGCCTTTTGAAACTTCATGGTTGCATGCGTGTCACAAAGTGTTGGGTCAGCCAGTTCAGCCACGCTGTATAACAGGATGACTTTCCATTCTCTCAAAGTTAATAAAACCATAAGATAAGTAGATGAAGAGTATCGCCATAAGATTGACCAAGTCAGAGAGTGTATCCACTGTTAGAAGATATGAGTCATAGATTTTGAAACTTCCATATTCGTTTTTTTTTCCTTAAACACTAGCCAAAACGGAAATTAAATTTATTTAGTGAAGGTGAATTTAAGCTTGCAGTTTTATAATCTCTTGTGAAACCATGTCCTTGGGACAGTTTACTAACATTAATAAAGCAAAAGTTGCAGCAAGGGGTCTCTCCCGAGAAGAATGAGGTTTTGAACATCAGCATTTTGGAAAGATGAAGACTTCTTAAGTATTATACAAAAAGCTTCTAAGAGAGAGCCAAATTCCTTATTGAAAACTACATTTTAAACATAAGGAAGAGTGAACAAGGGAGTATTACCTTGTATACGTGTCATACAAAGAAAAATACAAGTCAGATATCAAAGTTAGTGTTTAAAACTTAGGAGATAAATGTATCTTCTGTTAACCAAAAAGAACAAAAACAAGGCCTATAGTCCTTAAATCTTTTTAGATCAATATGCTACTCTGTATTGCTGGAGAGCTAAGACATTAAACTATTAGAATTTTTTATGCAATTATTCTCCTTAATACTAAAGAGATTCATCAGTTCCTATGCCAAAATCTACTATCTACCCAAACGTACTATTAACCACCAACTCATTAATTTGGAAGAGAATATACTGGACTTTTGCCTTTAAGAGTGAGTAGTGTTTAAGTTGGAGTGAATCATTAATATTTTATTTTAAAATCATATTTACTGGTAGCTTACTCCTTTTTTTCTCCCACAGAAATTGTCATTGATTTGTAGCCCAGACTGACTCATGTGGAAATGCATATGTGGAGATAAAAAATTAAAATGTAAGCTATGATTTTATGAATTTCATTTACATGATCAACCCTTGGAAACATGCCAAAAGAAATTCTGAACATTTGTCATCTTCTTACTGCTATCATTTTTGACATAAAACCATGTTTATATATGTTTCCATCTAACTAACTTTGATATTATGTTATTACTGTAAAGAAGAGAAATATATCTACTTTGAAACCCAAAAGCTACTTCCTAGTCTATTTAGGAAAAAAAAAAACAACAAGGCATTATTCTATGAGCAATAGAAGACATGATTTAACTATTTTTGAAAGTAATTTTATTTCAAAACCTGTCCACTTTTAAAGGAAATACAGGATGGAGACTTGCTTACACTTTTGTAGGAGTGATGCTGGGGTTCATGTAGAAATAGGTGAAGTTGACTGACAGAGTATATAATTAATCCCATAAACTACTGAATATGCCATTAGAAATAAGTCATTTTGTAATGACAAAGTGCTTCTCCCTTAGTTCTGTAAACTTTATTTTGCCTTTTTTTTTGAGATTAGCAGTCTGAATGAAACTAATGGAATTTTTTGTGTCTTTAAAATATTGTGACAAAGAAAAAATGAGTTATGTTCAAGATAGGTATACTTCTGTAGTGTATTAACCTGATTTAATTTTTATGGTTTGTAAAATAGTTCTGAAAATTATTTCTTTGTCTATGATAGGCATAAGCCTGTGACAAAACTGAATAAGCATAAAATCTTGCAGAGGCTCATCCCAACAAATCCCCCAGATTTGTTTCTGAATTAACCATATTTAGGGGGCGTGCCTGGGTGGCTCAGTCTGTTAAGCATTGGACTATTGATCTCTGCTCAAGTGTATCTCACAGTTGGAGGCTGCTTGGGGATCTCTCTCTTTCCCTCTCCCTCTGCCACTCCCCCATTTGTGCTTGCTCTCGCTGTCTCTCTCTTCTCGAAATAAATAAATAAACATAAAAAATAAATAACCATATTTAGAATGTAGGATAGTATAATCAGATTATTTACTATGTTTGAAATACAATTAATGCACACTAAAATAGAGTATCTACTCCATTGTCTCTGTTCCTCAATAGAATGTAAGCTCCCTGAGAGGAAGGACTCTTTTTTTCTGTTATGTTCACCACTGCAGCCTTAACGCCATGAACAATTTTTAGAAAGAAGTGCTCAATAAATATTTCTTAAATAAACAAATGAATGAGCAAAAAGCTCATGTTTAGTCAATGTTGATGAAATGAATAAAGATATTCAGTTGCAACCTATTAATCAAGTTTGGCATTTATCTTTGGAACGTGGTATTGGAATATTATTTAGATGATAATTTTGTTTCCAGGGATAAGACAGTAATAGAGATAATAGTTTCTAGAATCAGACAGTCATCAGAGACTAGGTGTCAGTGTTCTTGGGTAAATTCTTACACTCAAGGAATTATAGATTCTTCATTTAGGCAATTCAGAACACAGGTGAAAAGGTTATTGTGATTAAATGAAGATGTATATTTTTTAACACTTTTGCTTAAATAATTGTCATTATTATACTATATATTATTACCTTCTTTTTTCATTCCTGCTCTAAAACACTTTCTTAATCGACAATATCTACATTGATTCCTTTTGTCCTTGTCAACAACACATTGCCGACTGAACCTACAACATCAAACAAAGAAAGATTAGCTTGCAGACAACTATTTATTTATTCAAAAAACACACAAATAAACAGATAAATAAAACTTGAATAAGTATGGTCAAGTGTGGCCCAAAAGGAAGAACATATAAGAACAATCACCTGCGACATTTCCAGTCAGTGATCAGCATGTGCATGGAAATGCCCATCAGCTGATGAACAGATCAATAAAATGTGGAAATAAAGGCCTCACCTCTCATGCAGTCTTTACAGTAAAATAAAACTGAATGATATCTCACTTCTCCCCGGTATACATTACCACTTCAATCATGAGTCATGAAAGCCAAATCTGGTTTAAAAATCTTTGACATGTGAATTCTAATTGCTTATTACTAAATGGTTTCAGTGTAATGGAGAATATATCAGGACTTCATTCCTCTGCTCCCTTCATGCTTTGCTCTCTTTAAATATTTTCCTATTAATTTTAAATGTGCCTCACATGCAATTGAAATTGCTGTAACTGCTCAGTTACATAACCAGAGTCACAGCATTGAGCGTAGTCTCTGTATAATTGGGTACTACCTCACACTCACTAAAATGGCTATAATCAGGGGGAAAAAAACGAAAAAACAGACAATAACAAGTGTTGATGAAGATGTGGGGAAAACTGGAGCCCTCATACTTTGCTTTTTTTTTTTAATACATTGCTTTTTGTAATATAAAATGATGGAGCTGCTTGGGAAGAAAGTTGGGTAGTTTTTTGAGAAAAGTTAAACGTTAGAGTTACTCTATGACCCAGCAATTACACTCCTGGGTATACACACAAAAGAATGAAAGCATATGTTCACACAAAAACTTGTACATACATGTCCACACCACCATTATTCATAATAGCCAAAGTGCAGGGATAGACCAAATGCCCATGAGCCGATGAACAGATCAATAAAATGTGGTACACAGACACGATACCTATTATTGTTTGGCAATGAACAGGAATGGAGGACTGATGTATGTTACAACACAGATGAACTTTGACAACACTATGCTAAGAGAAAGAAGTCAGACACAAAGGCTACATATTATACCCAGGCATACCTGAGACAGACTGCTGTTTCATACCACCACAATAAAGCAAGTATCATAATAAAGTGAGTCAAATGAAATTTCTTGCTTTCCCAGTGCATATAAGAGTTATGTTTACACTATACTGTAGTCTGTAAAGTGTGCCACAGCATTGTCTAAAATAGCGATGTAGTACCTTAACTAAAAATACTCTATTGCTGAGGCGCCTTGGTGGCTCAGTCGGCTAGGCGACTGACTCTTGATTTCAGCCAAGGTTGTGATCTCATGATCCGTGAGATTGAGCCCCGCATCAGGCTCTGCACTGACAGAGTGGAGCCTGCTTGGGACTCTCTCTTTCCCTCTCTCTGCCCTTCTCCCACTCGCACTCTCTATTCCTCTCAAATAAATAAACCTAAAAAAAAAATATTGATAAACACTACTAAGCATTATCTGAACTTTCAATGAGTTGTAATCACTGATCACCATAACAAATGTAATAATCATGAAAAAGTTTGAAATATTGTGAAGAATTACCCAAATGCGACACACAGACACAAAGTTGGGAAAATGGTGCCAACAGACTTACTCAACACAGGGTTGCTACAAACCTTCGATTTGCAAAAAACACAATATCTGTGTAGCACAATACAGTGAGGTGTGTCTGTAATTTAATTTATATCAAATGTCCAGAAAAGGCAAATCTATACAAATAGAAAGTGGATTAGTAGTTGCCTATCATTGGAGGGGAGGGAGTTAGGGAACTGGGGGGGGGGCGGTGGTGACTGCTGAAGGGTATATTGTCTCTTTGCATGGTGACAAAAGTGTTCTAAGTTGGTTGAAGTGATGGTTACACAACTCTGGGAACATACTCAAAACTGTGTTGTACACTTGAAAAAAGAGAAAAATACAGTCTCTGGAATTAGATGTGAGCTTGATTCTCAGGTCCATCATTCACTCTCTTTTTTTTCTTTAAGTTTATTTATTTATTTTGAGAGAGAGACAGAGATAGTGAGTGGAAGAGGAACAGAGAAAGAGGGAGAGAGAATCCCAAGCAGGCTCTGTGCTGTCAGCGTAGAGACCGACTCGGGGCTCGAACTCACAAACAGTGAGATCATGACCTGAGCTGAACCAAGAGTCAGACGCTCGACCGACTGAACCACCCATGTGCACCCACCATTCGCTCTTGGTAGGACTTGGGGATATTATTTAACATTCCCAAATTAATTTACAGTTGTCCAATAGGAAGGAGCTGCAGTAAAAAGTTGTTGTGAGAAGGTATTTTTAAGGCTTTGGGGCAAATATCAATCATATAGTAAAATAATAACATTTTCTAATAATAATAACAAAATGATAAAATAATAACAAAATTCTATCATAAAATTGCCCACATGTATTGGTATATTACTGATTATTTGTGGCTGATTATTAATGATGGGAATAAAAGAACTATTTTGTGATCAATAAAAGAAGATATTGCTTCTGAAAATGATGGGTAGCTACTTTAAACCGAATGAATATAAAGCCTACTATAAATGAATTGAGTCAGAAGAGAGATATTTTCAGAGTGAGAAGAAAAGAATTGTTCACTTGGGAATGCATGGCTGAGGAGGCTTCAGGAGAGGGAACTGGATTAGCAATAAATACAAGAGGAAAACACACCCAATTAACATTAGTGAAAAAATTGAATAAACATTTTTATTAAACACCTGTACAAGATTCTGGTGTAGAGAGTTTAAAAAAAGGAATATTACCTGTCTCCTCTATTCAGGGAAACTAGAGTCTAACAGAGTATACATACAAATTTGCAAACAGCCATAATAAAACAAAACAAAAAAATAAAAAAAAAAAAAAAACCAAAACAACCATAATGTGAGAAGTATTGAAACAGTAATTTAAAGTGCTTTGGGAGGGGAGTGCCTGAATGGTTCAGTCGGTTAAGCATCTGATTCTTGATCTACCTCAAGTCTTGACCTCAGGGTTGTGAGTTCAAGCCCATATTGGGCTCCATGCTGGACGTGGAGCCTAATTAAAAAACAAAACAAAACAGGGGTGCCTGGGTGGCTCAGTCAGTTAAGCCTCTGACTTTGGCTCAGGTCGTGATCTTGCAGTTTGTAAGCATGAGCCCAGCGTTGGGCTCTGTGATCCAGCTCAGAGCCTGGATCCTGCTTCAGATTCTGTTTTTCTGTCTCTGCCCCTCCCTCGTTCACACTCTCTCTCTCTCTCTCAAAATAAATAAACATTTATACACACACACACACACACACACACCCATATATATATATACAAAACAAAACAAAAACAAAGTGCTTTGGGAGGGAAAGCCCAACTTTAATGTAAGGAAGAGTTAAGAGTGGAAATGAAATTTGCACATCTGAGGAAATGGATAAATTTGAGACCAGCAAAATCTGAGCTTAAGAAACCTTCATGGTCTTACACTTTCATCATTATAATAATAACTATTTTCCAAATGGAAAATCATAGCATTTGCTTAATGCCAAAATATGTAAAGAAGGCTAAGTTGGCAGCAATACTCATGTTGGGAAGGTGTGAGGAGTTAAACTCTATATGCGGTGGGAATATTTTTTTAAATTCCAAAAGTTGCTACGGGAACACTCCTTTCTCACTTTTCCCGTCCAATAAGGGAGGGAATCTTGGAAGCCCGTGGTGCTGATGTTCTTTGATTCCTACAAGTCTGTTGGATCACACCATTTTTCATATGTATGTATTACACCTTTAACAGAACACATGATTCAAAATATTTTGTAATTTTGATTACAATACGTGTAATTTTGTATTTATTTTAGCTGTTAATTTTGTAAAAGCACTCAATATTTAATGTAATCAGAGAAAAACATTTTAACGAAGGAAATTTACTTGGTCTACTTTTTACCTCTAGAGTTTTGAAATATATAAAAGCAAGAGTCATCTAACTATGTATACATTTTTGTTTATCAAGAAGATTTTAAAGTAGGGTATACACATTTTTTAACCAACTTTAAGCCCTCCTGGAAAAATTACGGGAGAATACTAGTTGGCTATTCAGAGAGTTATTAACTTTTTCCAGATCCCTAGAAATCAGGTTGCACCATATTGTGAGAGAGTTAATTTTTTCCTAAAGGTCTAATTTTTCCTAAAGTAACATAGCTTTTCTATACAAGCTTTTCATCAACAGAGCAAGCATTGATATTTTTCTCTTACCATCAGCCATTCTTTAATAGTTCACATTTAAGAGACCTAATCTGCACTCAAGAACTGTCATTCTTGAGGTGCCTGCATGGCTTAGTGGGTTAACCACGGCCGACGTCAGCCCAGGTCATGATCTCACAGTTTGTGAGTTTGAGCCCCACATTAGGCTCTGTGCTGACAGCTCAGAGCCTGGAGCTTGCTTCAGAGTCTGTGTCTCCCTTTCTCTCTCGCCACCCCTCCCCAGTTTGTGCTCTCTCTTTCTCTCTCAAGAATAAATAATAAACATTAAAAAAAAAAAAAGAACTGTCATTCTGAACACTCAAGGTGGAACATCTAACCCTAACTTGTACTATGATGTTAACTAGATATTATTTTTTTAAAGGCCTACTAGAAATATGTGACATATACAGTACAGTTAAATATGTTTTAGACAAAACATTAAATTCAATGGCAAAATTGTGGCATGACAAATATATTTAAAATTTTGGGACTGAAAATTTAATTTCATTCACTGACATCAACAAACTACCAAAATCATCTGTGCTTTTGTAATTTTGTTTTAAAAGACTCAGGCTGTGAGATGTTGAAAATAAAATTATTACGCAGAAAAATACACAGATTGGGAATCCATTTAAATATAGATTTAAATATGTCTATTGGTATGTGAACATGTGGTAAAACAATAAAGAAACACAAAGAAAAGCCAAACACCATATTTCAGACAGTAGTCACCTCTGGGAGAGAGGAGAGAAAGAGAAAGTGATAGGGGAGGTGGGTTCACTAGATGCTTCAACTATATTGATCTAGGTTGGGTGGTAAGTATGTGGGGTTTTTTAATACATTTGTGTCTAAAATGTTTCATAAAAAAGATCCATGCTGTAGGAACGCATCCTGCATAGGCACCCACATATCCTCTTTTCTTAATGAACTCTTAAAAAAATTTTTTTTAATGTTTTGTTTATTTTTGAGACAGAAAGAGAGAGAGACAGAGTAGGAGCAGGGGAGGGGCAGAGAGAGAGGGAGACGCAGAATCCGAAGCAGGCTCCAGGCTCCGAGCTGTCAGCACAGAGCCTGACACGGAGCTCGAACTCACAGACCACGAGATCATGACCTGAGCCGAAGTCGGACGCTTAACCAACTGAGTCACCCAGGTGCCCCACGAATTCTTTTTTTTTTAAATGTTCATTTATTTTTGTGGGAGAGAGAGAGCATGGGAGCATGCACGTGCATGAATGGGGGAGGGGCAGAGAGAGGGAGACAGAGGATCTGAGGCTGGCTCTGTGCTGACAGCACAGATCCCAATGCAGGGCTGGAATTCATGAACCATGAGATCATGACGGTGAAATCAAGAGTCAGAAGCTTAACAACTGAGCCACTCAGGTGCCCCCACATATTACTCTTAATGTAGCTTACAGATTTTGTTTGTAGAGTTACAGAAATATGAAAGGACTCATCTTGTTCCCTTACTTCTTGCACACCATTTTGAAACGCCTCTAAAGATAACTTTCTTAAAAGGAGCATCTCAAGTACCTGCAGGAATAAACGTGACTCTTGCGTATGCTGCGTCTGAAGAAGCCCTTGCACCCATCACAGCTTGATGCTCCATAATGCTTTCCTGTCGCTCTGTCCCCACATATAGCACATAGACAGTTGACACCATTGTCTGTGGTATTCATACTTGTTGTCTCTGGAGCAGAGCTCTCTGTTGAAGAAAAAGCAGAGTAGTCTTCAAGTTAATACTAAGTATTTCTTTGTTTAAATTACCCTACTAATGATTCACAGGCTCAAAACAGTCCATTCCTTGGCTTCTTGGAGTGCACCAGGGGTGTCCTTTTAACTGCTGACCACTTCTGCCAGTCTCCATTCCAGTTTCCCTTCTCATATTTCTGAACATTAAGCTTTGGGATACCAGAGGTCTCAGTCCCCCCAAATATACTCTTTCCCAAGGAAAGCTCATCCAGTCACATGATGTCAAATATGTGTATGATGAAAAATCCCCAGATTTTATCTCTAGCCTTGATGCCTTCTGTGAGTATCAGTCTGAAATGCCCAAATACCTATTTAACAACTTCACTTTGAAGTTTAATAGGAATTGCAAATTAATGTATCAAAAAGAGAACTCTTTATTTTTCCCCTGAACTTGTTCTTTTTCAGTCTTCCTTATGTCAGTTAATGGTACCCAGTACTTGGGATCAATGACATGGTAGTCTTCATTGGATTCTCTCCTTCATTGTTCGTATCCAATCTAATAGTAAGTCCATGTTTGGAACACATATCAAATCCACGACTTTTCGTCCTTTCACCAAGGCAAGTCGTAAGCGATCGACTATCATCCTTCACTTGGATTACTGCAATAGCCTCTTATCTAATTTTTCTATTTCCACCCTTACTCCCTCCTCTACTGTTTATTACCCCAAAGTGCTCTTGGAATGAGAAATTTGCCTCCTATTAGCCTTCTGCACTCAACCCTCAGAAACAGAATAAAGTTTCTACATCATGTAAAGCCCTGCATGGTAAAGCCCCCTCCTACCTCTCTGATCCCATTACTTGGTACTACTTTTCATCCTGTTCGCTGTTCTCCAACAATGTTGCCTTTTTTACTCCCTTGAAGTCTGTTCCCATCTCAGTCTTTACATTTGCTGTTCCTTCTGCCGCCAAGAAACGTTCTTCCCCAAGGATGTCTGTGAGCTGCTCCAATCTCACACTTTTCTGTGAAATAGTCTCTGAACACCCATCTAAAAGAGTTAGCTCTAATCTGCCCTTCAAGTAGAATCTAGAACCATGCTTATTTTTTTAGATAGCTGCTTCATTTTTTAAAACTATATTACGTATGGGTCTGTTCATTTATCGCCCCTCTTTAACTACAGAATATAAACTTCATGATGTTAGAGAATGCAGATCTGTTGTAGGCACACACCCCCGTCTTCCAGCTCTCAGAACTGTGCCTGGTGTAAAGTGAACATTTAATGCATAGTTTTGAAGGAAAAGACTTAAAAACCTCCACATAAGTGTTTTCATTTAGGTATTTCTTAAATAAACCAACATAAAATTGTATGAAAATATCAACATAGTAACAGCTCATCATATTTTGAATATAACAAAAGGTAAAATTAAAGGTTGTGACATCCGATTATATTCTGTGAAAATACATATAGTCTACTTACTGATACTTTTGAGTAGAAAGACATTACCATATATAATTTCACCAAGTTAAGAAAAACCTCAATGGGAATAGGTTTAAGGGTTAATCATGTGACATTACAGAGTTTAAATCTAGGAACTTTTCTTTTGGTAACATAAATAAAAGAGACATTAGGAATATGGCAGCTAGAAGTATCAGGATTGATTATATTCTAGGAAGCTTTTGGAAGTAGGAAAAAATTCAACTCTTGTTTCCAGTTTAATGCTATACTTAATATATTGTTAACAACATTATTCTAAAACAAACAACATAGACAACACTTGGAAAAGTCAGTAGTGTTAAATATTTAGGGTAAACCTGCCCTTACTATTTAGTAATCTACAGTCTTTTAAAAAAATCACGATTAATCTGACCAACCCATTATTAAATGTCTCTAATCAAATCTAAACATAAGGAAGAAAAATAGTGACTTCCTAAGATTTGAACCTAAGATTACATGTTCTTTTTAATTCTCTTTGTGCTAAAATTTCAGAATTCCTTTTCTGGTGGTTTAAAAAAATTTTCCCACTAATAAACTATTGTTTATTTAAATATAGCAAGAATAGCAGTTGTAAACTTGAGGAGCATAGCAGAACATTACCATATCCTGAGTACAAGATACATTCTCAATCCTGAAGTACACACACACACACACACACACACACACACACACACCCCTTTCAAAGTATACATAATTACCGGATTTTAGTAGTTCTAACAATTATAGCTAATCTTGGACAAGATTTTTACTTGAGTTAAAGTCTAAATACAAAGTCAACAGTAAACTGTTGTATTTATTATTCAAATCCGCGAACTCTAGACAATTCATGCCTTCTTTAAAGTTAAAATGTTACAGTAGATAAATACCAAGGGCTCTGTGAGGCTAAACATTAGCCTGTCAAGTAGTAAGGTTATAATATAAGCCTTTATTTCCTTTCATATTGTGTTCGGTGTTAAAACTTGATAGTCATTTTAAATGCAGTTTCTCATCAGTAGTCACTGAGAACTGAAATGACAGGGGGAGGCAGCCAGTAAAGCCTCCCGCCTTCCGTATGTCATTTTAAATACTGCATAGAAAACGTACTTCACAGCCAATCTGCCAATATTACCTACTGCTGTGATTTACAGTAAATAAAGTAATGCTGAAACTGTTCTTTTTACTCTGACAGGCCCATGACAGAATTCTGAGGTCACTTTATTACACATAACTTGACTCTTTAAAAGCCTCCACATAAAATAGCCATAGCATTCTTAATTTAAATTTTGTGATGAAATGCAAAAGCTCAGATTTGTGGTCTTAAAAAACAGGCTCCGAATTCTTCAGCAATAAAACTCAGAGCTACCTCCTGAGCGGTAGCTCACTTTTAACCCTCCCGTTATACCTACTTTTCTCTACATGTACAAGCAGATGAGAACTCACCGTTTGAATTATATAGAATCTGCATAGTTTCAAACTCCAAGGTTGTATACGTTGGGTCCAAAACTTCACTGTAATTTGCCATATCCATGTCCAGTATTGGTTCCGATACCCTCATCATTGACTTAGGAACACACATACAAGTGGCGCCACAGGCCAGCGTGTGTGATGGCTGTTGGGCTTTCAATCTGTGAGTGATAATCCAAAGTTAACTGTAACTGAGTGACTTATGCGCTGCCGTGGGAGGAGCTGTAAAACTGTAAACTCCTCAGCAGGCCATATTCTGCTCATTTCGTTCTCTTTTATGGCACACGAAAGCAATTCCTTGTGATAATCTTGGAATGCTTCGTGGAATCACCTTATCTGAAGTGCTTAGTGGACTAACATGATTTCCTAAATTGATTCCCAGTAGACAATAAATGATGTCATTAAGTAGTTAAAAATAGAAAAGAGAATCTCTCAGTCTTCAACAATTTATAACAGGATTTATCCCAGGTAAGGGGCTGAAATCACATACCACCGATTCTAAAAGATGGGACTTTACTGTGTCAAGACTATAAGTTAACACTTAACATAAGCTCTTAATTTCAAATTTTTTTACTGTACAATAGAGCTAACTGTGTTTATGTTGTAATTTGAAGTGACAGGGATTTATGATATGCTCAGTAGCAGCCTGGGCATTACCCTAATATGGTTTAACATATCCTCCTTAACTATCTACTTATGAATCTGTGTCCTTTGAATGTTTGTAAACTGCCCAAGGACAGAACTAGTAAAGTTGTTAGTATATTGTGGGCATTCTGTGACTAAGAGCTACATGATTAAGGTATCATTTCTTGTGACTTCTGACAGCTATTACATTCTAAGCCTTACATGGAAATAAACCTATCCTTTAACGTGTGAGTCTACACATTCCCATCATCCACCTTCTAATGTCTAGCATCCACATGGCACACTATAACTTTTGCAAGCACATGTGACAAGGAGCATTTAGAATTCAGGGAACATTTAGAAGATACTAGCCAATGATTATATTTTACTTCTGAGAATACGTCTATTGATTTTATCTTCCAAGAAAAAATTCCAGCCACATTTACATTATAAACACAGAATCTCATTTCCTACATTTGTTAAAGATTCCTGCAAAGTAATATTTCTTATTCAATTTCTTAATACAATAAATCTTGTGAATATTGCATCTTAAAAATTATTATCTTTTCCTCTGGGAAGGCTGGCCTCTTAAACTCGAAACTATGTGAAGCATTTGTTGATGAAAACAACAGAGTCACGTTAGCAACCAAATTCATTAAATCAAACAGCAATCACTGGAATTGTCTACTTGCTTTCGTATTCTGTAGCACTCTTAATTGTGAGGATGATATCTGAGGGATACATTTAAGTGACTGAGTCTCTTTAGTAAGAGCTATTGGTAGTTATTCAGTTTTTGGAGAAGTGGACAGCAAGCGAATCCCGTGGTTTTCATTCTCATGAGGCAGTTCCCACTTGTGGTGAAGTAACACAGACATGTTTCCTGTGTCAACCAAAGCAGTGAACTGTGCATAGCCCACCATCTTTCCCATCTATGTAGTAACTAAACAACGATGAGGAATGTCACCCGTGAAAGTGTACCGACAGAAGGAAAAGAAGAAAAGAAAAAGGTAGAGAGTTATTCATATATAAGATTCAAATCACTAAAAGAAATGTGACTACAGCTCAGGAAAACAATACTATCATAATTTATTGTTCTACTCCATCTTGTGCCTAGGGGTGCCGTCGCTATTGGATCAGTGCTATTTCCTCAAAGGGGAAGGAGCTACACATTCATCTCAGCACAGATCCTCAAGTAGTCACTAGCAATTAATCAGAGCTAGCTTTCAAGATGAAACCTGTTTCTCATCCATGTTATTGTAAATCATTTTCTTCATTTTATAGAGTAAAAACTTGAGAATTTCCAGAAAATATAGCAGATTCAAATAGCAAGCATATCTCCTCAAATGGGCAGTTTGTCTTCCTCATGATATTCAGATGTGGAAACACCCACAGAGTCCAGTCAGCCTCAGTCTAGTAAAGGACAGACTCTCTTTACGTTTTTTTTTTTGTTTGCTTTTTTGTTTTTGTTTTGTTATTCTCAAAGAAATCACAAAGTACAGCAGAAGTCTTCTTTTCTTCAATGCGAGGATTGGTAACTGGATGAGCAAATAAAATAATTAAAACAGAAATTGTGAAAATGGTGCATCCATACTTAATAGCATATTTGACTTGAATATGTTAAATTGCTCTTTTCAACACATTTTTACATTTTTAAAATGTTTATTTATTTTGAGAGAGAGAGAAAGAGCATGCAAACAGGGGAGGGGCAGAGAGAAAGAATCCTAAGCAGGCTCTGAGCTGTCAGTGGAGATAATGTGAGGTCATAAGATCATGACCTGAGCCAAAATCAAGACTTGTACACTTAACTGACTGAGCCACCCAAGCTCCCCTAAATTGCTAGTGTTTTGTTGGAAAAACAAGAGTTTTTGTCTGAATAAGAACCCACTGCTTGTGATTCTTTATTAATTTTTTATTTGTATAAATCTCATACACTGTCTTTGATGTCTAGTTTTTGTCTTAATGGAGGAAAAAAGTCAAAGCTATATGTAAACACTAGGTGCAGAAGCCTTTTAGAATTTTATACTTTTTCAAAATATTTTATATGTTTTAATCAACTTGCTTTTATCCACTTCCAAAGTATTTCCCTAGGTTTTTATTGGGGAAAAAAATTTCTTTTTAATACTCACGTTTCATCAGATTATGCAATGTTTAACTAAAGCATGATGAAATAATAAGCATAAATGATATAACCATGCTATGTAACAAATACAGTTGACCTTTGATAACTATATATAGTTGGTGAGATGGTCAGGGAACACTCTTCACAACAGCCAAGGTGGAGACAATAGAAATGTCCATTACTGGATGGATGGATAAAGAAAGTATGCTATACAATAAAATACCATTCAGCCTCAAAAAGGAATAAAAAAGTATTGATGCATACTACACCAAGGATACACCTTAAGAACATTATGCTAGGTAAAATAAACCAGTCACAGAAAGGCAGGGACTACATGATTACACTAATATAAGAAATCTAGAGTCAAACTCATAGATTCAAAAAAATGAATGGTGGTTGCCAGGGACCAGGGAAGGGAGAAATGGGGAGTTGATAATAAAAGAGTATAAAATTCCAGCTAAGCAAGATGAATAAACTATAGATAATCTGCTGTACAACATTGTGACTGTCAATAACATTGTACACTTAACAATTTGTTAAAAGAGTAGATCTCATGTTAAGTGTTCTTAGTAAAATAAAATAAAACAGATTTATGAAAAAAATCTAAACTACATCATGGGAAAAAGATCAACCTTATTAGCAATTAGAAAAATGTAAGATAAAACAATGCTATTAAAACAAACAAAAAGTGTCTACTACTTAAGGAAGTTAGCCCATCCTAGAAACTAATTAGTGTGTTCCACAAAGGAAGTTGAAAACCTGAGTTAACTCAGGGAGTTGGCTAAATGGAGATTAAAGTTTTTGTCGTATTGATTTTAACATGAGATAACTTGTTAAGTAATTTCTATTCCTCCTTATGACCAATCCCTTTTCTCTACTTCTAAAATTAATTAGGCTAAATTCAGAATATTTTTATTTGCTTAAGAAGAATAGGGAAGGACAATCAGATGGATGAGAAAGAAAAGAAAAAAAAAGAAAAAGAAGAAAGTGTCACAGAGAAACATTTAGTCATGGTTACTTTTAGACTTTTAATTATGCATCACAATCTAAGCAAGTATCACATTCTTCAGTATTTTTTGTGTTTTCCACTCAATAGTGATTGTGGAATTTTCATAATTCAGTAAATGTGATTTTTGGAAACACATCCATGGCATAATTGAACAAAATAAAACATAATTTAATTGTATAAACTTTAGACACATAAAACAGTTATGGTATTTGTATATTTTCACATTAAAATTCATTTATTTTCAGGAAAAAGACAAATGGACATCACACAGGGAGTCTTTCATTCTTGTTTCCCCAAGCCCTTCTTATGGGTAACATTCATTAAGGCTACATTAGATTAAAAGCTTAAATCGTTATTAAAAAACTATATTAATTTTATGTCTAGGTGACATAGAAACAATTATCCTACATAAATGGGTTTAGTAACCCTGTATTCAGCATAAATTTATGAGTACTTTCAAGCTTACTTTTAAAGGTTTAATTGGGGAAAACATCAAATATTCATGCTAATTCCTAAGGCAGTAATTTAGAGTAAGTAGCATACATTTTCTAAAGTAGAAATATATTAACTTAATCTAGGCCTGAAAATATAAATATATATGGTAAACTATAACCTACTGAAAATCTCTCTTAACAGAGGTCACTTTGTAGTAACGTTCTATAAGCTGAGCAAAATGTTACTGTTCTTTAGTGCGATATCATGGTTTGTAGGCAAAGATGGATCTTCTTAGTCCTAGTCAAGGCAAATACCCCAGACGGAAAGAGAATATTACTTGTAGCTAAAAGGTCGATTTTAAAAAGCACAACTAATGTTCTTGAGAAAGGTTTCTCTCTTAGCAATGGTTTTCTAAACTGACATATGAAATATGGTATTTAAATTTCTTTAGAGCAACATAACGAGATGAAAACTACAGGGTGTTTAAAGGAGTGTTATGCTAAGTGAAATAAGTCACACAGAGAAAGACAGATACCATATGTTTTCACTCTTATGTGGATCCTGAGAAACTTAACAGAAGACCATGGGGCAGGGGAAGGAAAAAAAAAAAAAGAGAGAGGGAGGGAGCCAAACCATAAAAGACTCTTAAAAACTGAGAATAAACTGAGGGTTGATGGGGGGTGGGAGGGAGGGGTGGATGGGTGATAGGCATTGAGGAGGGCACCTGTTGGGCTGAGCACTGGGTGTTGTATGGAAACCAGTTTGACAATAAATTTCATATTAAAAAAAAAAGAAGAAGACATCAACTCAATTCACTATTGACTCAAGATACTAGTAGAAACATTTCTATCTTATCTGGAAGACTTTAAGCCTGTTAAATTGTTCTATACTTCATATTTGATTTAATCATCCCTTCATAGCATGATTTAAACTAGAACACAGTTGATAAAAATCAAGGTTATTTTCATAAAAGAATTTTCATGAAAATGATTTTGATTTTGATTCGCCTCTGTTCTAGTTTACATTCCATAAAACAATCTTCATGAGAATAATTTGGGATGTTAATATCAATATTAAAAGTTTATTTTAAAGTCAGAGTTAATAAAATTTGTTCTGTGATCATATTTCTCTGAGGTTACTTTTCATTACCAAAAATACTATATTAATCCCCAAAGCACATTAGTAGTCCCTCTTGTTTCCATATTCCACCTTTTCAAGTAGGAAGATTACACAAATGCGATCACAAACGTGAATAACCATCCACATCAGCTCAGTGTGGTTTTCAATGGAAGGACACCATTATTAAATGGAGGATCTGCCCAGGAAAATGACTTATGAAGCTACTTTTCACATCTCAAAAATCACTTCATTAAAAAAATCATTATTTTCCTTGCTGCCACTGTCTTGACCTGTGATTGCTCTTTTGAAATAGAAATTTTGTGTCTTCTCTCTACTTTAGTGACAAAAAACAAGCGTTAAAAAATTAAAACAAACAAAATAGACATTTGAATCTTCAAAGCAAGCTGTTATCACCGACATGCAAAGAAAGAAGTTTGGAATTGACTGTAATGATGGGATTCTGTTTTCAAAGAGCTTCACAAATCCTCTCTTAAAGTCCAGATTATATACCATTTTTATATAAACAAAAGCTTTTTGTCTTTTTTGGCCTTTTTTTTTTCTTTCTTCTTAGATCTAGCTGACGACCATGCAATGATCAGCAGAGCCAAATAACTCATTTAATCAAAGCCACTCCCAACATTAAAAAATGCCTATTGTTATTATTTTTGAAGCACACTTCTATCTTAAAATTGCCAAAAAATTTTAAAATTTAAACTGAACTTCCATAGATTTTGTTTACATATTTTTATAAATCTCTCTTTAATTATCCATGGCTCAATTTCAGTTGCTTTTTAAATTATTATTTTTTTTTTCAACGTTTATTTATTTTTGGGACAGAGAGAGACAGAGCATGAACGGGGGAGGGGCTGAGAGAGAGGGAGACACAGAATGGGAAACAGGCTCCAGGCTCCATCAGCCCAGAGCCTGACGCGGGGCTCGAACTCACGGACCGCGAGATCGTGACCTGGCTGAAGTCGGATGCTTAACCGACTGCGCCACCCAGGCGCCCCTCAGTTGCTTTTTAAAAAATGTTTTATTTATTTTTGAGAGTGAGAGAGAGACAGAACATGAGCAGGGGAAGGGCAGAGAGAGAGAGGGAGACAGAATCCAAAGCAGGCTCCAGGCTCTGAGCTGTCAGCACAGAACCCAATGCAGGGCTTGAACTCATAACCATGTGATCATGACCTGAACCCAGAAGATCATGACCTGAGCTGAAGTCGGACGCTTAACCAACTGAGCCACCCAGGCGCCCCAAATTTCTGCTGCTTTTTAATTCATGACTGTAGCCCAAGGAAACAATTGTAAATCCTTATTTTAGATCCATCTTGTATCTGATCAATGAAAATAGCTCACATCACTACTAAAAGATGCCATTTGATAGTAAAATCTAAATACATTGCACAAAGATACACAACACCTTATGAAATAGCTGACTTAGGTTAAAAATATGTTGCTACTCTTTATAATATTAGCAATTACCTCAACTATTCATATTTTTTCCTCTATTCTCTCAACTGTTCATATTTTCTCCCTAAAACATCAGCTTATGATTTAAAAGTAGTTACACAAATAAATGTAAAACCCCAACTAAAGAAGAGTGGAAGCTGTATTAGAATGAAATCAGTTACTGTTAGGATAGACAAAGGAGCACTGCACATCTGAGACCTAAATGTAACCAAGAACACACTCTGAGTAACAGCGTAGAGGTGATAGGAGAAATCTGCATATATTAAACCTAGCCTCAAGGTCAGTTGCCTTGTGATTCAAAACAGACTCTCCTTTTCAAAAGATAAGGAGCTGATTAGTACTAAATTATTAACTGGAATATAGATTATACTGGCAAGGAAAATAAAAAAAGCCAGGGTATAAGGAACGTTAGGATTCGATAGTCACTACTTCTGCATTTCCTTTTTACAATGGGTATTATCATTGTTGCCACTGCAAACTCAGCAAAGTTGGTCAGAATATTTAAGATTGTGGTGGCATTCTGATACCAAAGTTGCTGCATTATGCAAAATGAAGGGAAGGAAGTTATCAGTTTGGGCCAGTACCTATTTCAAATATGTTCTGAAGAGGTATAATGTTAAATAAAAATAGCAGCAGTTTTAGTATGCTGACTGCACAGTTAGACTTGAACATTTTGAACAAATGTATTGTGATCATAAACTTTAGCATCTGGGAGCCAAATCTATCCATCCACCCACCCATACACACATACACACATAAGAGTTACTGTTTCTTCATGTAAAAGATGCAGTAACAGACTATCCCCACAGTCATAGAGTCAAGAACTCAACCTTCCTCCTTAAAGCTTATCTACATGGAAAAACAACATATCAATGTGATATTCTATGTAGATAAAACTAAACAACATTTGCATCTCCATTTAGTAAAGGTAGGTATGTGATTGACTCATTTGAAATGTTAAATATTTCACTTCCTTTTATATAGATTTCTTTTTGAAAAAGCAATTGTTTTTTTGAAAATACCATAATGAAGTGTTTCTTTTAGAATAAAAATACAGAACAAAATTAAAGTGATATTAATAGCAAGCAAATATTAACTTAACTTGAACTACATACACATCGTAGGTAAGGTCGTGGCTTTTGGCAATGTGTTAAGTTTCAAAGTTAACACAAGTTACTATCACTCTCAAGTAAGTAATTTGTAATTGTTTAATATTTAACCTATACATTAGGCTAGTGATTCACAAAATCTGCTGAAAATTAGAATCATCTGGAAAACTTTTAAAGACCTCAAGGCCCAAGTTGCATCATATTCTAATTTAATTAGAATGTCTGGGAGTGGAATCAGGTGTCAGTCTTTTAAGCAATTTGTAGGTGATTCCCATGTGCCACAAAGTCTAAAAGTTCCTGAAGGCATAGACCTTATATTCTTTATTCATTACTGTGTCTCTAGGGCCTAGAATATTGTCTGCCACATGGTGAACACTCTCCAAATACTTACTGAATATATGAATAAAATAAAGATGCAAATAATTAACTTTGACACAGGACAGCATTCATATTGAACATATAAGTACATTTTGTAGGTCAAGCACTTTTGTAATCACTGAGTAATTTTATATGAACCAATTGAGAAAGTCCCTACTCTCATGAAACTTATAATAAAGTAATAATACTAATTATTATTATAATAAATAATAATTACATATTTTTTCATAAAGAGATAATTAAACCATTGTCTTTCCAGTGGATCCACAAAACTGGAATGAAAAATATAATTAGTATTTTATACATTTAGACCTTGAAATGGCTAACTTACTGGTTTGCAGGTAAATACAAATAGGTATAAGTAAACCCTCTTATTCAGTGACTTCCCACTGACTGTCTTAATTTACATTGTTGTTTATCCTTAGGTATTTCAGAGGGACAATGCTGCAAAAACTGAATTGGCAAATAGAACCTTTGCTCCTAGGGGAAATGGGGTTAAATTCCTGTGAGCTTCTGGTCACAATTTTATCAACCAATCAATTTGCAACCTCGCTTTATGTGAGTTTCTGTCCAAAGATCGCTTATGTAATATATATACATATATATATGTGTATATATATGTATATATATGTATATATATGTATATATATATGTATATATATATATATATATATATATATATCCAGACCCCCTATATATATATATACATATATATATACACACATATATATGTATATATATATATATATATATATATATATATATATATATATATAGTTGATCCAGTAACACTGAACTCACAGCCAAAAGCATTGTAACTCATGCTTGAACAAAGCTCATCTAAAGTGCACTTTTGCTGCAAGGCACATCACAGCCTTCTTGCAATTTGTAATACTAGACAGTACTTCAGTAGTACATTTGGGGATCATTTTAAATAGCCAAACCACCAACAAAAAGCACAAACATGAGAAAAGCGTGGCATGAAAGATGTGAAAAGGATACTTTTTGGTATGAGAGCGGAAACAAGAAGGCAGAGCATTGTCTTGTATGATCTCAACTGAGAACACGCTTCTGGAGCAATTCAAACTTTTCACCAGTCAGCAGACCCACAAATGACTGCGAAGGTACCTTAAGTATTGATTTTGAGGTCAGAAATAAATTTTAGCGAGTAGGCTTATCTGCAAGCATGGAACCCACAAATGATGAAGATCCGCTATATATACAGATATGCAATTATTCCTGAGGTTTTCAGTATGCAGCAAAAAGAAAACTATTCATTGGTTGTGTAACATATTAATTATGTATTGAAATAAAACTTCCCGAGATTTGCAAAGTCCTCTGTAGTCTTTAAATTAAATATTTAAAAAGTTATGTTTCTGTTACTAGTATTTGGGTTTCAAATGTAAAGAAAAATTTTACATATATATATATATATATATATATATATATATATATAATATATATAAACTTTTTCCCTTTGAGGTTTGTTCATTTTTGTTGATCCAACCTCCTAATGTTTATTTCTTATTTATCTTATTTATGATTTATTTATTTATTTTTCAGAGACAGAGTGAGATCGTGCACATGTACATGCTGAGGAGGGGCTTAGAGAGAGAGAGAGAATCTTGAGGTCCACACCCAGCGTGGAGCCTATCTTGAAGCTTGATCTCATGATCATGAGATCATGATCTGGGCCAAAATCAAGAGTCAGAGGCTTAACTGACAGATATCCAGACCCCCTATAAGTCATTTTATTCTATATAAGAAACCGAACAGTAAGTTTTCAATTCAAAGCCCCTAAAATTAAAAACTGTATTTCTAAATTTATAATAAAAAAAATCAGCCAGTAATTTCACTGTGATGTTAGGTTATGATAGTAAATGGAAAGTTTGTTCAGGCAAGCACTGTTACAGTCGCATTAATTAGGGTAACTTAATTTTTCAGTGATAAATATTCACCATGATAGCAGAAGTAATATTCTTCCTACTCTTCTCCCTTTAGCTGTGGTTAGAAAAGAAAAGAAAAGAAAAGAAAAGAAAAGAAAAGAAAAGAAAAGAAAAGAAAAGAAAAGAAAAGAAAAAGAACAACTTAGGTTAGAAATATGGACCTCTGGAAAAGTTTAAGCCATGAATATGTACTATTTAAATACATATTTGTATCAGAATACTAGGAGCAAAAATTGTTTTGCTTAAGTGTTAAGAGCACATCATAATAATTTTTATGGTATTACTACTATATTTTAAAGTGATTAAAAATTAATAGAATAATTTCACTAGTATAGTCTCTTTCAAGTAGAAAAAACTATTTAGTAAACTATATATTAAAAAACTATATAGTAAAACTATACAGTATCTGATATATTTTTCACAGAGCTGAAGCTTAAACAGTTTTGAGGGGACTCTTGAAGAGAAATTAAATTTCTAGAAACACACTGCCAAGGCCCTGACAGGGTCCAAAAGGGGCTCATACAACAGATGTGCCTTGAAATTGAAGTTTCATTAGCTTCCCTTGAAATCTAACCCTGACTTACTAAATACAACTGAAAAAGAGGCAACTCCTTTTTCTCTTCCTCATAATACTCTTTTTTTTTTTCAGTTTGCTGCTATTTTATTTTGGAGTCTCATGCATTTAAAATTACCATCACTATTTAGAAATATGATTCTAAATTTTTATTGCAATGATTCCTCCATTTTAAAATATGATTTTAGATCCTCAATTTTTTTTAAGTAAGAGCTACACCCAATGTGGGGCTTGAACTCATGACCCTCAGACCAAGAGTCACATGCTTTACCGACTGAGCCAGACAGGTGTCCCTGCATCTTTAACTTTTTAATTAATCCTTTTCACCCTAGAATGTTTTTCTGTCACATAGAGTAAAACTTTTCCATAGTATTATAAGTGGGGACCAAAAACTTCAATCTGGTACTATGAGGTCAATAAAATTACCCAGGTGAGCCTCGTTGGCTTAGAGGTGAAATGTCAGGTGCCTTAATCCAAGTCTTTCCAGGTTTCAGAGGTAGTTTGGACATGATAACATCTGACCATCAAGGCTGAAATATTAATGGAGAAGATTCTGGATATTGTCATTGGTTAGAATGACACCAAGAATACTAGAATGGTCAAAAACATTATCTCCAAACTCTTAATATTATGAAATAGGTCATTGCATATTATATACATATATATAAATATATCATTGCATATTATATACATATATATAAATATACACAAAGACTTTTATATATAAAATGGAACTCATTTACCCACAGAAAACAAAAAGCTTTCTTTTCTGGTTTTCCTAACTTTATCTTGGTGAAATTGTTCTTCTAGTAATAAACACACACACACACACACACACACACACAAATTTAACAATGACAGCAAATTCAGCCCACTTTAATCTTACTGATTCAATGACCAAGTCAGATTTATCCTAAATAACACATTTTTCATTTATCCGTACCTATTCATCCCCACAGTCTTCCTAATTCAAGATGGAATCACTTCCTGTGTGAACTATTGCAACAGCCTCCCAATCTTTTCACTTGCTCCTTCCTCTCCCTCGTCCATTTCATCATGTGTATTCTATTCTGTATACAGGCTACTATTCCTAAGATACATATTTTATGTTACTGTTCTGATAAAAAAAATGTAATGACTCCAACAACTTAAAAAGCATATGATATGGACATAAATACATAAAGTAGGGTTTCAAGACTACTTATGTTACAACCCTAAATGATGAAATATTTCTCAAGACAATCATTTTAATCAGACAGACTGATCTTGTAATTTCTTGAGTCATTGCTCCTTACTGAGGAAGATGAGGCTGAATATGTAATTATAGAATGTTTTGAAATGGTGACTGAAGTTTCCTTTTACTTGTCTCCAAATTTACAGCAATTCTTTCCAGAGTTATAATCTTACCTATTCATATTCCTTATTGTGCCTAGCACAATACTATGCATATGTGTAGCATAAATTTTTATTTAGTAAATATATTAATAGGAAGTCAACCCACATGAAATGTGTGTATGCTATAGGTCTCTAAAAGGTGCTCATATCTCTATGTTCAAATTCTAATCTGTGGATTCATGGGAGTGTATAGTTGCAAAACGTTATCAAGCTGTACACTTATGTATCTGTATTATACTTCAATAAAGAGTATAAAAATTAATCTGCTGTAAGATTGTATCTTAAGGAAGTGTTACTATTTCTAGCAGTTTAAGGTAGCCCATATAAAGTATCTTCTATTAAATGTTTTCATTATACAGCACACAGCAGCCCATTGGGAATATTCTTAGAAAAGTAACAGTTATTGACAGTCTCATGAAAATTACAGACAAGCAAATACATAGTTATTTTTTCTGGTCAGTTATAATCAATTAATTTTGTTAATGAAATGTAAAATTTTTAATAAGCTCAATAGTCTAATCAGTATTATGGATTTTAGAGAAGTTTTTAAAAAATCCATTGAATCTCTTTCCCGTAAAAAAATCTTCAGGGGTACCTGCGTGGCTCAGTTGGTTAACCCTCTGACTTTGGGTCAGGTCATGATCTACAGTTTGTGGACTTGAGCCCCACATCGCGGTCTCTGCTATCAGCACAGAGACTGCTTTGGATTCTCTGCCCCGCCCCCGCCCCTACGCCGCTCATGCCTGCGTGAGCGCTCTCATTCTCTCTCTCAAAAATAAACATTTTACAAAAACATCAATAATTCGCTAGTTCCTCATATACTACTAGTTTCTTATATACTGCTATTGTATATACCAGCTTCCCCATTAATGTACTCAAAGAAGATTCACACAGATGATTTTCCACTTCTTCATTTATTGCTCATCACTGGGGTCCAAAATATTAGGATAATTAATTTATTATATATCTAGTAGTGGGATCAATGTGTTTTGCTTATATAATTGAGGGAAGAAGAAAATGAATTTTTTTTTTTCGATAGGAAGAAGTGATTGCAGCAGTGGGACTCAGGGGCTACTTAGAGAGCCTATCAGAGAATGATGGAGGTATAATGTTCAAATCCTTGATTCTAGAAGGCTGAATTAGCATCTAGGAAAAGCAGGAGGGAGAAGAAATTCATCATCCTGGATTCAAGGAGGTTACCATTCCTTTGCATCTTTGACAGAAAGCTGGAATTCAAAACAAGTCTTTACAGTTCCAAAGGCTTTCCTTTTTTATGCCCTCTGTTTCATGGTATGCTTCAATTCACCTGTCTACCTACTTAAAGGTAAATAACCAAACTCCTTGAAAGTATTTCCGTTATATAGGCATGGCGTAATTACACATCTATATTAACTATATGAAATATTACTCCTGAAATAGCACTTCACTAAAGCTTAGGTGGCATATTAGGATATATATAGCAGGGATTCCCATGAGTGGTGATTTTCCCTGCCCAGGGAAAATGTGAAGATGTCTGGGGACATTTTTTGGTTATGACAACTGAGGGGAATAGTGATACTGATACCTAGTTGGTATAGGTCAGAGATGCTGCAAACATCTTACAGTGACAGAGCGATGGCTCAGAGCAAAGAATTACCAGGCCGAATGTCAATAATGCTGAGGTTAGGAAACTTTGACCTACACCTAGTTATGTGTCCTCACTTAAAATTCAAAAATTTTATTTTATTTTATTTTATTTTATTTTATTTTATTTTATTTTATTTATTTTATTATTTTCGAGAAAGCCAGAGAGCACAGGGGAGGGGCAGAGGGAGGCAGGGAGAGAATCTTAACCAGGTTCCCCCAAATCAAGAGTTGGATGCTTAACTGACTGAGCGACCCAGACACTCCCAAATTCAAAATATTTTAAATGAGAATCAATAAGAATAATGTATTTAAGCATTCTGAAAATTACAAGAATCAGCTGTGATCATATACTTGAGCCTTTTGGAAATTATAAAGGACTGTTTAATCATTTATTTAAATTTATTATTATGAAATAAAAGTTTATATGAATATATTGTGGTATACTCTAAGCTATATAGTCCCAGCCTCTTATACATTATCATAATCCCAGTATCTCCATAGTCAGGCAGTACATTAAAAAGTTTGTTTAATAAATGAATTATTGTATTAGCATAACAATTGTAATGCCTGGGCAGAATCTTTTACATAGAAATCTAAAAAAACACAGCTTTCTTGGTTTTCACTGAAAAAGGACTTTGTTGTCTCCAAAGTTAATTTAATTTTATTTTTTTAGTGTTTATTTATTTTTGAGAGAGAGAAAGCACACACTAGCGGGGGAGGGAAAGAGAGAGAGGGAGACAGAATCCAAAGCAGGCTCTGTGCTATCAGTGCAAAGCCTGATGTGGGGCTCTAACTCACAAACTGTGAGATCATGACCTAAGGTGAAGTTGGATGCTCAACCAACTGAGCCATCCAGATACCCTCAAAGTCAATTATAATAAAGAAGTACTGGGAAGGGAGACATACAACAGCTAGGAGACAGGGAGTGAACTGTAACTTAATAATAGCTGTCTGACAGGCATTTTATTTATTTTTAAAAAATTTTTGTTACTGTTCATTTTTGAGAGGCAGAGACAGACAGAGCACAGGCAGGGGAGGGGCAGAGAGAGGGAGGGAGACACAGAATCTGAACCAGGCTCTAGGCTCTGAGCTGTCAGCACAGAGCCTGACACGGGGCTCGAACCCAACAACTGTGAGATCATGACCCGAACTGATGTCAGATGCTTAAGCAACTGAGCCACCCAGGTGCCCCAGGAGAATGCGTTTTCTCATCTCTAGAAGAGAGTCTCCATCTCGTCTATTTGTTAAAATATTCTGTGTATTCCTACCACTAGCATCATCATTGTAGCCTTATAATAACATTGTTTAATATCAATCTGGTTAGTCTCCATTCATTTTTGTCCTTTTTTCAAAATTACTACTTCATTCTGTTTATAATGTTATAATGTTAACTTTAGAATCCTTGGGACAAGTTTTACCCAAACCTGTAAATAAATTCAAAAGCTTCTCAATTCTTTACACATTTTAGATTTCCTACCCCAATACCTGGTAATTCCATTTACAACTTTTTATGTTTTCTTTTAAAGCACATAAGTATCAAATCATCTTAAACTTGACATCTCTGTTCACAATTATTTCCAAACACTATGTATTTTGAAAACATATTACTAAATTTTAATGGAATTAGTTAACACTTTTTGAACCAGTTTTGAAACTTTATTATAAATAATAGTTTTATAAAATAGATTTGTAAAAAAATGCTTATTTTCCTTGTATCTTTAATTATGAAACTTAGAAGACTGACTTGTAAAAAAAAAAAAAGCAAATTTTACAATGTATGTAAATTAAAATTTAAAAGTTGATCCTTCCCCTTCCCAATTTCACTCCCCAGTTACAGAAGTATTAGAGAAAGATTTTAATAAAATGGGTAGAAAGGCAAGTAGATGGGCTATAAATAAAAAAGGTAATTATTTCGATAGATAAGCTTTATATAAATAAATAACATGTGACATGAACACTCACTGACATACACAGCATGCACACACACGTAGAATTTTTTACACATATAAGCTTTTCACATACTTATAGAAATTTTCAGCCCAATAGAACTGCAATGTTCAACTATTGAGACATGAATATCCACATTGATACATAGAGATCTATGTCATTTTTAATCACTGAATAAAATTACTTTTGCCAAAAGGATATTTCAGTGGTTCCCACCTAAACTTTTGTGTGGATTTGTACCCATCAAAAAAAAATGGCAGAATTGGAAGGGGAAAATAATCCTTACAAGACTACCTCTTGATATTTTAAAGGAGGAGAAAAGTAGAATTTGGGAAAAGCCGGTGCGTAATAAGAAGCATATTCAGAAAATATTTAGGAACTATACTTAAGTGTTAGTGAGCCAGTTCAATCACAAAATCTACTAAACTTTGAATTAAAAAGGAGGTCAAAGGAAATGATATTCTAGTAATCAGGATATATGCTACCTTGTAGGAATTAAGGGACATGAGAATGAGGTGGCTTGTTAATTATTTTCTCTGATTAGGTTACCTATTTATCCCCATGTACATTTAAATATTAATCAGAGATCCACTTTAGCACAGTGTTATTCAAAAGGATAAAATGAGGGAAGAGTTCAAGTACATGATAAACAGGCACTTAAAATGGAAGATAAGAGTTCCCTGCTTACTAAACCTAGTATTTAATAACTACTAAAGCTGCTTGTAAATTTTATGATAGATTTTATTTTTGCTATCTATAACTTTTATGTTTGCGAAATTAGTATTTGTTTGAACTTTCAAACTCAGATTCTTATACAAAAATCACTAAATCTGCTTTCAGACCTATTTAGCTTGTAGACTCTACAGTTTGTGATACACTAGATGTGTATGCTGTGGTAGCAAGAAAGGGTACAACAGTCTATAATATACACCTGATCTTGAATTACTTACATAATCATTTTTAAGAGCATGCTCACATTTTTAGAACTCAGGCACTTCCATTTTCATTAAAAGAGAAATATCATTACTAATTTTAAAAGTACAATTTTACCTCCGAGAATCTCAGACTCTGGGGATATTTTTTCCCAATTAAAAATAAATAATTAAAATGCATCGTGTTAGTTATTACAAACAGGCTGTCAAGGGTCATTCCACTTAAATCACTGAGTAGCAAGCAGAGTTAATTATTCAGAGTCTGTGTATCTACAAAATATTTAAAATGTAACAGAGTTTAATGAATTCATCACATTCTTCTTCAGACGATTTTTAAACTAGCTGAACAAGTGGCAAGAAACCCCAAATATATTTATTTGCAACTCTTGTATCATGTATTTTTCCCGACTTTTGTATTATGGAGATTAGAGTATAACTCGCTCCAGCATAAGGCACATTTATATTTGTTTATGAGTAACTGGACAGTGAAATTGGCTCAATAAGACTGCAAGACAGGGATGACTGGGTGACTCAGTCAGTTAAGCCTCCAACTTCGGCTCAGGTCATGAGCTCATGATTTGTGGGTTCGAGCCCCGCATAGGGCTCTCTGCTGCCCACACAGAGCCTGTGTCCTCAGTCCCCACTCTCTCTGCCTCTACCCCACTTGTGAGTGTGCACGTATGTGTTCTCTCTCTCTCTCTCAAAAATAAATAAACATTATAAAAAAAGACTGCAAGATAAAACAATGTTCTTATATATTTTGCCTTAACTTTGTCCTTATTTTACTGAATGAGTAGAATTTCAATAATTTCAATACATTGTGGTTTTTGAGTTCCAAATTTCTGAAACCTTTGCACTACTTATCTTGTGCTGGATTACATAAAGACAGAAGCCAGCTCATGGTAGATCACGGACAGCCCCAAATTCATTTGGAAATTCCAAAGGTGCCTTTGGGAGCAAGAAATGCATAGTATAAATGAATCAGAAAGAGTCAGCAAGCATGGAGTCAGCGAAGACCAAAGCTTCATTTGCAGTTGAGGGAAACAAAAAGGTTAAGTGACTTGTCATAGGTTCACTAATAAGTTAGTGGAAGAATTGGGATTAGAAATCGGTAACTACATCAAATATTTAGCCGGTAAAATCATTACACCCCAAAACTAACATACTTTCAGAAAATGTCACCCTACAAAAACAGAGACCTCCTTTCTAAACCCTAATAAACTACTAATAAAATCCTCTGAAAAGTAATTTCTCCGTGATAATCATAATGTTAGGAATTGAGTATATTACAGATTCTGATTATATTTCTATAATCACCTCATGAGTAAATGGAACTAAAAACATCTACCCTCCTTTGCACTCATGGACCACCAAATATAATAGGTATAATTCAAAGTCACAACATTATAGAGTCAGATAGATAAGACTCAAACTAGTTTGCACAATCCATAATTCACTATATCTCAGGGTTACTTATATGTAAGTAATAAGAGATCATTTAAATTTGTTATAAAAATATCAATAACCTAATTAGTCATCAGGAGAACATAAATATATTATTTAGACAAAAGGAAATGTAAATAGAAAACTAATATATGGGGAAATGTCCAAATTTGGTAATAATCAAAGGACATTCACCTTAAAATATAATTTTATACCTAGTAAATAGTGTATTTGGTAAATTACATTATATGCTACAGATAACCAGTATGACTCTTACAATGCTGATAACAATGCAAGCCACCTTCTGCTGAACATGTATATATCAAAAACTATTAAAATGCTTATAAACTTTGACCTAATAATGCCAGTTCTAAGAATCTCTTTCTTGAGATTTGATAACCAGAACCACACTGGTATTTTAAAAGCAGAAACACTGTTGTTTAATATAAACAGTAAAGTTATGTTTTCTTTCCTGATCATGTCCAGAATTTTATTAGACTTCAGAATTTGGAGGCAACTTAGGCTCATGTATTCTGAAAATAGTCTACAACGATTCCTAGGTCCTTAGATCACCTGCAACTTTATGTTTACTGATTTTAAACTAGTTCCTATCCATAGCAAAGGATTATAGTTTGTGATGACATGATTTTCTCATAGGTCCTCATACACTCCCACTGGCACACCCAGAATTGTCAGCACTATGCTGTAATTAACTCCTTTTCTATCCCACTCGAAAATTCACTTCAAAACTCAGAAGAGTAAGACCGTTTTTACAGGCACAGTAATAATTCAGTTCTAACAGGAACAATCCTCAAACTTTGATAAAGTATTGTAAGAAACAAATTACTTTGTGGAAGATTAGTTGACCATACATTTGTGGGTCCATTTCTGAGTTCTCCATTCTGTTCCATTGATTTAAGTGTCTGTTTTTGTGTCAGTACCATGCTATCTTGACGGTTACAGCTTTGTAATATAGCTTGAAGTCCGGAATTGTGATCCCCCCAGCTTTGGTTTTCTTTTTCAACATTACTTTGGCTAGTCAGGGTCTTTTCTGGTTTAATACAACTTTTAGGATTGTTTGTTCTAGCTCTGTGAAGATGCTGGTGTTATTTTGCTAGGGACTGCACTGAATATGTAGTTTGCTTTGGGTAGTATTGACATTTCAACAATATTTGTTCTTCTAATCCATGAGCATGTAATGGTTTTCCATTTCTTGTGTCTTTCTTTCAATTTCTTTCATAAGCTTTCTATAGTTATAGTTTCAGATCTTTTACCTCTTTAGTTAGGTTTATGCCTATGTATCTTATGGTGTTTGGTGCAATTGTAAGTGGGATTGATTCCTTGATTTCTCTTTCTGCAGCTTCATTATTGGTGTATAGAAATACAACCAATTTCTGTACGTTGATTTTGTATCAACTGCAACTTTGCTGAATTCATGGATCAGTTCTAACAGTTTTTTGGTGGAGTCTTTTGGGTTTTCCCTATAGAGTATCATGTCATCTGAGAAGAGTGAAAGTATCACTTCTTCTTTGCCAATCAGTATGCCTTTTAATCTGTTTAGCTGTCTGATTGCTGAGGCTAGGACTTCCAGTCCAATGTTGAACAACAGTGGTGAGAGTGGACATCCCCGTCATGTTCCTGCCTTTGGGGGGAAAGCTTTCAGTTTTTCTCCATTGAGTATGATATTAGCTGTGAATCTTTTGCATATGGGCTTTATGTTGTCAAGGTATGTTCCTCATACCTCTACTTTCTTGAGGGCTTTTATCAAGAAAGGATGAGAATCATCTGGTTCTTATCCTTTCTTTTACATTAATGTGGTGTATCAAGTTGATTGATATACATATGCTGAACCAGCCCTGCAGCCCAGGAATAAATCTCACTTGATCATGGTGAATAATTCTTTTAATATAGTGTCGAATTCGATTTGCTAGTATCTTGTTGAGAATTTTTGCATCCAGGTTCATCAGGGCTATTGGCCTGTAATTCTCCTTTTTAGTGGGATATTTGTGTGGCTTGGGAATCAAGGTAATGCTGGCTTCATAGAAGCCAGCCTGGAAGCTTTCCTCTCATTTCTATTTTTTGGAAGAGCTTGAGAAGAATAGGTATTAACTCTTAAATATCAGGTAGAATTCCCCTGGGAAGCCATCTGGCTCAGGGCTCTTGTTTGTTGGGAGATTTTTGATAACTGATTTAATTTCTTTGCTACCTATGGCCCTACTCAAATTTTCTATTTTTTTTTTCCTGTTTCAGTTTTGGTAGTGTGTTTCTAGGAATTGGTCCATTTCTTCCAGATTGCCCAGTTTGTTGGCATATAATTTTTCATAGTATTCTGTTAACCACTGTTCGTATTTCTGTGGTGTTGGTTGTGACCTCTCCTCTTTCATTCATGAGTTTATCGATTTGGGTCCTCTCTCTTCTTTTTGATAAGTCTGGCTAGGGGTTTATCAATTTTGTTTACTCTTTTAAAGAACCAGCATTTAGTTTTATTGATCTATCCTACTGTTTCTTTCTTTCTTTCTTTGTATATTGTTTTCTTCTGCTCTAATCATTATTTTCTTTCTTTGGCTGGCATTAGGCTTTATTTGCTACGCCTTTTCTAGCTCCTTTACCTGTGAAGTTAGGTTGTGTATTTGGGACCTTTCATGCTTCTTGCAATAGGCCTGAATTGCAATGTACTTTCCTCTTAGGACTGCTTTTGCTTCATTCCAAAGAGTTTGGGTTGTCCTGTTTTCATTTTCAAAAAAGCAGGAATGAGTATCCAAGGAAAAAGTCTCTTCAACAAATGGTGCTGGGAGAACGGGAAAGAGACATGAAAAAGAATGAAACAAGACCACTTTCTTACACCATACATGCAAAAAAATTAAAAATGGATGAAATACCTAAATGTGAGATAGGAAATGACCAAACACTAGAGGAGAAAACAGACAGCAACCTCTCTGATCGCAGCCACAGCAACTTCTTATGAGATATGTCTCTGGAGACAAAATAAAAGCAAAAATGAACTATTAAGACCTCATCAAGATAAAAAGCTTCTGCAAGAAGGAAACAATCAACAAAACTAAAAGGCATCTGATGGAATGAGAGAAGACATTTGCAAATGACATATTGGGTAGAGTTAGTATCCAAAATCTATAAAGAACTTATCACACTCAACACCCCAAAAACAAACAATCCAGTGAAGAAATGGGCAGAAGACATGCATAGACACTTTCCCAAAGAAGACATCCAGATGGCTAACAGACCCATGAAAAGATGCTCAACATCACTGATCATCAGGGTAATACAAATCAAAACCACAATGAGATACCACCTCACACCAGTCAGAATGGCTGAAATTAACAACTCATGAAATAACAGGTATTGGTGAGATGCAAAAAAAGGGGAACACTTTTGCACTACTAGTCGGAATGCAAACTGGTGCAGCTATGCTGGAAAACACTACGCAGTGTTCTTAAAAAATTAAAAATAGAACTACCCTATGACCCAGCAATTGTACTACTAGGCATTTATCCAAAGGATACAAAAATGCTGATTCAAACGGGCACATGCACCCAATGTTTATAGCGGTGCTATCAACAATAGCCAAGTTATGAAGAGAGCCCAAATGTCCATCGACTGGTGAATGGATAAAGAAGACATGGTATATGTGTGTGTGAGTGTGTGTGTGTGTGTATACACACATACATGTATAATGGAATATTACTCAGCAATCAAAAGGAATGAAATCTTGTCATTTGCAACAACATGGATGGAACTAGAGTATATTATGCTAGGCAAAATAAGTCAGAGAAGACAAACATATGATTTCATTCACATGTGGAATTTAAGAAACAAAACAGATGAACATAGAGGAAGGGAAGGAAAAATAAGATAAAAACAGAGACAGGGGCAAACCATAAGAGACTTTTAAATACAGAGAAGAAACTGAGGGTTGCTGGAAGGGAGGTTGGTGGGGGGGATAAGCTAAATGGGTGATGGGCATTAAGAAGGGCACTTGTTGGGATGAGCACTGGGTGTTGTATGTAAGTGATGAATGGGCTCTACTTCTGAAACCAATACTACACTGCATGTTACTTAAGTTCAATTTAAATAAATAAATTAAATTAATTTTTTAAAAAGAAACAAATTACTTATAAAACACAATAACTACAATATATCAGTTTGTTATGGCACCATGAATTGAAAACTCGGCTCTGGATCAACTGCCACTGCAAGAATATCTTGACAACATTTCTCACTAGGAGTGAAAGCCTTTGTACATTCAGATTTGATTAGCTACGGCTAATAAAAATATTATACAGTATATACTAGATGATTACTTTTTGCCAGGCCTTGTGTTACTTTACATGCCATATCTTATTTAATATTTACATTACCTCTGTACATGACCATCATTTCTGTCTTTATTTTATGAGAAAATTGAAACAGAGTTTAAGCAATTTCCCCAAATGAAGTCAGTGACAAAACTAGACACAAATATAGGGCAATCTAATGTCAAAGTCTGTTCTCTTAACCAATGCTTTCATTTACCACATGAAAATTCTTCAAGTATTTGATAATGATTTACCTATGAAGTTTTCTTTATGGAAAATAATCTCCCTCTCCCTCCAGACCCCAAAGTGCTCCTCCTAGTGGCTCCACCACTATTTCTGAGTTATTGTGTGTCTGTCTGGAGAAAGTCTATGCATATAAAAACTGTGTATGTTTATGCACTTTTAAAATGCAAATCAGTAATAATATACATTATGTTCTGCAAATGTCTTTTTTGCTTGAGAATATATTCAGGAAATGCTTTTGTATCATCATCTATAGTGCAAACACTTGTCCAGTGCACAATTAGGTTGTCCCCAGGGGTTTCCTAATATAGATAATGTTATCATGAACAACTACAAACAACTTTCCTAACATGTGTTTTTGTAGAGACAGGTATAGCCTTTTTTTTTAAGAGATAAGATCAAATTACTTCAAAGTGATCATAATAATTTACACATACACCAACACTATACGGTAACAGAATACCTGTTTTCTCACAACCTCATCAATACTAATATGGGCAGACACTCTTAGTTTTGCTAAACTGAATAGGAGAAATATTATGGTGTTGTTTAGACTTGTATTTCTTTAACTATTTGTATAGACCAGACATTTTACATACATACATACACATGTATACATAAATTTTATAAATAAATATGTGTATACATATGTAGTAAATATATACTTTATACATGTATATTTATAATTCAATGTTTTGATAACATCCAAAATGTGGCACTATCATCACTAATTCCAGAACATATCACACCCCAAAAAACTCATACTCATCAGCCCCTGGGAACAACTAATTATGCTTTTTTTTCTCTTTTTTATTTCCCCATTCTGGACACTTCACATGAATGGAATTGTGCAATATTTGTGCCTGTGTGTGTGTGTGTGTGTGTGTGTGTGTGTGTGTCTTCCTGCTTTCACTTAGCACGTTTTCATGGTACATCTATGTTGCAGTATATATCAGTACTTCATTCCTTTTATGGTTTAACAATACTTTATTTAGGGGCACCTGTATGTCTCAGTTGAGCGTCTGGCACTTGATTTCAGCTCTGTTCACGATCTCAAGGTCATGAGATTGAGCCCCTGCATCAGGCTCTGCGCTGAGAGTACAGCCTGCCTGGGATTCTGTTCCTTTCTCTCCCCCTGTCCCTCCCTTGTATGTGCTCTCTTTCAAAAATAAAATAAATGAGATGAAATGAAATGATGAAATGAAAAGATAATACTCTATTTAATGGATATTCCTTATTTTTGTTTATTCATCCATTTGTTGATAAAAATTTGAATTTTTCCACTTTTTGTCTACTAAGAATAATGTTGCTATGAACATCGACATACAAATTTTGTATATGAATATATTCTCTTGGGTACATTACTTGGGAATGGAGTTGCTGTGTCTTATGGTAACTACATGTTTAACTTTGAGAACTGCCAAACGTTATCCCAGAGCAGCTGCAAGTTTTTACATTCATCCAGTAACATGTATGAGGTTTCAATTCTTCCACATTCTTGACACCATTTGTTATTGTCTGTCTTTTTCATGATAGCCATCATAGTAGGTATGAAGTCTCTCTCATTATTGTTCTAAATTGCATTTCCCTAATGACTAATGATGATGAGTATCTTTTCATATTCTTATTGGCTATTTATATATACGATGGTCTTTGCAAAAACACTTATTCAAATCCTTTGCCCATCTGTAATTGGCTTTTTATGATACACTGCAACATAAGAGTTCTTATATTCTGAATACTAAAACCGTTATCACATATATGATTTGCAAATACTATCTCCCACTCTGTGGGTTACCTTTTCACTTTCTTAATAGTGGCCTTTGAAGCACAAAGGATTTTAATTTTGGTGAAGTCCAATTTATTTTTTGTTGGGGGTGGTTGTTTTATTTTTCTTTTCTTTTGTTGACGCTTTTAGTATCATATCTAAGAATTCACTGCCTAATCCAAGATCATGATGATGTAAAGCTGTTCTCCTCTGAAATTTTTATAGTTTTGGCTCTTATATTTAGGCCATTGATCATTTTAAGTTAATTTTTAAATATAGTGTAAGCAGGGTTTCAACTTCATTCTTCTGCATATAAATTTCCGAATGTCGCAACACTATTTGTTGAAGAGACAATTCTTTTCAAACTAAATGGTCTTGGTGTCCTTGTCAAAATCAATTGACTGTAATTTTATGGGTTTTGATCTGGACTCTCAAATTTTCACTGATCCACATATCTATTTTTATGCCAATATCAACAGTCTTGTTTTTTTCTTCTTTTAACATTTTTTAACTCAAGTATAATTAACATAGTGCTATATTAATTTCAGGTCTACAACATAATGATTCAACACTCTATACAATTCTCAGTGCTCATCAAGATAATACCCTTAATTCCCTTTATCTATTTCACCTACCTACCTCCTCTCTGGCAACCACTAATTTTCTCTGTATTTAAGAGTCAGTTTTCTTTTTTCTTTCTTTTTTTTTTTTTGTCTCTTCTTTGTTTGTTCATTTGTTTTGTACTGTAAATTCCAGACAGGAGTGAAATTGCATGGTATTTGCCTTTCTTTGACGGACTTACTTCACTTAGCATTATACCCTCTAAGTCCACCTGCAAGATTGCATTCTTTTATATGGCTGAGTAATATTCTATTGTATATATGTACCACATCTTCTCTATCCATTACTGTAGATTTGTAGTAAGTTTTGAAGTAAGAAAGTGTGGGTCCTCCTATGTCCCTTTTTTCAAGATCGTTTGGTCTATTCTAGGTCCCTTGCATTTTCACATGAACTTTAGAATCAGCTTGTCTAATTCTGCCAAAACAAACAAACAGAAAACCTGGAATGTGTGTGTTACAATTGCATTGAATCAGTAGATCAATTTGATCCATCTTAACAATATTAAGTCTTCTAATCCATGAACATGGTATATATTTCCACTTATTTAGGCCTTCAGTTTCTTGTAATAATGTTTTAGAGTTTTTAATGCACAAATCTTACATTGCTTTGTTAAATTTATTCTTTATATTTTATTCTTTTTAATCCTATGTTAATAGAACAGTTTTATGATTTCGTTTTTGGTTTGTTCAGTGCTGGTATATAAAAACACAACTTATTTTTTTTTTCTATATTGATCTTGTGTCCTGTAACCCTACTTAACTTACATTTGCTCTAAAAACTTTTTGGGGATTCCTTGGGATTGTCTATACACAACATCATGCTTTGCAAATTCAGATAGTTTTACTTCTTCCTTTTCAGTCTGGATGCATTTCAATACTTTTTCTTGCCTAGTTGCCCTGGCTAGAACCTCTAGTAAAATGTTATGTAGAAGTTTCAGAAACATACATCCTTGTCTTCCTGATACTTAGAGAAAATCTTTCAGTCCTTAAGCATTAAATATAATGATAGATGTGGTCTTTTCATAAATGCACTTTATCAGGTTGAGGAACTTCACTTGTATTTCTAGATAACTAAGTGCCCCTATCAAGAAAGGGTGTTGGATTTTGTCAAATGCTTTTTCTATGTCTACTGAGATGATTATGTGTTTTTTGTCCTTTACCATTTCATATGCATTGATTGTATGTGTGTTGATTTTTGTATGTTGAATTACCATTGCATTTCTGAGATAAATCAGACTTGGTTATGATTTATAATCCTTTTTTATTTTGCTCTATTTGGTTTGCTATTATTTTGTTGAAGATTTTTGTATCCATTCATAGAATTATTGGTCTGTAATTTTCTTGTGATGTCTTTGTTTAGCTTTGGTACAAGGGTAATATACTGAACTCAGAATATATTTAGAAGTGTTTGCTCTTCTTCAGCTTTTGGAAGTGTTTTCAAAGGATTTGAGTTAATTCTTTAGGTCGCTTGTCAGAATTCATCATTAAAGCCATCTGGTTATGGGCTTTTCTTTGTAAAAAGTTTTTGACTACTGATTTTTTTCTTTTTTTTACTTACTATAAGTCTACTCAGATCTGCTATTTCTTCTTGACTCAGTTTCTATACTTTGTACCTTTCTAGGGATTTATACATTTCATCTAGATTATTAAATTTGTTGGCATACAATTGCTTATAGTGTAGTTTCCTTGTTTTTTCTCTCTTATTTGTTAACTTGACACAGAAGATCCAAAAGATGAATATGGCTTTTGAATAGCATACTCTAAAATAAATAATCATAATTGGTAAAATATAATTCTCTCAGAGAAATCTGATTTATATACAATGTTGTTTGAATAAGAGTATATATGCATCCTTTGCATTAAGCATGGTTTTTCTAAGAGTTATGTATTGATACTCTGATTTAAGAAATTATGTAATGAATTTAAGGAACTTATGTGGTTCCCAAATGTCTTCATGTTTGCTTCCAGCATAAATACTTTACATTTCATTTAAAAAATTCAGTGAGGTCTTTATTAACATGTATACTTATAATATTATAATATACATTTTAGAGTATCTGTACTTTTTTTGAAAATTTTTTGACTGAAAACAAAGACAGCAAGCCAATACTAAATGCAATTAAGTTTAGTTTCTAAATTGATTTGGCATATCATAGCATAATCTTCTCAAAAAAATAATTTCTGGAGCACTTGTGGGGTTCAGTCAGTTAAGCGTCTGACTTCTTGATTTCAGCTCAGGTCAGGATTCATGTTTTGTGTAATCCAGCCCTGCGTCAGGCTCTGCACTGATAGCTTAAAATTCTCTCTCTCTCTCTCTCTCTCTCTCTCTCTCTCTCTCTCTCTCTTTCTCTCCTCTCTCTCCATCCATCCCTCCCTCCTCCACTTGTGCTTACTCTTTCTCAAAATGAATAAACTAACATTTAAAAAGAATAAAAGAATAATTTCTAAAGAATCCTATGAATAAATTCAAACAGAGGAACAAAAGGTAAAAACATGAAAGTATTTGGAGAGAGTCTTTCAGTTCTGTAATGAAAACAAAAATATCTAGGAAAGATCAGTGAGCAACCAGAAGGAAAATATATGTGATAATAGGAATTAAGATGAAATAAAGATTTTCTGCCCTAAATTTATAATGATGTGTTCCTCTTTAATAGCTATAGGAAACAATGCTACCTTTGCCTCAGTGATATGTATTAGTTATATTATTTACCGAGATTTACACCTCTTTTAATTTTTCTATTATGTCCAACAGTTAGGACTTCCTTCTATAACGAATCAGATGTGATGTCCTCTGCCTTTATTAACTTTTTTAGTTAAATATGTTTTAGTGACACACAAACACACAAAGCATTTCTTTCTGCCAATAGAGAGAACAGATTTTGTTTTAAAACAACTCTTGTATGTACCTCAGGATACCTTTGGATAGCTTTAATGTGTATTTAAATACAAATACACAGCTCTGATTCTCAGTCATTAAACCTTCTCATCTACACAGCATTTATATACCCAATCAAACCCAGTCAAATCTAGTGGTTAGCAAGCAAAGGGCTGTGGACTCAATTTAACAAGGCTATTTTAATGAGAGGTTATTGGAACTGAGGACATGTACTTTTTTAAAAATGTTTTTAACATCTATTTATTTATTGAGAGACAGAGCATAAGCAGGGGAGGGGCAGAGAGAGAGAGGGAGTCACAGAATCCAAAGCAGGCTCCAGCCTCTGAGCTGTCAGAGCACAGAGTCCGATGTGGAGTCCTAACTCACGAACTGGGAGATCATGACCTGAGCCGAAGTTGGACGCTTAACTGACCAAGCCACTCAGGCGCCCCAATGGACATGTACTTTCTACAACAAAATTTGTACTTGATTGATATAACATGTCAAAATCTGGTAGACACTGCTTGTTATTTTCTCTGCAATTCTCATAGTCACAAAATATTATGCTGATTATCTGAGACAAGCAAACTTTTTCTATACTTATTTTCAGGTCATTTACACCTGCAGCAATGATATATTTGATGTTGCTCCATTGTAGTATAATTTCCACATGACACTGTTCCTATGTTTCCTGTATCTTTTCTCCACTTCTCTGATTGCAGTAACATTAAGTCCTGTTGATTTTTGTGAAACAAAAGCCAAACGTTATAGGAACTCTTTCATGACAACCAGTTAACTGTTTTTGAAACTTGCAGGGGAAGTTCCCCCTCTGTATAAAGTAAATGGTAATAGCAGGATTCTTTGAGAATAAATTTCCTCCTAACATTAAGCGATGGAGAATTCTGGTGCAGGCTGCCCAAAATAATTAGGAAGCTAAGAGAATCTATAGTAAAAGTGAACTTTTTTTGTGACTGGCTAATAGTTGAAGGCTGCAGGGAGCATAAATAAAAACATCTCAAGTGTCGTGAAGGTAAAGTAACATCCACAAAGTTGAAAATAAATTAGGATTTTAAGATACATTCAGGAAGCTTCTAGAACCCTGCCAGTGTCAAGTAGAGTTCATGACACAAAGCAAAAGAATAAAGGCTAAGAGTTAAGTTATTAGAATAATATTTTTAAAAATAACTACCTTTAAGAAGTACATTTTATTGTAAATTTAGTTTTATCTTGTGAATGATTTTCCATACCTTCCACATTTTCTGCATTGTCACTAATGATATTAATATTGGATATAAATATAAAATTATTTTTGAAGAAGTAACAGATTTTACATGTTAGTTTTGATATTGTTTGTTTTCCCATGGGTATTTTGTATGTTTGTAAATTATAAATTATTAATAAGTACATATTTATAAGTATAAATACAAGAGTTCACAAAATTCAAATGTTTCGTTGAGGAGGTATGGGATATGCAATTGATAAATAAAAAGGGTAAAGAGGGAAATATAAAAATATTGAAAATGTTCTATTTCTTTTTTTAAAGATAATTTTTTTTTAAGTTTTACTTATTTATTTTGAGAGAGAGAGAGGGAGAGAGGGAGGGATGGAGAGAGAGACGGAATCCCAAGTAGGCTCCAGGCTGTCAGTGCAGAGCATGACAGGGGCTAGAACTCATGAACCAGGAGATCATGACCTGAGCCAAATCCAAGAGTCAGATGCTTAACCGACTAAGCCACCCAGGCATCCCGATAATGTTCTATTTCTTAAGTAGGGAAGTTGTTATCCCAAGCCTATTTTAGTATTATTCTTTATACTATATATGCAATACATTTGTATATATTAATTATTTTATTATGAAAAATGTGAAGTGCTCTGTCTTTATGTAAGTTATACTTGCTTTATACGAATTCCAAAGTGACAGCATGCTCAGGGACCTGCCAGCTTCTGAGCATGGTGAATTCTGAGGTCTACACTAATATTAATGGTTAGTACCACAAAGTTCTCTTTAACAATAACTTCCTATTCTTAACAACTGTAATAAAAGTGGTAATAGTGAATGCCACAACATGGGGATATTACAAATGGAGATCAGAGACATGACAATTACATTAGAGTTTTCCATATGACTTTGTGTGATATGAAATACTATTGTTGATTTCAAAGAAGACGAAGATGAGAGGGGTAGGAGGACACGGCTTAATCTTTAAATCTTAAAAATATAATCTCTGTGAGTCGCACAAGCATGAGTAAAATGAGCACAAATCCATTTTGCCCCCAAATCACTGCCTTTTCTCCCTCTTCTATGATACTCAACTCAGTCTGTCTTCAATTTTTGTTATTTGATGACATATACTAGCTTACTGTTGGATCACAATTATTCACTGACGGAGACCCAACTTCATGAAAATATGTAGTTTCCACACCACCAAAACAATTACCTTGTGCACACCTGGCGGGGCATAATTTACAATCAGTTTAAACAGAAATGGCTATTGTCACCTTAAGGTAGATGTTTATTGTTAAACTAAAACATCTTTCTATGATTTTGCGTTTGAGTGCATGCTTATCTCTACATATGATAAGTTAATAACATTATCTCAAATTTGGCCTTTTCAATGACTACATTTTACCATCATTTGTTTACTCAAAAAAAAAAAGTTAAAGACCACTTTTTATGTGCTAGGCACTAATCTAGGCAATCATTTCAAGGATTAATAAGTTATGGTACCTGAACTTGATAAAACCATTTCTAAATACACATGATTCATGATATTTGAATGTACAGTCTTTATTTATTACATTCAATAAAAACAAATTCAATCTCCAGTCAGTAGCAGTATTCTCAATGGTCACAAATTTAAAGCCCAATTTATGCAACTATAATAAAAACCCTATTAGTGTTTGTCTCATTATTTTAGACAATAAAAATGACTTAAATTTTCACTTATCACCACATGATTTTTCCTTAGTCTCCTACATTGTCAGCCGTGTGTGTGAGTGTGTGTGTGTGTGTGTGTGTGTGTGTGCGCGCGCGAGCGCATGTGTGCTAGAAGGACAGGGAACGCTTTTTCCTCACTCCCTGCAAAAACACTGTCTGACTTTATTGTATCATTTATTTCATGCTGTTAACTTACTAAATACATGTTCACAGCCTCATTGTACTCTGGTTTTTGCAGAAAGGTTCAATGTTTGATACAACTCAGACTTGCCCACATTTTTTTTCAATAAAGTATGGACTCAATGAATTTTCATGAATGAACTCAAAGCTTATAATCATTTGGTTAGTAACCCTACTAAACATTATAACTTAATTATCAATGGGATGCTGCTCAGAAGACTCACCTTGAAAAAATATTAATATAGTGAGGGTGGTCATTCTATTACTTGGCATTGATGTCTATGTCTGCAAGCTTGCTTGAAGTAGGAAATGTAGCAACAGAGGAAATAAGAGAATACATCCTCCTAGTAACTTGGGACAAAAGTTTAAATTTCTTTTGGAAATGAATCATAATAAAAACATAATCAGGCTTAAAGAAATTAGTAGCAAAGAGTTGATTTTTGCTCAAATAAACTCTTAAAATTTTTATGTTTCAGTTTATTTTTAACAATAGAAATATAGACAGATATACATGTTTTCACATATATTTAATATTTTATTGTTCATACATATATAATGCACATATGTGGATGTGTATATATATGTGTGTATATATATATATATATATATATATATATTCAATCATCTCCTAACTCTCTTCCATCACACATCTCTTGCAGACAGTAAGTCTGCAGGCTGCCACCTGTTTTTTGTGGCAAACCAATCCTGTTCAGAGAATTGCCCGTCCTTCCTCTGCTATATCCAAAAAAGAACAGGCAGAGACTGCTCAAAATGGGTATTCATCCTCTCACGTTTTCTCAAGAGAAATCAGCCTCATTGCTTACCAATCAAAGCTATACAATGTCTTTCTGGCCTTCCTCATTTGGTTACCGTGGGGATGAAGGAGCCACTCTGTGAGATCAGCTGGGATGGACAGAAAAGCAGTGAACTTCAGTGCAACTCAGAACAAATCACATAACCTCTTATGGTCTTTGGTTCTTCTCTATGAAATGAGGATGAGGCTCATCTCAGAAAATTGTTTTGAAAAATAAATGAAATAAATTATGTGAAAGCTTCATGTCATCTAAGAAGTAGTCTGGTAAAGTCAGTTATCATTAGGTGACAGGAAGATATATATGTAAAATGTTGCACAATATACAGGATTACTAGAAAGCTCCAATTTAGTGATAGAATGTGCATTTTATCTGAAAATACTCTCTGCTTTAAACAGCTTTTCTGTTCTCCTTTTAATCTTTCATTATGTATCTACTGCAGGGACTATAAAAGAATCTTCTCTGCCTTACATGTTTCTAGCTGGAAGAACAGTTTCACAAGAAATAAATATTTAACCAAATAGAATGGTATCTAATCTCAGATAATAGTTAGGGTGGTTCATACTATCAAGGCTGAAAGACTTTAGAAAGAAAAGAAACAAGTGGGTGGAAACCATAGGGACAGATTATAGGGAAGGTGGCACTTTAGCTAGACCTTGAAACATTGAAATAATTTTACGAACAGTATTCCAAGCCAGAAATGGAGAATGAAAATAGGTATAGACAACTCCTTTTAAAAGCATTTGCATTCAGTACGCAGGGAAAGAACGAAACAAGGTCATAACAATATATGTTGGCACAAAGCAGTGGACAAGAAAATCAGCACACTGCCTGGAAAGGAAATCATTGAAACGGGAGTGACGCGTATGGCTACAATGGCCTCATTTTCCAAAGATGCTTGCTGGTTTTCAGCTTTGCTCTTCCTGTGCTTTCTCTTGCCCACAGTAGTCTGTGTGGAAGTAGCTGGCTTCCTCTGCTTTTAAATCTTCATAATGAATATAAACCTTTGTCTTCTAACAGATTTATATTCCCAATCTCATTAAGAATTACAGTGATCTTAGAAGTATGTTTCCATGTTCCTTAAATTTCTATAATTAGAAAAAATTTCCTAAAAGAGGCTATGGTTTTCACGTACCATTATTCACTGCATGTTTTCTTGATTTTCACCAAGATCTATTGGTATTATATTTAAAACAGTCATAAAATTAAATTCTTTAGCAAAAATTATATTCCAGTTTTATGTCATAACCATTACAGATAACTAATATGTGCTTGTGCTAAAACTCTACATCATCACATTTATTCTTCCAATAGCCCTTTGGGTAGTTACTATTAATATTATTATTGTCATTTCATTTTATAGAAGAAGCTGTTTTTATGAAGACTAAATTACTTTCCTCAAGTCACAGAAGCTCATAAATGGTGGAGATGACATTGAAAAGTCCATACTCTTCAGATATAATCATATGAATTTTGAGGAATGGATGGCACAAAAAGTTTCTCGAATTTCCAAACTATAAGGGATGCTGCAAGAACTCCAGCCCTAATTCACCGAGTGTATAGTGGTCCTGAGTGGACCAATGTAGAAAGCCAGGGGGAAAGGGAGGGACAAACTCGTGTTATTAAGCACAGACCTTTTTCTGTTGAGTATATTTATATGTATACAGGTGGTTTCAGGAAGCTGTAGGTAGGCAGTCAATCTTCAAATTGCTCCGATTACTCGACACAAATCTCTGTTTTTTATGATCTAAGTTACGAACATTAAAAATTTTATGGTTCACAAAATCACAAAAGAAAATCTAAGAAGAGAATAATTGTTGAAAAAGCATTTGCAAATTTTTTCAGAACACTGACTCTACTACATCAGTGCAAGTGAATTAAATATATGTATCTGATCTGGTAAATAATTTTTATTAATGAAAGCTGTTTCCTCCATTATTAAATAAACAGTCTTCAAATACTTAAAACTTTTTAAATTTGAAAATGCGTTAGTTAAAGACCCAATTCCAGGCTTCAAATTGGCCAGCCTGTCTAGTGCTCAGTTGGGAACATATGTATATAAGCATTTATGACAGTGTGTAGACAATGCATCAGAAATAAGAATGACAAAAGGTATGATCATAATATGGTAGAAAAAGTCACATTTCCAATATAAGATAATAAGAAAAATCATTCTATAAGAAGGTATGGTCAGTATACACTGAGACCTTTCAATATATATGAGACCTTAGAAATCACAAGCAAGTCAGACAAGAAGAAAAGAGGTCTTTACAAGGTGTCAAATAATAAATAATTTACAAAGCAATTTAGAAACCTCAGCAGTCACCACTTACAAGGCTGTGGTAGGGAACGGAGTCTATATTTGTAGGGAAGAGCAGAATCAATACAAGGAGTAAGCTGTCAGTTTTTTCTATAGTGTCAATATCTCAGACTGGCTGCTTTCACTGGTGCTCCTGTGGAAACAGTTTCCAAAAGTATACTATTGAGTGACATGCTGCATGGATTAAATGATTTACTTTAATCCCCTAACTGCATGTTGAAAGACCAATAGCCCAAAAGGAATACTAGAAAGCCTGAGGACAAAGCAACATATAATAACAGTGTGATTTTGGAATGGTTTATTCTTAAGAAAGCCCTAGTGCCACAGCAAGTTCCATCCAGAACAACAAGTAAAAATGAGAAGTGGCCACAATAGACTTATAATGTCTGGCTACCAGGAGGATCATTCACAATATTGAGAGATCTGATTAACTAGATTTATTGGTCAACTTTCCCGTTTGTAAGTCATCAGGTAGAACGGTGATTTCATCTTGGAGCAGCAATGAGCAGTCTTAACTCCTTTGTCGTATGTATTTACGTGACAAAGATCAAGTAACAATTTTTGAAGTGTGTCTTATAAAACTAAAACATGATCTTAGCAGTAAATAATTAGGCATAAGAAGTACTTATCTCATTAAATCAGAAGGTCATAAAATTAAATGGACCATAAGCATAGAGCAAGGGGGAGGTTCAGAGCGACATGAGGTGGAAAACCCTCCATGGCTAGCCAAGGAGGTAAGTTTTAAAAAGTTGGCTTTCTAACCCCAATGATATGTGACTTTGACCTTTTAAATGAGAAGGTGAGTTCAATGCCCTTCTAGTTCCTTTCGGCACTAACAGTTCTATTATTATAAACATCAATTATTGTTCAGGTTCATCATTTGTAAGCTACTGAGGTGTGTAGAAAGGTGCCAAATAGAAAATTAAGATGCAAACATAAGAATACATTTCTTTTTTCTGCCATTTAGAAGGTGGAAGAAATGTAGAAGCTGTTGCTCATGCAGCAGTAGGAGGTAAATAAATGCTTGGGCTTCACCGTATAGAAGTTTCTCTAATGGCCTGTGTTGTTTTCCTGGAACTCAGCCACCTTTGATGTTGGAGATAGTTTGATCCATGATGGCAGCTCCCTGACTCCAAAGTTAGCTGTGAACCTGAAAGCTAATAGCTTTCCTTCCTGAATTTTGTTTCTCTAGGCTTTCCAATTGTGTTGTGAGCACTTTGTTTTTTCAATTTAATCCCTTCCTGCTTCAAATTCCTAAAGTGATTTCTGCTTTTCTGACCAAATCATGCATGAGACACTGTCTTTTAATATTTTTAATAGACCAAAAACATCACAACACATGTTTTCCACTTAAAGTTTGAGGATACAGAGTGAGAAAGGATATCAAAGGCACTGAGATAAAATCTACCAGGAATGGCTGATCCATACTGTCCCCATTTAAATCTCAGTTTTATCTGTAAAATGAAGAATTTGGTATATTAATCTTTAAGATCCGTAATGCTTAAAAGTTCTGAGATTGCATGATTCTAAGCTTGTGGTTTAGAATGTCCAGATGTTCACTTTGGTCAAATTATATATAACAGAAGCAATTTCTAAACTCCCTATTAAGGGGCCCTTAATGGTAAAGAATACCATTGTGCTAGGGTCTGAGGACATAAAGATAGAAAACACAGTTTCTGCTCTCAACGAGTCTTAACCTATTTGTAGAGAGAACTGTTAAGAATAATTAGCATGAATAACTGGGCAATCACATTATTCTAACTCTAGTTGCTTCTGACATTCAGAGGATGATTCATAGTTGAAGATGACAAGGATCAATGATATCAGGTCTAAGTGAGGCTTTACAAAATGAGCAAATTTTGCTTGGTGAAAAAAAGAGACTTTTGTGGTAAAAGCAAAGCAAGTGATGGATATTTTAAAGAGTGTGTGAGAAATGTCATTGGACTTTTAGAGTAGGACCATATTATGGAGGTTTAGAGAGAACTAGGCAGAAATTTTCAGACTTGTTTCCATGAATGATCAGAAGGCATTAAAGGTTTTTTGAGCAAATATGTATATAAATCAAAAGATAAAATAATGACCAAATATATATCTATCATGGAAGTCTTCAATGTGGCAAGTCCTGGAGCCAAGAACAGGATATATATGTATAAAATATTATAATATATTATATTATAATATAAATATTATAAAATATTATAAAATATTATATTATAATATAAATATTATAAAATATTATAATATATTATAATATACATTTTATTATTGAGTACATTATCTTATATTATACTATTATATATTTTTATATATTGTATATTATATATATATTGCAATATATAAAAAGAATGGCTGATCCATACATACAATTACATGTGAAAGAACAGCCTGTCTGTGAGTTGGCAAATGGATCTGCCCCAAGATAAACATGAAGGAAATTAAAGATTTTGAAAATAAGTTTTAAACCATTGACATCATTCAAAAAAGAGTGAGTAAACAAACAAATGGGTTACTAGTTTTATCATAAATTGTTGAGATGTTAAGTGAGATTTTTAAATTACTCAGTTTTTGAATTGACTTTTGTAGAGTGAATTTTCAAAATCAACATTGAAATTTTAAGCCTAGAAAGGGTTTTAAAATTTTATTTGTTATTTGCTTGAAGTTGGCCAGGTTCCATCTATAAAGATACAGACTGATTTTGCAAATGAAACATTAGCAAATTGTTTAAGCGTATTTTGTCTTCTCTCTCAAGACTTAGCTCACTTCTTTGCAGATAATACACATTCAACATGCATATGATCAATGAAGGAAAAAAGGAAAGCCAAATCCGGTTAATTAAATCCAGTTATTAAAATATATCAAAATTACTGTCAATGTTCAAAAAGAAGTTATGCTGGGGTCCCTTCAAGAGAGACAATGAAAGTTATACTTTAAGACATGTGGAGAGCTTAAGGGGAAATATTTTGGCAAAGGCTGGTCTTTAAGAAAAATGCACACAGGAAGAACAATCGGGTTCATTTATAAATGCAGGGCCAAGAAGTCCAATGTGATTGTCAAGAAACAATAGTTGGAAATTCAGAATCCAGTTAAGGTGGGGGCTGTTCATTCATTCATCCATTCACTCAAGACTGGTGAGACGTATGTAAGACAAGGCCCTGTATAATCACTTAGGATTCATATCTGATTTTTTGGACCTAATGAATAATAGGCTGCTGGAGCCAACTTCTATGGAGCCAACAGCTGTGACAATCTTCAGGTTCTGTGACCTAACTCCATGCCCATCAAATGCCATATCCCAAAATAATTGACCATTTCCTGTTAAAAGTATTTAACAAACTGGGGTGGCCTGAACTTGCTGTTATTCAGAATCCTTGCTCATTTGTACCTACTTAAAGATCAGAGACAATCAAGATACAATCATAGAAGGGAAGTCAAAAGAAAAAATATGGGGAAACTATAGAAATAAAGTTTAAATTATGTTGCCTTGATAGGTTTCAGAATCAAAACTAACTTTTGAAAGCCAGGTTTATCTTAAATACTAATGCTTGTAATAAATAAAACATGTATCTCTAAAACTGGATGCTACAAATTTGATTGCTAGCAGTGTCTGGGAGAGAAAATATTGGGAAAAGTAAAAGGTATATATATGCATATATATATAATATATATATATATATATTTATTATATATATATGTATATATATTTAACCAGCTCAAAACCTTAATTAAGACATTCTATGACAAAGACGTAATGTGGCTTCTTGTTCTGCAGTCTTAGATTTTACATAGAATTTCAAATGGAAATTCAAAAAATTTCAGTGCAACCACTTTTACACAATCAGTGTCTAAGAGCTTGGGCACTACATTCCAAAATATCAGCGTTTAAATTTAGGCTGTCCACTTACTTGCTATATAACTGGACAATTTTCTCTTAGATTTAGTTATACAATATCCATAAAATGTGATAAAGATGTTCCCTACTCCGTTAAGTTTTTTGTGGGGTCTCAAAAAGATTACGTGAAAAGTTCTTAGCACAGTGCCTTGCATTCACTCATTCATTCATTCATTCATTCATTTCTTCAACAAGTGTTTACTGAATTCATTCTATGTCCCATATTCTATGCCAGGCTTTTGAGCAAATAAGGTTGACATAGTTATTACTCAAATGAAACTTACAGTCTATTGAAGAAGACAGATACTCAAAAGATAGTACAAGGTGATTAACTGTAATCATAAGTGTGATGAAGGAAAATTTAAGTGTTATGAAAATATGTAACTGGAGAGGGAGCATACCCAGTCTGAAGTGACCCTGAGGACCAGCAAATGCTTTCCTGAGAAAGTAACATTTAATCTGGAACCTGAAGGAGGAGCAGCCGAGCAAAGAAGTGGACCAAGAGAATTCCAGAAAAAGCCCTGAGATGAGTGGATGCTTTGCGTACTGGAGCATTTCAGGCTCAGGACTCAGAGGTATGTTTCCATAATTGTGATAATATGCATTATATATTTGTATATCCTGCTCTTTTCACTTATCATTACCTGAGAGCATTTTCTGATATAACAATTGTAAATACTTGTGCACCCAACACAGCAGCACCCAAATACATAAAACAATTAATAATAAACAAAAAAGGAACTAATCAATAATAATACAATAATAATACAATAGACTTTATTTAAAAATTTTTTTTAACGTTTGTTTATTTTTGAGAGAGAGGGAGACAGAGCACGAGCAGGGGAGGGGCAGAGAGAGAGGGAGACACAGAACCTGAAGCAGGTTCCAGGCTCTGAGCTACCAGCACAGAGCCCTATGTGGAACTCGAACTCATGAACCCTACCTGAGATCATGACCTGAGACTAAGTCGGATGCTTAACTGACTGAGCCACCCAGGCGCCCCAAATAGTAGGAGATTTTAACATCCCACTTACAAAAAGGACAGATCATCTAAACAAAATCAACAAGGAAACAGTGGCTTTGAATGATGAACTGAAACAGAAGGATATATTTGGAACATTTCATCCTAAAACAGTAGAATACACATTCTTTTCAAGTGCACACGGAACATTCTCCAGAACTCATCACATATTAGCCCACAAAAGGAGCCTCAAAAAATTAAAAAAAACTGAAGTCATACCATGCATCGTTTCTGACCGCAGTGCTATGAAACTAGAAGTCAACAACAAGAAAAAATCTGGAAAGACCACACATACATGGAGGTTAAATAACATGCTACTAAACAATGAATGGGTCAGCCAGGAAATCAAAGAAGCAATAAAAAAGTACATGTAAACAAATGAAAATGAAAATACAACGGTCCAAAACTTTTGCGATGCAGCAAAAGCATTTGCAAGAGGGAAGTTTATAGCCATACAGGTCTATCTCAAGAAGCAAGAAAAATCTTAAATAAACAACCTAACCTTACACCTAAAGGAGCCACAAAAAGAACAACAACCAAAACCTAAAACTAGCAGAAGGAAAGAAATGATAAAGTTTAGAACAGAAATAAATGATGTAGAAATTTAAAAAAAAACCATACACACAATAAAACAGATCAATGAAACCAGGAGCTGGCTCTTTGAAAAAAATCTATAAAATTGATAAACTTCTAGCAAGACTTACCAAGAAAAAAAAGAGAAAGGACTCAAATAAATAAAATCACAAATGAGGGAGGAGAAATAACAACTAATACCGCAAATTACAAAGAATTATAAGAAAATATTATGAAAAACTGTATGCCAACAAATTGGACAACCTGGAAGAAATGGATACATTCCTAGAAACATATAAATAACCAAGATCATAACAGGAAGAAACTGAAAATTTTAACAGGCCAATAACCAGTGAAGAAATTCAATCAGTAATCAGAAAACTCCTAACAAACAAAAGTTCAGAGCCAGACGGCTTCACAGGCAAATCATACCAAACATTTAAAGAAGAGTTAACACCTATTCTTCTCAAACTATTCCAAAAAAATAGAAAGGAAGGGAAACTTCCAAATTTATTCAGTAAGGCCAGCATTACCCTGATACCAAGATGAGATGAACATACCACTAAAAAAAGAGAACTATAGGCCAATATCCTTGATGAGCACAGGTGCAAAAACTTCAACAAAATACTAGCAAACAGACTCCATACATTAAAAGAATCATTCACCATGATCAAGTGGGATTTATTCCTGGCTTGCTAGGGTGGCTCAATATTCGCAAATCACCATGATTCATCACTGTAAGAGAAAGAATAAGAACCATATAATCATCTCCATAGAAGCAAAAAAAAAGCATTTGACAAAGTTCAACATCCATTCATGAGAAAAACCCTCAACAAAGTAGGTTTACAGGTTTTGAGAGAGGGAGCATATATGCATGCACAAGCGGAACAGACAGAGAGGGAGAGAAAGAATCCCAAGCAGGCTCTGTGCTGTCAGCGCAGAGCCCAGTGCAGGGCTCGAACTCACGGGGAGATCATGACCTGACTGAAATAAGAGTCAGATGCTTAACCAACTAAGCCACCCAGGTGCCCCAACTTTATTTTTGAATCTTTAATAATACATATAATAATACTACTACTGCTGCTATTACTACTACTACAACTACAAATACTAGGGTAGATATAATCCAATGAGGTATTTCATATGAAAGGGTCATCTGTATAGAAAGTTGTGTTACATTGGTTATTCTTTTATCAATGCAGTTAGTTACTATTGACCAAGCGTAGTGACATAGGGATAATAGTTCTAAGCAACTATAACTAATAATATGCAATAAGATCTTAGCCTGTTTAATTCTGTAATGGACGTTATTGTGATAAATTTTCAAGGGAAAAGATAATATTTAAGCAAGGTAGATAGTATTTGTCAAACTTTTTCAAATGCTTTTTTTTTTGGTTCTATTGAGATGATTATGTGGTTCTTATTCTTTCTCTTACAGTGATGAATCACAGTGATTCATTTGCAAATATTGAGCTATTGCAAATTGAGTTTAAAAATATTATCTACTTTGTTTATACATCATCTTTTTCCTTAGATTTAAAGAGAGTAGACTTATCACTGAATAAACCCAACTTTCGATCAATGATACTGAACTTCAATGAAAAGCTGCACAGACTGTACACATTTTTAGGGAGAAAAAAACAGATGAGCAACCTGAACAATATACACTGTGAGGCCACTTGGTGAGATGCAGGGGGCAGTGTAACAAAGGCTGAGGAAAGGAGTCAGGACTGTAGCAGTCGGTGCAGGGAGGGGCCCTGCTCCAGTGGGAATTTCCCTGGGCAGAAGGTGGATTATTCTTCTTTATTAATGAGAGAGCATCTCTGCCTACTTTGTTAATGGGGCTGTTAAAAAGAAAAGGTACTGAGTGGTGCAGGGAGCTCTAAACCATGAAAACCACTTAAAGAATTTCATTTGTGCTAGAAAGAAAATGTGAACTGCACTTGGCTGATTTATTAAAATAAAATTAGGAAAAATTTTATTCAAACTATTTGAAACAGATGAATGAATATTTTAATAAATCAATACTTTTTTAGAAATATAATCAATTTTGTATTCAAGTTTAGTAAAATGTAAGATGATAAACAATAGGGATTTCCTCATAATTGAAACACTATCATCTTATCATAAACACAGCATTTCAAACTTTATTTTGTGTGTGTGTGTGTTAAGTTCATAGGTCATTGAGTTCAGATCCCCCAGTCACTACTGAATACTCTGTTATTTAGTCATAAACAGAATAAAGGATTAGATTAAAACTTTAACTAGAATATGGAAACTTAATTGGGGATTACTTCAAATAGGAAACAATAGTGTGAATCTGATATAAACACTGTCACTATTATATAGAGAATGAAAATATGAGTGCTTAAAATTTTTTTTGGATAGTCTAAAATTAAAACTGTTTTTGATGAGAATAAGTAAATGTGATCACCAGCAGATCAACGTTTAAAAGAATACAAACTCGTCAGCATTCTGGCATTCTGGGGTATTTAGTGAGTACCAAAGGTGCTGAAGAAAAGCAACAAAAAGAAAAACAAGCTCTAATTGGAAATTATCTCCTTTAGATGAACCGAAGGAGGTTGCATTAAAACCCACCTAAATTTTCAGATGAGATTTTTTCTTCTAGGCAACTGGCCAATCCATCTGCCTCTGCTTAACTGCAGTAAAACTGTGAAATGTTCTTTAATGTCCTTCTGGTTCTGGAAGGTATTTACATTATACTGCAAAGCATCAGGTAGGGGACACTGGAGTTAAGAGCACAAGATTTTACCTTTGAAGATGACCTACTTCCAATTTTATCATTTTGAGGACATTGTCATATTGCTCTTGACAGTCAAGCTTACACTATGATGATTTTATTCCAGCCTATATAGAAAGGCTATCTGACCATTTCCAATAGGATTCACTAAATTTTGGTGAACAAAGATACAGGTAAATGGATTGCATTCATGTTAGGGAAGGAAGACACACATGCATGCTCAGTCCAGAGGTATACATAAGCGGTCATCACATACTTTGTTGTTCTGGCATTATTTGGTTTTTATTTTTATTTTTTGTGTAAATTTCAAAAAGTTAAAACTTTCATAAGACATTCGAGTGTACTTCTTTATTTTTTTTTTTATTTATTATTGAAACACAATTTGGTAATATTGATCTTAAA